>NC_083335.1:26102079-26406009 GCF_963455315.2 Globicephala melas | reverse complement strand
GTAGGATGTATGTTTTCAGTAAAAGAAGGTATGAGGAATGGAAATGCATTTTTGTTGAGGGAAAGGGAAGTAATTTTGTCCTAAGGCTGGTTATTTCAGAATGGAAAAGAAGGAAAACATAGGACAAAATCTAAATGTAAAAAAAGAAAGTTTTAAAAGGTTTATGGGAAAGGAATCTTGGGAAATAATTTTATGCATGGTTAAGCTGGCTAATATTAAAATGAACTTATTTGAGTGAAAAATGAGTTTTAATATCAAAAGTAGCTGGTGCAATATTAGAATTTGGTTTTCTCTCTGTTAAAAGGACAAAGATTTTGTGCACTATTGATCTGCTCTTGTAAGAGATTGTAAATGGTTTTTCTTTCTTTTAAGTAATTTGCCTAGAAGATAAAGATTTTGTGTCTTATCAAAATAATTTCCTGTTTCGGGCTTCCCTGGTGGCACAGTGGTTGAGGGTCCGCCTGCCGATGCAGGGGACGTGGGTTCGTACCCCAGTCCGGGAGGATCCCACATGCTGTGGAGCGGCTGGGCCCGTGGGCCATGGCCGCTGAGCCTGCGCATCCAGAGCCTGTGCTCCGCAACTGGAGAGGCCACAACAGTGAGAGGCCCGCGTACCGCAAAAAATAATAATAATAATTTCCTGTTTCACATTGTCTTTATCAAGTCTTTGATTACTTAAGAAAATTGAGTCTTCTCTATTAAAAGAGCTAAGGTATTTTGTTTGTTTGTTTGTTTACAAGTATTTAATTTTCTGTATTTGCCTGTGAAGTCTAATTGTCACTATGGCTAAATAGATAATTAAGTATTGTTTCAGTGACCTATGATCCTATTTGACCAAATATTTTTAAAGCCTTTTGATATTTTTGAAAACTACCCCCCCCACCAAAAAAAAATCAAATTCTAAATGAAGTCTTTTTGACCTGGAAGTAACTTTGAGATTTTTCCAGAAGCCCCTGGAAAATCACAACAGAATTACTCTCCTTAGAAAAAGAGAGATGTTAAACTTATTAGGCATATTTGATATGCTAAATTACATGGGAAGCATTGTCAAATAAGTAGTACTAAGCCTTCTTTATGTTGTATTTGTATAGATATATGTGATCCAGAAATTGTATGAAATTCCTGGGAATTTGAAGTGTCCTGGTATGTTATCAGTAATAATTCCAGTTATTATCTTAAAATGTTGTACGTCACAGAAATAACCAAATTTCTTCATCAATTCCATTGTAATTAATTCTCATCAGATCTTTAACAATGAGCATTTTTTAAGTCTTTTTACAGACAGTTACTCTTTTACTCTGATACTTTTGTAAAAATGTTCCTGCAAAGTACTTCCATCTTCAAGGAGATTCACGGAATGAACTTTGACAAGTACAGGTTTCTGATAACTTTAATATCATAAAGCTGAACTCAGTGAGAATTTCCAGAGCTAATGGAAAAATTGGATTCAAGCAGAACAAGTATTAATTACATGGGTCTGAATGAACTGAGGAGGATGATTATAATTTTTAATGACTTTTTGGTTGAAACATTGCTGGTTCCTTAATGTTTTGTTTTTCCAGATTTAAGGAAACTTTTTCTCTTAAGCTAGCTATGACATGCAGCAATTTGGTAAAGTATACCTTTGTAAGCAAAGGTGAAACATGTACTTTTTCTCCCTACCCAATCCCTCCATAATTTAGAAACTCTTGAGTATTCTTTTCATGGCAATATAGTTAGTTTTTTTTTTCTTTTTTTTTTTTTGCGGTACGTGGGCCTCCCACTGTTGTGGCCTCTCCCGTTGCGGAGCACAGGCTCCGGACGTGCAGGCTCAGCAACCATGGGCCACGGGCCCAGCCACTCCGCGGCATGCGGGATCTTCCCGGACCGGGGCACGAACCTGCGCCCCCTGCATCAGCAGGCGGACCCTCAACCACTGCACCACCAGGGAAGCCCTAATTAGTTATTTGAATAAGTTCAATAAGTATTTGTTTGTTCTCCTTGTAACAGAACACAATTAGAAACACTGGCTATATTACAATACCAAGGCTTTGACAGGAAAGTCATATTTGAGAGAGACATGCATAGACTCAGATATGACCAGACAGCTCTAAGGTACTAAGGTTGACTTCATGGAGCCAATAAAGCCTCTCAGAAACATCGACCTGGTACTTTGCTTACTGGATTCCCGGCAGCCTTACCAGGTAAGTAAGGAAGGTCACTTCCTGGCAGGCTTAGAAAGCTCAGGATATTTTGGGGATCTGAAGAAGAGAGGAATTCACACAACTATAGGCAAAATCTTGGCTAGGCTTCCTGTCCTCAGAGGCTTTTAAGAGTTCAAGCTGAGATTTCTTATGAAAAGTTCCAGCAAAGCTGTCTTAAAAAGAACTTATATGGTCAATCACTATTCTTGCTGCACTTATGTAAATAACAAGGCCAGTTTTAATGCAAACAAATTAGTTTTACTGTGATTATCTTGGTAAAAAAATGGGGGTGATTGTAGAGAGAAAAATTATGTTTGCACCTTTGTAGATACTAGATTTTAGTCCTGTTAACTGTCTTTGAAATTTTGTTATATACCTGTAAACTGGACTGGATCCTCAATTCTTTTAGTTTCCTCAAATATCTGGCTATAACTCTCCAAACTAACGTTTCCAATTTTCTCCCACCCTTCTGATTTGGAATCACTAAGAATAAAGGCTGCTGTTAAATTTTCTTGGAAGGGACTATACCAGGTCTTCCTCATTTATCCAGATGGCAGCCAAACTTCAGGGACTTGAACCTTGGGTACACATCTCACAGCTAAAGAAGGCTGCACCCGACAACTGGTCCTGTGTAGACACTGGAGACTCCAAATCAGAGGAAGAGAAGTAGCTAACATTGATGTAGACTGCCAAGATGCCAGATCAAGACTTCATACTTTAGCTAAACATGAAACTCTCTCTCCTTCTCTTTCTTTCCTTTACTCTTCCAGGCCATTGCTAATAGAGTTAACCTTTCAGACTGCTGGATTTGTCATCAAAAATGCCTATCTGTGTTGCCAGAAGACCCCCTGGTCCTCCCTGTGACCAATTTCTCTTCTATTCCCAATTGACGCCCCCCCCGCCCCCACCAGGAGTCACTTAGAGTCTGACTTTCATGGCCAGAACATCCTGTGCCTTCTTTGACTTTTCTTCAATTATAACTGTACTTGCCCAGTTAGATACAAATACCTGTATAAATCATAGTACATATGCACCCCCATGTTCTTATGATTATCTAAATCAGATCTTCCCCCAATCATGAAAAGCTCTCACCAGCAGCACTCATCTTTGCAAGGAATTAGAACAACTTTTAATTTCAGGCTTAGAGGTTTACTTTCCAATTGTGCTGAAAACCTAACTGACCCCTGGCTTGAATGGACAAATGCAACAATCCATTAACAATACCACCTTGGTGGGAATGGTTTGTGCCCTGACAGGATTTATCTTTGTCTGTGGTGTTTGTCATTCTCCTTGAGCCCATGAATGCCTAGATGGCTGGTGCATAACTGAGCAATCAATGCCTCTTAGGTTATCTAACTGTGCCCCTAGCTGTCCACAATCAAACTGAGACACCTCATTGGTCAACTCCCCTGAATTTACATCGTCCAGTTAGAAAAGACCTCCCAGGAGGTGTTCATGATTCAGGATTCACTTCCTTTGGCAGGTCCCTACTTCCCTGGTTAGGAGTGAATACAAGTAAGGCTATGATCAGGAACCTCTCCTTAACTCTCGAAAATACTACAGAATCTACTGCAAAAGCCATAGCTGCCCAACAAAAATCCTTACACTCTCTGATCAAGATTGCTCTTGATAAAAAGATAACCCTTGATTATCTTTTAGCTGAGCAAGGAGTTGTTTGTGCTGTGGCCAGCACCATTTGCTGCACCTGTATTAGTACTGCTGAAGTTGAAACTCAGCTGTATAAGATCACTGAATAAGTCACTGGCTTAAGAAAGTAACTCCTTCAACGGGTTCTTTCTTTGATGTAGTTGATTGGTTTGGGTCTTGGGGACCATGACTCCAAAGTGCACTCCAGACTTTGGGAATTATCCTGCTTACCACAGTCATAGTAGTCTCCCTGGTGTGCTGTGTTCTCTCAAAAGCTTTAAATGCATGGTTGCAGCTGCTCACCACCAAGCAAATGTTCTAAGACTGGAATGTCAGGAAAGAACGAAGAGAACGACCAGCTAAAAAATTGTGAACCTGAAGTTATGACCCGTGAATGACACAGAGGTTCAGCTAAAAAGTCATGACCTGTGAATACTACACAGAGGATCAGCAAAAACTGTGGGAACTTCAGAGTGGTAGCTGAAAGTGCCACTAATGCTTAAATTTTGATCACATCTCCCAGTTAAGCTGAGAGTCTCATCAGAAGGGGGGAATTGTTAAAAAAGAGACAATAGGCCCCAAATGGAGTCACTTGTACTAAGCCCACATCACCAAACTGAGACTTAATACCTAACCTAATTGCAGTTTCAGCCTCTCCCAGGAATGTAATTCCAGTCAGTCTGGAATTGTCTGGTCAGCTGTAGTGAGGTAATCCACCTGATAGACCCCTGCTGTCCCCCAAAGGAAGGTGACCTTGCTTGAAACAATCCACTCGTTGCTAGTAATTTCCTTGTCCCTCCACCTTCTGCTTGTAAAAGTCTTCTATTTTGTACTGCTCTTCAGAGTTCCTTTCTATTTGCTAGATGAGATGCTGCCCAATTCATGAATTGTTGAATAAAGCCAATAAAATCTTTAAAGCTTACTCAGTTGAGGGACTTCCCTGGTGGTCCAGTGGTAAAGAACCCACCTTGCAATGTAGAGGACGTGGGTTTGATCCCTGGTGAGGGAACTAAGATCCCATGTGCCGAGGGGCAACTAAGCCCGCATGTCACAACTACTGAGCTTGCGTGCCTCAACTAGAGCCCATGTGCTGCAAACGACAGAGCCCACGTGCCCTGGAGCCTGTGCACCACAACTAGAGAAGAGAAAACCCACATGCCACAACTAGAGAGAAGCCCACGCACCACAACGAAGAGCCTGCACACTGCAACGAAGGATCCTGCATGCCTCAACAAAGATCCTGTGTGCCACAACTAAGACCTGACACAGCCAAAAAAAATAAATAAATAAATAATAAATAAATCTTTAAAAAACAACTTAGTTGAATTTTGTTACTTAACAGGTATATTGTACATTCTCTTTTGTCGCCTTTTTAAAAACTTACTACATTTTACAGGGTTTTCCATGTTGGTAAATATAAATTATTTCAATCCATTGTATAGAGATTCCATGTTCTATTTAACCAAACCCTATTGTTCAGTGTCTGAGGAATCTCGAGTTTTTCGTTATTACACATGATGCACATTGAATGTCCATACAAGTTGAGTGGGGATTGAATAGCTCAATCAGTATAAAGCACTTCACAGAGTACTTGGTAAATAGTAAGCTCTTTATAAATGTTAGTGTTATTTTTATATTGTCAAATTGCCCCATATAAAGGCGAACTAATTTACATTCCTGATAACAGGGTGAGAGGGCTTAGTTTCCCTAAATCTTGGCCAGTTCTTTCAACTTTTGCCTTTTGTATTTCTTCCTCTGTAAATGGCCTGTTCATGTTCTTTGATGGTTCTCCTGTTAGATTCCTCATGCTTTAAAATTTTTAATGGGTTTCTGTACTGGGGCTATTAAGCCTTTGTAATATGAATGACAGGTACTTTTTCTTCTAGTTTTTTTGTTTGATGTTTGATTTTGTTTACTTTAACCACACAGATGTTTTAAAGTTTAATACAGTTAAATCTGTCCATCTTTTCCTTTAGGATTTTGGTCTTTGCTGTCTTCTTCTTCTTCTTTTTTTTGGGGGGGGGCCACGCTGTGAAGCTTGTGGGATCTTAGTTCCCCGCCCAGGGATTGAACCTGCGCCCCCTGCAGTGGAAGCACAGAGTCCAAACCATTGGAGCTCCAGGGAATTCCCTTGTTGTCTTCCTTTAGAAAATCTTTTGCCACAGTATAGGTTTGAAGTTCAATGGGGGTGAAACCTCTCCTACCTTAAGTTAGGTCCACCAGCTTTCCTCTGAGGCTTCATTCTTCTGGGGTGTGGTGTTCCAAATTCTACAACAGAATTCACAACGCTAGAATACTTTCAAACGTACATGGGAAGGGAATACTTTTATTAACTTTGAATGATACAAGGTATATTAAGAATGAGTGTCTTCTACCTTCTTCCTACCCAGAAAACACTTCTGCCTTTTCATATTTTCTGCCTTGCTTTGCTTCTCTTTTTTTTTTGGCTGCACTGAGTGGCTTGTGGGATCTTAGTTCCCTGACCAGGGATTGAACTTGGGCCCTCGGCAGTGAAAGCATGGAGTCCTAACCATTGGACCACAAGGGAATTCCCTACCTTGCTTTGTTTTCTAGGGAGAGTTCTGTCTTCATCAGAGCTATTCTTTTGGGGATCAAACCAAAGAGAAATTGAATTGCATATACATTTATTTGGAGTTAGTGGGATATACTTATGTGGTTTGCTATCACTTCTGCATATAGTTAAGTTATTGCTGGCTTTACGAGTGTAGGAATGACTTGTGGAAACATTTCTGAAGTGGTAAATCTAAAGCTTATTTAAGATTAGTTATTACTTAAAAACCGTGACACATCGTAAAATCTTACAGCTTACGTATAAAAGAAATGACGGAGGATTTCCCAAATTTTATAACAATCCAAAAAATTTACATGATATTGACCAGTGGTGGTGACTTGTGAAGCTGCAAAATACTTTTCAAACTCTCAGAAAAAAACCGAGTTGTTTTTCTGTTCTCTCTATAGAAATTGTACTACAAAAGGTGTATTGGATGAAGAGGTGATCAAAAGACATGCAACCAAAAAATATAGGAAAAAAGTATATATTTAAAGTGATGAAAGGGAATAACCTACAACCAAGATTACACTACCTGGCAAGGATCTCATTCAGATTTGATGGAGAAATCAAAAGCTTTACAGACAAGCAAAAGATAAGAGAACTCAGCACCACCAAACCAGTTCTACAACAAATGCTAAAGGAACTTCTCTAAGTGGGAAACACAAGAGAAGAAAAGGACCTACAAAAACAAACCCAAAACAATTAAGAAAATGGTCATAGGAACATACCTATCAATAATTACTTTAAACGTGAATGGATTAAATGCCCCAACCAAAAGACACAGGCTTGCTGAATGGATACAAAAACAAGACCTATATATATGCTGTCTACAAGAGACCCACCTCAGACCTAGGGACACATACAGACTGAAAGTGAGGGGATGGAAAAAGATATTCGATGCAAATGGAAATCAAAGCTGGAGTAGCAATACTCATATCAGATAAAATAGACTTTAAAATAAAGAATGTTACAAGAGGCAAGGAACGACACTACATAATGTTCAAGGGATCAATCCAAGAAGAAGATATAACAATTATAAATATATATGCACTCAACATAGAAGCACCTCAATACATAAGGCAACTGCTAACAGCTCTAAAAGAGGAAATCGACAGCAACACAAAAATAGTGGGGGACTTTAATACCTCACTTACACCAACGGACAGATCATCCAAACAGAAAATTAATATGGAAACACAAGCTTTAAATGACACAATAGACCAGATAGATTTAATTGATATTTGTAGGACATTGCATCCAAAAACAGCAGATTACACTTTCTTCTCAACTGAGCATGGAACATTCTCCAGGACAGATCACATCTATGGCCACAAATCAAACCTCAGTAGATTTAAGAAAATTGAAATGATATCAAGCATCTTTTCTGACCACAACACTATGAGATTAGAAATCAATTACAGGGAAAAAAATGTAAAAAACACGAACACATGCAGGCTAAACAATACGTTACTAAATAACCAAGAGATCACTGAAGAAATCAAAGAGGAAATCAAAAATACCTAGAGACAAATGACAATGAAAAGACGACAATCCAAAACCTATGGGATGCAGCAAAAGTAGTTCTAAGAGGGAAGTTTATAGCTATACAAGCCTACCTCAAGAAACAAGAAAAATCTCAAATGAACTATCTAACCTTACACCTAAAGGAACTAGGGAAAGAAGAACAAACAAAACCCAAACTTAGCAGAAGGAAAGAAATCATAAAGATCAGAGCAGAAATAAATGAAATAGAAACAAAGAAGACAATAGCAAAGATCAATAAAACTAAAAGCTGCTTCTTTGAGAAGATAAACAAAATTGATAAACCATTAGCCAGACTCATCAAGAAAAAGAGGGAGAGGACTTAAATCGATAAAATTAGAGACGAAAAAGGAGAAGTTACAAAAGACACCGCAGAAATACAAAGCATCCTAAGAGACTACTACAAGCAACTCTATGCCAATAAAATGGACAACCTGGAAGAAATGGACAAATTCTTAGAAAGGTATAACCTTCCAATACTGAACCAGGAAGAAATAGAAAATATGAACAGACCAATCACAAGTAATGACATTGAAACTGTGATTAAAAATCTTTCAACAAACAAAAGTCCAGGACCAGATGGCTTCACAGTTGAATTCTATCAGAATTTAGAGAGGAGCTAACACCCATCCTTCTCAAACTCTTCCAAAAAATTGCAGAGGAAAGAACACTCCCAAACTCATTCTATGAGGCCACCATCACCCTGATACCAAAACCAGACAAAGATACTACAAAAAAAGAAAATTACAGACCAATATCACTGATGAATACAGATGCAAAAATCCTCAACAAAATACTAGCAAACAGAATCCAACAACACATTAAAAGGATCATACACCATGATCAAGTGGGATTTATCCCAGGGATGCAAGGATTCTTCAATATATGCAAATCAATCAATGTGATACACCATATTAACAAATTGAAGAAGAAAAACCATATGATCATCTCAATAGATGCAGAAAAAGCCTTTGACAAAATTCAACACCCGTTTATGATAAAAACTCTCCAGAAAGTGGGCACTGAGGGAACTTACCTCAACATAATAAAGGCCATATACAACAAACCCACAGCAAACATCATTCTCAACAGTGAAAAACTGAAAGCATTTCCTCTAAGATCAGGAACGAGACAAGGATGTCCACTCTCACCACTATTATTCAGCATAGTTTTGGAAGTCCTAGCCACGTCAATCAGAGAAGAAAAAGAAATAAAAGGAATACAAATTGGAAAAGAAGAAGTAAAACTGTCACTGTTTGCAGGTGACATGATACTATACATAGAGAATCCTAAAGATGCCACCAGAAAACTACTAGAACGAATAAATGAATTTGGTAAAGTTGCAGGATACAAAATTAATGCACAGAAATCTCTTGCGTTCCTATACACTAATGTTGAAAAATCTGAAAGAGAAATTAAGGAAACACTCCCATTTACCATTGCAACAAAAAGAATAAAATACCTAGGTATAAACCTACCTAGGGAGACAGAAGACCTGTATGCAGAAAACTGTAACACACTGATGAAAGAAATTAAAGATGATACCAACAGATGGAGAGATATACCATGTTCTTGGATTGAAAGAATCAATATTGTGAAAATGACTATACTACCCAAAGCAATCTACAGATTCAATGCAATCCCTATCAAATTACCAATGGCATTTTTTACAGCGCTAGAACAAAAACTCTTAAAATTTGTATGGAGACACAAAAGACCCCGAATAGCCAACGCAGTCTTGAGGGAAAAAAACAGCTGGAGGAAGCAGACTGCCTGACTTCAGACTATACTACAAAGCTACAGTAATCAAGACAATATGGTACTGGCACAAAAACAGAAATATAGATCAATGGAACAGGATAGAAAGCCCAGAGATAAACCCACGCACCTATGGTCGTCTAATGTACGACAAAAGAGGCAAGGGTATACCATGGAGAAAAGACAGTCTCTTCAATAAGTGGTGCTGGGAAAACTGGACAGCTACATGTAAAAGAATGAAATCAGAACACTCCCTAACACCATACACAAAAATAAACTCAAAATGGATTAGAGACCTAAATGTAAGGCCAGACACTATAAAACTCTTAGAGAAAAACATAGGAAGAACACTCTTTGACATAAATCACAGCAAGATCTTTTTTGATCCACCTCCTAGAGTAATGGAAATAAAAACAAAAGTAAACAAATGGGACCTAATGAAGCTTAAAAGCTTTTGCAAAGCAAAGGAAACTACAAACAAGAAGAAAAGACAACCCTCAGAATGGGAGAAAATATTTGCAAATGTATCAACAAACAAAGGATTAATCTCCAAAATATATAAACAGCTCATGCAGCTCAATATTAAAAAAACAAACAACCCAATCCAAAAATGGGAAGAAGACCTAAATAGACATTTCTCCAAAGAACACATACAGATGGCCAAGAAGCACATGAAAAGCTGCTCAATATCACTAATTATTAGAGAAATGCAAATCAAAACTACAATGAGGTATCACCTCACACCATTTAGAATGGGCATCATCAGAACATCTACAAACAACAAATGCTGGAGAGGGTGTGGAGAAAAGGGACCCCTCTTGCACTGTTGGTGGGAATGTAAATTGATACAGCCGGTATGGAGAACAGTATGGAGATTCCTTACAAAACTAGAAATAGAATTACCATGTGACCCAGCAATCCCACTACTGGGCATATACCCAGAGAAAGCCAGACACATGCACCCCAATGTTTGTTGCAGCACTATTTCCAATAGCCAGGTCATGGAAGCAACCTAAATGCCATTGACAGAGGAATGGATAAAGAAGATGTGGTGTATATACACAATGGGATATTACTCAACCATAAAAAGGAACGAAATTGGGTCATTTATAGAGACGTGGATGGATCTAGAGACTGTCATATAGAGTGAAGTAAGTCAGAAAGAGAAAAACAAATATTGTGTATTAATGCATTTATGGGAACCTAGAAAAATGGTACAGTGCAGTGGCAGGCTGCACAGGCTCCCGGGAGGGGAGGTGTGGATAGTGACCTGTGCTTGCACACAGGCTTCTTGGTGGCTGCAGCAGGAGCGTTAGCCTTTCATGCCTGTCTCTGGGTTCCAAGCTGATAGCCATGGCTTGCGCCCATCTCTGTAGCTCTTTTAGGTGGTGCTCTGCCTTCTTTGGGCAGACAGGGAAGGAATCCCCTCTCCTCGCACACCCTGAAACAATGGTCTCTTGCTTCTTAGGCAGGTCCAGGCTTTTTCCCGGACTCCCTCCCGGCTAGCTGTGGCGCACTAGCCCCCTTCAGGCTGTGTTCACGCAGGCAACCCCAGTCCTCTCCCTGGGATCTGACCTCCGATGTCCGAGCCTCAGCTCCCACCCCGACCCGCCCCCGCAGGTGAGCAGACAAGCCTCTTGGACTGGTGAGTGGTGGTCGCCCTGATCCTCTGTGCGGGAATCTCTCTGCTTTGCCCTCTGCAGCCCTGTTGCTGCGCTCTCCTCCATGGCTCTGAAGCTTCCCCCGTGCCCACCCCCTGCCTCTGCCAGTGAAGGGGCTTCCTAGTGTGTGGAAACTTTTCCTCCTTCACAGCTCCCTCCCAGAGGTGCAGGACCCGTCCCTATTCTTTTGTCTGTTTTTTCTTTTGCCCTACCCAGGTACGTGTAGATTTATTTGCCTTTTGGGAAGTCTGAGGTCTTCTGCCAGCGTTCAGTAGGTGTTCTGTAGGAGTTGTTCCACATGAAGATGTATTTTTCATGTATTTGTGGGGAGGAAGGTGATCTCCACGTGTTACTCCTCCGCCATCTTGAAGGCCTCCCCCAGCAGCTTTACTCTGATATGCAACACAGTTGAGCCCCAAGAACAAGTCTTCCTGACTGACAGGCCCTGGTATTTTTACAAGCCTTCCCCTCCTTCTTCAGCTCTGTCTTCTGTTTCTGATCTCAGGAACCAACTCACTGAGGTGTTTTGCAATCTTTGAACAGTCCTTCAATCAGGTCCTGTAGTGTCTACAGAATCCCCCCAGTGTTTTTAAATGTTGGGCCCTGGATATTCAGTCATCTTTCCCCAGTCTGTGCCCAGCCCCTGTTGTGATTTTATATGTCCAATGTATTTTATTGAGGTTTGGCAGGACTGGCATTTGTCAAGGGACAATTTTAGGCTGTGTTTTCCAGGCGATCCAGTAATATAAGGAGCCATTGTTCCTCTCCTCCAAAGCTCTGCCAAATGTAATTATGCCATCTAAACAAATAAGCGCCTCCAGGTAATTCATATCACCAGTTGCTTTTTCCATCAAACTCCTCAAGGTGTCTGGGCCTCCAGAGATGAGTGGGGCAGCCTTTCAAATAGGGAAAACACCACAGGGAAGACAAAAGCTGGCTTTTCTTTGCCCTAGTCAGAGGTAGGAATTCAACAATAGCACTTCTCAAACACAGCACTGGAAATTACTGATCTCTATCATGCAGTCTAGAGGTTAATCTGGACACAGAACTCTCTCTTTAAGGTGGAGAAGGATAATAGAACATCATTATCCACACCTCTGTCCTGAGTCTGCCCTCTCCTATCATGAGCTTTCCTTCTTCTCCTTTATATATTAATTTATTCAGCTGAATAGTAGTTCTCAACCTTGACTGCCTATTATAATCCGTGGAGTTTCTCATAGAACATCTATCCCTGGGCCCCACCCACCCTAGAGATCCTAACATTTTCTAAACACCTACTCTATGCTAGGTCCTGTGCCCTGCCTTAGGAGTAGAAGCAATTCAGTCATGATCCCTGCCTCCATATAGTTCATAGTCGAGGGACAGAGACAGATAAATTAAAAAATTCAGTGAGAAAATACAGTGTAACTCCATGTTCTTTTCTTAGTCTAACTTGTTTCTCATAAAATTGTGCCAGTATGGGTAAGGTAAACATGGATTTTTTCAACAAGTCCTAGTATACAGGAGAAGGAGGCTTTCTTGGGTTCTTGGGTGACATAAATTGAGAATTAAAAAATACTAAAATGTACACGAATGCCCATAGAAATTTTATTTGTAATAGCCAAAAACTGGAAACAGCCCACTGTCCTTCAGTGGATGAATGGTTGCACAAACTGGCACATCCATACCTTGGAATACTACTTAGCAAGAAAGAGTAACAAACTATGAATACATACGACAACCTGGATGAATCACCAAATTATGCTTAGTGAGAAAGGCTACTCCCAAAAGGCTGCATCTTGTGTGATTCCATTTATACAACATTTTTGAAGCAACAAAATTATAGAGATGGAAGAATGTTTAGTGGTTCCTAGGGGTTAGGGAATTGGAGAGGGAGGTGGGTAAGTGTGGCAACATGAAAGATCCTTGTGGTAATGAAAATATTCTATATCTTCATTGTTGTGGTGGTTACACAAGGCTATACATGTGATAAAATTATATAGAGCTAAACACCCACCCATACACATACTCAGACACAAATGAATACATGTATAACTAGTGAAATCTGAATAAGCACTGTGAATTGTACCAATGTCAATTTTTGGTTTTGATGTTGCATTATAGTTGTATAAGATGCTAATATTGGGGATACCAAGGAAACATTGCATGGGACTTCCCTATACATTTCTTGCAACTTTCTTTGAATGTATAGTGATTAAAAAATAATAAGAAGTTACTAACCAGAAATCAAAAGGATTAAAAGTGTTAGACACACTTATAAATGCAAAACCATAAATGGCTACATTAGGAGAAGCTGGGATTTTAGCTACTCTTTGATGTTATAAGGAAGACAAACAGTCCTCAGGGAATATTAAATTTAAAAAATAGATAAGTTTTATTGTTTTTTCCAATTAAAGAAGAATGTTTCTTCAGGAAAATTTAAAACATGTAGTTGAAAAAAAGGTCTTTAGTAATCCTATCATTTTGGGATAATCATTTTTTTCAACATTTAGGGTATATATCTTTTCAATCTTTTTTCTATGCATAAAATTAAAAGAAAAAATTTCACACTCAGCAATAAATAATTTTTTTCTCTTTTTAAAGAGTTTTGTATTAATATGACCTTAATGTATATACAGTATTCTATCATGTGGATGCAGAATGAATTATTTACCCAGTCCTCTATTCTGGATAGATTGTTTTCAAGTTTTTGGTATTATAAATAATAATCCTGCAATACACATCATTGTGCTTGCATCTTTGTATATATCTCTGGTTACTTCCTTAGTAAAAATTCTTAGGAGCAAAATTACTGGGTCAAGGATTATATAAAAATTTAAAGCTTTTGCTTTGTTTGGCTAAATTGCCAGCCAGAAAGGTTTTATGAACATTCCATCTCTGTTTTTTCCTGAGCATATTCTTTGTTGCTAATGTTAGCAGCTGGGTAGTAGCCTGGGTAGACCCACTGTGGCAAATCTTCTGTTCCTTGGTACAGTGTTAAAGGATCTAGCACAATGCTGGGTGCACACTAAGCCCTCAGAAATATTTGTTGATTTAATATCCTTCATAATGCATTCTTTGAAACTCTTATCTGCAGTTAGTGGAAACAAAATCATCAAAATATTAGTGTGCTTTAACCCCGAATTATATCCCTGACATCTGGTAAAGAGTAAGGACTTGAGGGAACAAATAGGTACATTTTGATAGAGGGGAACGACTTGGGAAAAGCCTGGAGTCTCCAAAGTGGGAAGCAGAAACCATCTGAGGTTTCTGGGAGCAGACTGAAGGGGTCTGAAAAACTGAGGTTTGAGGTTTGCTGGGAAGGGTAGTTGTTGGGAGGGTAGAGGAGAGGAAAGCTCTTGCCTGTTACCTGCTTCCCCCAACTCCACTCCTTTAAGCACTCAGGGTGTTAATAGACCTGGTGGCCTTTATGTAAAACAGTGGGCAAACTTCTCCCAGCAGAAGTCTGGGCATAATTTATTCTGAATTGTGCTTTTATTTTTCACTTGTAGTGAGGAAGGTATGGGTTTCATCTGTCTAAGTTTCCCTCTTTGTGTCTTGCATGTGGCTATTACCCATGCAGTGGGACCGGTGGCCAGAGAGAGGTCTGGGCTTCCCATCATTGCTGCTCCTTCCACCCTCTGCCTGAAATACAAAGAGGGTAGACCACCTCACAGGCCCCAGGGCTCTCTGGGAGGAGCCCACCATGGTTTCAGAAAAGACTAGGACACGGTCAGTTCTATTTAATCACCAGATGTGATTAAATAATAACAATATGTAAGCATTCAAAAAATTATACCTGGGACTTCCCTGGTGGTGCAGTGGTTGAGAGTCCGCCTGCCGATGCAGGGGACACGGGTTCGTGCCCTGGTCCGGGAAGATCCCACATGCCGCGGAGCGGCTGGGCCCGTTGGCCATGGCCGCTGAGCCTGTGCGTCCGGAGCCTGTGCTCCGCAGCGGGAGAGGCCGCAAAAGTGAGGGGCCCGCGTACCGCAAAAAAAACAAAAAAAACACACAAAAAAACAAAAAAAACCCAGATTCTTCTTGGATAACTTTATGTCATCTTATTTAATCTTTCCAACCTGGTAAGATAGATCCTTATTATCCTCATTTTACAGTTCCGGAAATGGACTTAATTTATTTACCTGGATCACCCAGCTAGTATGTTGTAGATCTAGGACTTGAAATTGGATTTGAAATCCCATCTGTCTGATTCTAAACACCTGCTCCTGGCCACTGCCTGATTTGAAGCACACAGAGTGATGTGCTCTTCCTGAATCTATTTCCTCCATTGCATGTCTTATTTTCTTAGATTCCACCTTTGGAGATTCAATCCCTTGCCTCATGAAGGCTTTTCCTACCCAAAGATCCCTTTTAGAATGATATCTATTCAAAGGAGCAGCAGTGGCTTAAGCACATCAGATAACACTGGAGTGGAGGAAAATGGGCTGTTAGCTAATTCCCCCAAACAAAGGACATGGGAAATTAATTCAGTTTTCTCAAGGTAATCAGGGAGTTTTGGAGAATCAGGGACACAAAGATCCAAAGTAGGATAGATTAGATCAAGTATAAATTTTATATTGGTACCCTCAGAGGTTTGCTACCATTTCGAAAGTCAATCCTTTGGGGCCTACTCCATTGTTTCTGCATTCCAGATGATGTTATTAGCATATAAAGTAAACAATACATTTTAATTCTCGGAGGCCCCAATTCAACCTTCTGTAGCTTTTCTTGCCTCCTTCAAAGTTCCCTTTATTTCTCAAGGTTACAGGAAGATTCAATCATGTTTGTATATCATGAGGGAGTTTTTTCCCCGGCAGGCTGAGACAGCATACTGTCACAGGCCCTTTGATATTCTGGTTTTGCTGTACATTTTAATAGGTACTTGCTCAGACTAATCAATCATCTGTAAGATGTAACAGTAATATTGTTGAGTGCATGTTATATTCCAGACACTGTACTAAGCACTTTCCATGTGTGATCTCATTAAAGTCTCATGAGTCTGAGAACAAACACTGTCCCAGAAAAGGCCAACTTGTTCAAAGTCACAAAGATAGTAGCAGAATGAGGACTTAGTTCTAGTCTGACTTCAGAGTCTCATAACTCTGCCTGTGGTAACTGTAGTTACATAATAATAATAGATCTAAATACATAGGGGCTCTGAAAAAAGGTGGTAGGATATTTGGAAGGGCTGTTAGAGGTCATCTTGTCCAACCTGCACATTTCACAAACGACAGAACTGAAGCTAGACCAAATTGCCTGCCCAAAGGCTATGGTTATTGGCAGACTTAATAGACAATTTTAGCTTTTATGGTGAGCATCATTCTAGCAAAATCAATGGAGATCTAATTTATTTCAATCTTGTTTACCCAATATCCATTTGTTATAACCAGGTTAGTCTCATCACTGACCTGGGCACATGTTTTGCTCATTTCTACCTCAGTAGCATGACCCACACTGGTCCCTTTGCCTAGGATTTATTCTTTCTTTCCAACCTATCTATTTTATTAATCCTTCAAGCCCCAGCTCATTTTTCACCCCCTCCATGCAGACTTTCCTGCCCATTCTGGCTCATTGTAAAGTCATACAGCAGCCTGTATCATTCATTTGGCCTGTAATCACACATTAATGTGTATTTTCATTTAAATGTTCTCAGGTGTGTTTTTTCTTCCCCACAGACTGCCCTCCCCCAAGCTCATCAAGGACAGGAACCATATCACATAGTGTGCCTCTTTTGTAATCCTTTTGATTCCTAGAAAAGCACTAGACACATAGCGGACATTCGAAGAATAATTCTTGAATGAATGAATGATGTAAGCAAGAAAAAAATGAAATGGTAAACTCTGCCATCTTGTGGCTATTGGTCTTTAGTGTTGCCATTGTCACAGTGTTTTTCAGTGTTGAAATTAGAAAAGTGGCACATAGCAAGAAACTAAGGTGATGGTGGCGAAGTGGGGAAGGTGTCTTTTTTTTTTCCTCGATGTATCAGCAGCATGGTCACTGAAATGTTTTATATGAGAAAACAGAGATGGAGGGAAACCAAAAACTAAATAAACTGTGTACCTAAGGACTGAACACAGACCCAGGGAATAGTGATTGGATTTCCTACCTGCTTTGAAAGGGACAAGTAATAGAAACTGTCCCAACATGTTCAACAGTCCAGAGCACTGATCAGATGACCAACCTACTTATTTAGGGGATCTATGAATAGACCTTTCATAACAGTCATCTGGTGAAGAGAGTCTCTGCCTTGGAGTTAACCGTTCTAGGATCCAGTTCTTAGTTCTGCTGAGCAACAACTTCTCTTGTCTCAGTTTTCTTATTAGTTAATTTACTGCCCAGTTTAATCCTAGGGCTGTTGTGAGGCTCTGTGAGACTACAGGCAGAAAAATTCTTAGAAAAGTTTCCAAAAAGTGATATATATGTTTAACATTTCCATAAAAGAAAAATAATGTTTATACTTTACATTTGTATAACACCTAAACGTCTGTAAAGTGCCTTTACAGCCATTATTTATTTTCAGTCTAGGAGGTAGGCAGGCAGGTGGGCATTATTGCCCTCAATTTAAGATGAAGTTCAGAGATTCATGTTCAGAGTAAATAAACACATATTGAGGACCTGTTACATGCCAGGCATGGTGATCGGTGCTTTCCAACTTCAGTTAGAGAAGTTCAGTGAATTGCCCAAGATCACCTGGCTGGTTAGTGGCTGAGTCTGTGCTCCAACCCAGGTCATCTGACTTCAGAACCCAGCGCTCAAGCACTACTGTCTTTCGGTCCAGTCTAATTCATCTCTGGTGCCATTTGCATTTCATTGTTCTCTCTCTTTTGTGGAATGAAACATTTTGTTTCCTGTTAAAAATATTTAAGGTCTCAAAAGCAGGTGCACCCAAAAGCACTTGGTGTGGGTTACTGTCCTCTACTTCAGGCAGTGGTGCTCCACCCTGGTTGTACATTAACACTACCTGGAGAGTTAAAGCAATTACCCATGTCCTGGCCCCACAGCAGAGTAATTATTATACATCAGAGTCTAAGGGTGAAACCTGGGAAAAAGTTTCCTTTTTCTTCTCTTTTAAAGCTAATTCTAAGGTGCAGCCTGGGTTGAGAACCACACTGCTCTAACAGAAAGTCAGTGACTCAACATTCTAAGAGTCAGTCCAACTTTCTCAGAGACTGGTCTCAGGGCATTCAATGGGGAAGAGGGAAGGGGAGTAAAAAAACATCTTAGAAATGTCATTTGTTGAGTCTGATTTTAGTAGTGCAAGCAAACTGAATAGCAGTGACAGAGGTAAATCATTAGAGCTAAAGAAGAACCAGGAAAGAGAAGGACATGGATCCCACTTTGAGGTAGAGAGAGGGATGGCAGACATCTCCTCACTTCAGAAGAGCAGACATTATGTCCCTAGTAATTAATTAATTCATAAATCAAGTGTTTACTGAGCACCTCCTATATGTCAGGCACTATTCTGGGTAGTGGGGTTATAGCAGTGAACAAGCCAGATATAGAATTTAGAATCATGGAACTTTCACCCTAGTTGTGGGTGCAGGAGAATAGTTCCTCCACGGTGCCTTGGTGACCATGAATGTCTCCACACAGGCCACATAGCCAAGGCTCAACAATGGTCTGACTCAAGTCTTAGAGGAATGCCCTGTAATCCTCTCTGGAACATGGCAAGATAAGCAACATTGTGAGGAACTGTTACAAGACCATTTCTTATCCACCTCCCTATCCTGTGGGAGGCTACCATGAAACAGTTTCTCATCTGTCTCTCTGGTTCTGGTAAGGCATAGAGCTTTCCACCATCACGGACACAATCCCTTTCAGTATAGCTGCAGTATAAGCTGCTTGGCTGTAGTTTAGATTTGGCTCCTCTGCAACAGTGACCCACTGCTCATGTCATCTGTCATGTGGCCCCTCCAATTCAATGTCATCCTGTGGGACTAGGGACATGGGGTGCCGACACCATGATGATCTTGTTTTTGCTGCCTGTGTAAGTAATAAACTGTCTGTATCCATTTAGGCTCGTTGTCTTCCAATTGGCTGAATCCATGAAAGTGTAGTAAGTCAACCTAGCAGCTGCCAATGCATTGCTGCTTAGGGACTGCTTGACTACTTGATTGTAGGGACAGACCCATACCAATTACACAGAAAAACAAAGTTACAAGTTGTGATGAATACAATGACTCCTAAGTGAGCTTAGAAATCACCTAAATATTGGGGAGAAGGGACAAACCTTACAGATGAATTCCAAGTAAGAAATGTAGAAAAAATGAGAAAAATACAAAATCACCATTAGACAAATATCATAATAATAATTGTTGTGGATAAGATAGATGCTAACATCAGTGGGCAAAAGTTTGAGAAGAAATAGGATATTTGTGTAGTCTCAAAGTACCTCCCCCAAGATACTTACTGATTGCAAGGGGAAAAATAGTAACTTTACAGTGGAGAAACCCAGCGCCCTTAGTTCGTTCGAGAGGGAACATTTGGGGGTCAGATAACTAATGGAGTCCTGGCCCAGGAATGGTTCATCATGGGTCTGCTGGGTGTATGGACCTACCTGATGGTCATTTCCCTAGTTCCAGACTGTATAACTAGACTGGAGAAGTTCAACAGTTGGCAGAACTCTCACATTGGTTCCCTGACCAGTAGAGTAAGAACTATTGTGGTAGGAAAAGCCAAATAGAAGCCTCAGAAATTCCTCACTCCCGCATATCAAGATAGTAAGTTAAGTAAGTAAATCAAATTTAAAAACCATACTGCATCCCAGGGAGAATTGCAGAATTTAGTGCTCTCAACAACTTATACAGTGCAGTTCCCATCAGGTTCCTATTTAACTCACTGTGTGGCCCCTGAAAAAAAACCAGATGAATCACGGCAGGTGACAAAATGAAGTACCAAAAATTTTACTAAGTAGTAGTACCAACTGCTGTGTCAAATGTGGTATCATCACTAGAGCAGATTAACATATGTGGCTATTGATCTAATGAATGTGTTATTTTCTATACCCATTAGAAAGCAGATCAGAAAGTTTGCATTCACATGGTATGGCTATCAGCACATGTGCTGAATGCTCTAATGTGCTGCCTAGATCTCCTTTCAGCAATGAAGATGTTATTCCCTCAGCTGCTGGGAGCGCATCTAGAAGATGGCCCTCAGGTGTCAGCTTTCCTTAGGGATCACCTCAGCTAAAGAAAAGTGCCTCACCCAAGGGAAGCCTACATCCGATGACTAATCAATGCAGGGGTACAGAGGCCCAGGCCTCTTAACCCAGTTTGGGACAACCAGTTATTCTATTTCCAGAGCTTACCATGGGGTTGGCTGAGGCCTTTGTTAGGACTGCATTATAGCTTCACTGACCAATGCTGTTTCCTCCACTGCCTTTCCACAGGTGTTGATCCGAAGGGCACTCCCAAATTAACATCTCACGCACTAGTCCCTATCTCAGAGTCTGTTGCCTGGGGAACCCAGACTCTGTGATAGTTGGTGCCCAGAGTGGTCTGTAGAAGCACATGTTACAGGATTTTGGACCTGGATTACCCACTGCCTGGCTGGCACTGAAGATGCCATACTGGTGAGAGATGGAGCATGGATATTCCCTGACACAAGGTCACAGTGCAGTTAAAACTTTCGTTGGTGCAAGGGAATATATTAGCTATTGGCTTATATATATTTTAGAAATATGGGGAGACTAGTAATCTGTAAAATAATAGAATTTGGTGGTTATTCTAAGTTTGATTGACACTCTGGAAAAAGATTACAAAAAGCTGAAAGCGATTAGTTGGCAATTTAAAGTTAAGTGTGAAAGCCATAGAACCTCTTTGGTAGCATATAAAGAGGCTGTCACTCCTGCAGCAGGATGAGAGAGAAAGGGAAGGATCAGGCCCAAGACTTAGTCATAAGGGTAGTCAATCTCCAAAGGTAGTTAAAATCCCAAATAAGGCAGGTCTGCAATGCCAAGGTCAGGGCTCTGGTGGGGAAAGAATGAGACTGACATATGAGAAAGGGACTTCTGGGCCTTGAAAACCTTGAATTTCCAGATTGCCTTGACTCTCTGAGCCTGTAGAAGTGGCCCATTCCTCCTCATTTGCTTGAACACAGTACAGAGGCCTCTCCATTACAAGACAATATGTGCCTTCCCCCCTCAGGGTTTGCCTCCCCACCTCTCCACCTTGCTCCTCCAATAACAAGGGTTAAATCACCATGTAATCCAACTGGGGATGTGCTATGCTGCTAAGATAGGAAAGGGACAATACCCTGATAAAACTGCAGCATCTGTCAAAATGTATCAGTGGGAGCTGGGACAGTAGGTATGTGCAAAGATTTTGCTAAACCATGGAGGGGTAGAACACAAGTTTGGATAAAAGATAGTTTATAAATATAGGAATATTCTCCTGTGATACAGAATTTAACACCCTGGCAAGGACCCTGTATAACGATACTAACACACTTAGAAGGTTGGATCCTAGAAGCATGGAAAACATGTTGGTTGATATTAACTTTGGGTAGAAATGCCTGAACTGCCATGACAGACAGTGGCTTAGAAGGCTCAGTGGACCCTGGGAGTGGATATGTTATGTGAGGCCAGAAGATCCACTGGAGGATTATGTTGCACATGAGGGCTCAGGGGACAAACACACTGTTCACCAAGGCCATGAGGAATGTGCTGGTGAGAGGGCACCAACATCACTAAGAAGTTCATGTGCAGGCCACATGCAGGCCAGGGTGGATAGCAGGAGAGGCAGTCACAGAGTTAGGCTCATAACTAGCAAAGGGGGTGGTGGGGAAACTGAAGTAATAGAGGCCAGGTGGTTATGCTCAACTGCCAGAAGCTAGGTGGATGCAACAATCATAATAAGGAACTAGGTCAGAGTGGCAGCCAAGGGGGCCTGACCCAGTGGGAGTTGAGGAGGTGGTGCATATCATATGATATCCCTAGGGGCAAAATAGATGGGCAGGCAACAAGGACACTGCTCAATCTGCAAAATCAAAAGCAATCAAGCTTGAATAATCAGGATGCTGAGAGCAGTTGCTCCAATACAAAGTCATGCCCTCGTGCTGAGTTTCTGGATATGAGACAGTTTTCAGACCTGGAACCCATGTACTAAATGGGGGTCCAAGTTTCCAGGTAGAAAGGACCCTGCAATACCAGTGCAAGGTATACATAAACTGCAAGTATATGTAGTAATGATTCCTTCCGTCCTTTCCCAAAGGGACCCATGGCCATTTATTTGGTACACTGGAAAAAGGGAACTCAAACATTTTGAGAACTGTTGGACTGATGGGCATGGGGGTACAAAAGGCCCTTTCCTCGAGTTAGGGGAGGGGTGCTCTGTAGTGCAATGTATACTCCAGAGGATCTCTGTGGGGTCATGTTGAAGCTAGTCTCCAGCTAAGACCAAATTCTTGCCTAGCTTTCCCCCCTGGTTCTCTCTTGACTGCCTTACTCCCTTCTGAGAGCACCTCTCCAATGAATCACGTGCACAAGAATCCTTGTCTCAGGCCCTGCTTCTAGCAAACCCAACTTAAGACAAACTGTGTCCATTCATACAGGAAAGATTCATAGTAATCCACAGGAGGGTTGTGCCCTGATACATTTAACCATTTTCCAAGTGATGGATTTATCTAGTCTTTTTCTATTACAAACAATTCTTCACTGAACATTCTTGCGTTTGACTCTATATGTCCCACATGTTCTCAAACCTCTTTATGTAACTTGTCTTCAGAAATGCTCATCTAGGATTTCAGGTAGTCCCAAGAGAGCTATGAACATTAGTTTTGTGGACTATGGCTATATTCCAGGAAACTAATTACCTAAGGTAAATCATAAAAGAGTCCATGAATTATGGAGCTACACAAAGGTATTCGCAAAGCATCACAGATTAAGGAAATGAAAAGGAAGAAGGATGGCTGGAGAAATAAGTTGAGTTAGTGAGAATAGTCCAGATAAGCTTTGAGGAAGTGGTTAGATTTAAGTAACATTTAGGAGTACTCTTACTAAAGGAAAATTAGAATATTGAGGTTAGGTAATATTAAGTGGCAAACACATGGTTGAATGTTCTGGTTAATTAGGAGACTGAAGAGATGAGGCAAGGGACTAAAGTGAGGATCTTAAAGTGCAGTATTGGAAATTACAACCAAAATGGCTAAACTGAACAGGTGTACCTAGGAATGAACTATTAATGAATACAAATGCCTAAGAATCGTTTTTCTTGAACTTATTTCCTGTAGTGCTTTTCTGAAAGAACACCATGCTCTTTTCTAAGCTTATTTTTTCTTTGTTTTGATCATCGTTCCTCCCTTACTTCCTGCCGTCATTGCCAAGATCCAGGAGGCAAAGATAGGCAAGAGAGCATGTCATGGATCATAGGACAAGCTGTGTGACTCCAAACAAAGGTTGGAGTACAGAAACCCTGCCTTGGCTATGCTCTCACACAAATGGGTCACCTGGCCTATTTTTTAAAAACTGGATCCATTAATATGACAATGTCCATTTTGTGGTCGTTCCACGTCATGGTGTTCCTATGACATGCTGCTTTTACTCCCATAATATCACTGTTTTCATTCTGATTTGCATTATAGTTAAATTATTTACTATTCTGAGGTCACGAAGTGGTGGCATATGGGACACCTTTGACCCATAGATGTGCTGTATTAAGCTAACATGTGTTCACATTTAAAAAGATAGTTGCCAATATTTCAAAAATAGGAGGGTTCATACAAAAACATGGATTCCTTACTTCTGCAAAAACAGAATCTGGCACATAGAGCCCCCATTTCCTCATGACAACAACTGACTGGAACTGAGCAGTGGCTGCCCTTATTATCAACTTGACATTGAATCTGAAAGTCTGTTACTGTTTTTTATAGAACAGAACTGGCATTGTTTTTCTTCTAGCAACATTAAGAAAGTGAAATCTTTTTCTGTATCCAGTTTCTATAAAAATTGGGAAAACAATAGCTAGACTGAGAGGGGAGAGGACTGTTGATTCAAGAAATAAAGGACAGAAGTGGGCTGAAGACTAGGTTAGGCTAGGAATGGAGAACTTGGACAAAACTGCTGAGATGGCAGAGGGAGAAAGTGAAGAAGGTAGTTGAGTCACTTCTCTTACCAGGCTTCTCATGGGGAAACCACTCCTAGGGCATATTTTACTGTTTCTCTGCCTTCAACTGAAATTTTCATTGAGTGCCTGCATGCTACCAGGCACTGGGGATATGGTAATGAATAAAGGACACATAGCTCCTGCTCTCCTGGAGCTCACCGTCGACTTGGGGAGCCAGACGTTAATAAATATTATGAGGGAAAATAAGAGGGTGCTAAGAAAACAAACACTAAAGAAACTTTTCCTCAAGGTCCATCCATGTTGTTACAAATGTCCTTCTTTTTCATGGATGAATAATACTCCAGTGTGTGTGTGTGTGTGTGTGTGTGTGTATGCACACACTGTTGTATGTATGTGTATATATGTGTGTGTGTGAGTGTATATATATATATATATATATACACTCCATTGTATGTATGTATATATGTATGTATATGTATATATACACACATATGTGCATGTGTGTTTTTGTGTATATATAGCACATCTTCTTTATCCTTGAGGACATTATGCTAAGTGAGAGAATTCAGACAGAGATAGACAAATATTGTAGACAAATACTGTATGATCTCACTTATATGTGGAATCTAAAAAAGTCAAACTCTTTTTTTTTTTTTGGCCACGCTGTGAGGCATATGGGATCTTAGTTCCCTGACCAGGGATCAAACCCGGGCCCCCTGCATTGGGAGCTCAGAGTCTTAACCACTAGACCACCAGGGAAGCCCTTCTCTCTTTTTTTTTTTGATTCAATTAATCAATTGTATGGCCGACCACAAGGGTGTGGATGTTCTTTTTTAATTGAAGTATAGTGTTGTACGATATATCCTTGTAGCTTATTTTATACCTAATTGTTTGCACCTCTTACTCCCCCACCCCTATATTGCCCCTCTCCTCTTCCTCTCCCCACTGGTAACCAGTAGTTTGTTCTCTATATTTGTGAGTCTGCTTCTTTTTTGTTATATTTACGAGTTTGTTGTATTTTTTAGATTCCACATATAAGTGATAACATATGGTATTTGTCTTTCTCTGTCTGACTTACTTCACTTAGTATGATAATCTCTAGGTGCATCCATGTTGTTGTAAATGGCAAAATTACATTCTTTTTAATGTCTGAGTAGTATTCCATTGTATGTATATGCCACATCTTCTTTATCTGTTCCTCTGTTAATGGAAACTTAGGTTGTTTCCATACCTTGGCAATTGTAAATAATGCTGCTATGAACACTGGGGTGCACGTATTGTTTCGAATTAGTGTTTGTGTTTTTAAAAAAGCCAAACTCTTAAAAACAGAGAGTAAAATGGTGGTTACCAGGGGCTGGGGTCAGGGTGGTAGGACAGGAAAGATGTTTAAGGATACAAACTTGCAACTAGTAGTAAATAAGGCCTGGAGATCTAATGCATAGTACAGTGAATATAGACAACAAGACTGTATTATAATCATTAAACATGCTAAGAGACTCGAACTTAATTATTCCAACCACTAAAAAGAAAGGATAATTATGTGACATGATAGAGGTACTAATTTTTGCTGCAATGGCAATCATACTACAATATATAAATGTATTAAATTAACATTTTGTACACCTTAAATTTACACAATGTTGTATGTCAAATATATTTCAGTTAAAAAAAGGAAAATTTTCCTAATCTAGGGGAAAGTTTCCCTGTGTAAGTGACACTTAAATTGGGGCCTGAAGTAAACAGGAGTTAGGCAAATAGGAGGGGATAGAGCTTTATAGACAGAGGAAACAGCATGTGCAAATACCACAAAACAGGCAGGAGTTTGGCACCACTGAAGACCTGACAGAAGGTCTTGTTTCAGAGAGGAGAGTGGCTGGCAATGAGGCTGGAAGTATCCACGAGGCCACTGCACAGCCTTGGACGCTGTGGGAAGGAGTCTGGACCTTGTCTTCAGAGCAGCAAGAGTCACCAACAGGTTTTAAGCAAAATGTGCCATGGTACAAATTTTGTTTTAACACTAGCTTCAGCCACCCAGCAGTGAGTCCTTGTCCACAGAAAGCTTATCATTCTCACTGTTTTCTATGGTTGAAGCAGCTAAAGGTTTTTCCCACAGAGGATTTAAAAATTTTTTTCATCAGAAATAATAATTTCATCACAAATCTCTGACAACTGTGGACAATATGTCTTTCAGGAGATCTAAAATAAGTCTAGGAAAAAACTCCACTCTTCTCTGGCTCACTGGCCATATTGAAACCAATGGGAGTGAGGAGAGGTGTATTTTTCAATCATGCCAATTAATTTTAAAATTTAGAGGAGTACAAACAAAATCATTTTATTAATTAAGTCCTGCTCATTTGCCCTTGGATGTGTTTTTCCTACATGTCTCTGCCATTCTAGTCTCACAGCTACTGGCCTTGTTTAGGCCCTTACTACCTACGTGTGAATCATGGTCCCCTCACTATGCTCCCTACCCATTTTCCAACCATTACGTGCTTGAGCTGGGACCCATCAGTCATTTTTCCCCTGCTGGCAGGCCTGCCAATCCCATCACCATGTCACCCTGCAGCTCAGAAAACCCTAACAGCTCTCCCACTGTCTACAGCAGGGTTTCTAAAGTGTGGCTCATGACTCTGCTCAAATATATGTATTTACTTTCATTTGCACAAAACATCTCTGGAAGGAAATGTAAGGAACTGATAACATTGATTGCCTTCAGGGAAGAGAATGAGTTGCTGGGGGCATGGTGGGAAGGAGACTTCTCTTTGTATAATCCTTTATAGTTTTTAAATTTTGAAACCTGTGATTTTTAGTATTTTTTTGAATTAAGAAGTATGATTCAGGAGTGTATTAGTTTGCTAGGGCTGCTATAACAAAATACCACAGATTGAATGGCTTAAACAATAGAAATTTGTTTTCTCATAGTTCTAGAGGCTAGAAGTCCAAGTTCAAGGTATCAGCAGGTTTGGTTTCTGCTGAGGCCTGGCTCCTTGGCTTGCAAATGGCCGTCCTCATATGGCCTTTCCTCTGTGTGTGCATATTCCTGGTATCTTTTTTGTGTGTCCAGATTTCCTCTTCTTATATGACACTAGTCAGATTGGATTAGGGCCCACTCTAGCAGCCTTATTTTATCTTAATCACTTCTTTAAAGGCCCTACCTCTAAATAACAGTTACATTCTGAGGTACTGGGTGTTAGGGTTTCAGCATATGGTTTTGGGGGGGGCCATTATTCAGCCCCTAACAATGAGCCATGTGCACTAGAAACATCTGTAGTGCTTGTTGAGAATGTTAAGAATCCTGTGCTCCATCCCAGATCCACTGATTCAGAATCTACTTATCATGAGTCTGAGGTCACATGGGTTGTTTGACTCCAGAAGCCCTCAGTTTGGCAGGACTTCACATTCTCTCCTCACCGAAGTACTTGTGTCTGAGGGGAAGTCATGCTTCCTCCTTTGTTCCTATCAATCCTTGGACGGAGGAATTCCACTCTCTCATTCCACTTCTATTAACCACTTGGCCCAGGTCTTTGCTCCTGGTATGCACACTACCTCTGCTTTATAACCCTGGATGTATCATCTTGTCCAACTTCCACAAGATCAGAGGCATGTACTACTGTCCACTCTGTTTCAGTTGCTTTAAATGGAACTCACATTTTTACATGTGTGGGAACATCAATAATAATAGGAATAGGACTACTATCCAACATTTATTGAATGCTACTATGTTTCAGGAATTACGTTAAAATTTTATATTATCTCATTTAATCTTTACAACAAAGCTATGGAATTAGTTACAGTCATCTCCATTTTATGGATGAGAAACAAGATCAGAGAGGTTAAGTTGGTGAAGATGGTGTAGCTAGTAAATGGCAGACTCTGGACTCTAACCCAGGCCTGTGTACCTCTAAAGTGCATGTTTTTCTATTACCATGATGGAGATTTTTGCCTCTACGTTCATGAGAAATATTGGTCTGTAATTTTCTTTTTTCATACTGTTTTAGTCTGGTTTTGGTACCAAGGTAATGCTGGCCTCATAAAATGCACTGGCAATTGTTTGTTCCTCTACTATCTTTCTGATAGAGATTGTGTAGAATCGATGTTATTTATTCTTTAAATGTTTAGCAGTGCAACCATCTGGGCCTAGAGATTTCTTTTTTGGAAGGTTTTAAAAATATAACTTTAATGTCTTTAATAGTTATAGAAATATTCAGGTTATTTCATCTTGGATGAATTTCCATAGTTTGTGTTTTTTGTGGAATTTGCCTGTTATATCTAAGTTGTCAAATTTATGTACATAGAGCTGTTTGTAGTACTCCCTTATTTTCCTTTTAATGTGTGAGGCATTTCTACTGATAGTCATTCTCTGATTTCTAGTATTGGTAATTTGTCTTATCTTCCTTCCTTTATCAGTCTTTGTCAGGTTATTCTATTAATATTTTAAATTAATTAGCTTTTTCATTTATCTTCTCTATTATTTTCTGTTTTTAATTTCATTAGTTTTTCCTCTTATCTTTATTATTTCCTTCCTTCTGTTTGCTTTGGATTTATTTCATTCTTCTTTTTCTAGTTTCTTTTTCCTTCTGTTTGCTTTGGATTTATTTCATTCTTTTTTTTTCTAGTTTCTTTTTCTAGTTTCATTTTATTTTTTCTAGTTTCTTGGGAGCTCATATTATTGATTTGAGACTTTTCCTCTTTTCTAATATAAGCATTCAATGCTATAAATTTCCCTCTAAGGATTGCTTTAGCAGAATTTTGATGTTTTACTTTCATTTTCATTGTTTTATTATTTAGTAACCCTAGTTAAATTTTCCATCTGTTTTCTCTCAGTATACAATTTTGAAAAAAATCTATTGCTATTTCTTCAAATTTACTCCTCTTCTGCAATGTCTTATTTGCTTTTAATCTGTCAAGTGTACTTTTCATTTCAGATGCTGTAATTTTTCATCTCTAGAAGCTCCTTTTGAGTCTTTTTTATATCTTCTGTTCCTCTTCTTATTGTGCTCGTGTTTTTCTCTACCTTCTTAAACATATGCAGCATATTTATAAGGCTGTTTTAATGTCCTTGTCTGCTGTTTCCATCATCTTGGTCATATCTTGACCTCTTTCTATTGACTTTTTTCCTCATTAGCGGTCATATTTTCTTGCTTCTTTATATGCCTAGTAACTTTATATTGAACGCCAGACATTGTTAGACTTTAGCTGTTGGTTGCTGGATTTTGTTGCATTCCTTTAAATAGTGTTGGATTTATTTTTCTGACACACAGTTAAGCTACTCAGAATTAGTTTGATCCTTTCAAGTCTTGCTTTTAAACTTTGTCAGGACAGGTTCAGAACATCCTTTAGACTAGGGTTAATTTTGTCCCCCTACTAAGGTACCATCCTTCTGAGGATTCCACTGGATGATCTGTGTATTAGGAGATCTTTCTATTCTGGCTGGTTAGGACATGGAGTGTTACCAGCCTTATGTGAGCTCCAGGAATTATTCTAATTACTCTTTTCTGTGGGTTTCTTTCCCTGGCCCTGGGTATTTTTCTCTCACATCTGTGCAGATCAATACTCAGCCGAAGACTTAAGGGGACCCTTCTGCATATCTCTAGAGCTGTTTCTCTGTGTAGCTCCTTCTTTTCTGATAGTCTACCCTAAAAATTATAGCTGCCTTGGCCCCCCTGAACACCAGTCTCTCTGTCTACTCAACTCAGTGAGACTGCTGGGCTCTGTTTGGGTTCCTTCTCCTTGCACTGCATCCTGGAAACTGCCTCAGTGCAGTCAACTGGTGCAGTTGTAGGGCTCACTTTGTTTCTACACGCTTGGGACTTGCAGTCTTTCACTGCTTGTTGCCCAATGTCCGAAAAACATTCTTTCATGTGTTTATACAATTTCGTAGTTTTTAAGGTGGAAGGGTATCCAGTTCCTGTTAATCCATCTTGGCTGGAAGCAGAATTTAATTAACTCAATTTTAACTTTTGTTTTTCTTACCTTGCTATGCTTAGCTTTTAGGAGAACAAAGCAAAGAATACAAAAATAGGCTGTATCCGAAATTTATTTTAAAAATTAATTTGTACAGCATGTCCTAGGCTCAGTCCACACTCAGCTGATCTGAGAACTATATGCCCTAGATGTCCCTAATTTTTCATAATTGATAACAATGACCCTTAGGCTCTTGGCCAGTAGAAAAATACTGTGTCTCACCCAGAGTCTGCTTACTAAGAAAGGATGAGCTCAGTTTTATAAAAAGCCTTTCTAAGGGGTGTGTGCTTGGTTGTGGAGAATAATCCAAAGGGGTTTCTGCTTAACACTTAGTTGCTAGAATATTCTATTGCCCAAAAGAATTGCTTCAAACTTTCCAGTTAGTACAGGCTTTTCCTGTACTTGACATTTATTACCTAGTTTATCATCTCCACATACAGTTGCTTCCTACCCTCTACTGTTCTTCCTCACCATCAGTGCCCCTTCCCTACAAACACCAACTTTTTCCTGGCCCCAACATGTCAGAAGCTGAGCTATGTATCCCCAACTCCTGTTAGGCATTAATCTTAATATAACCCTAGCTGTACTTTATGCTGCCCTCTGCCATGGTCCCTCTACAGGCTGGTTTTCTCACTAAGTTTCTTTTTTTTAATTAATTTTTATTGGAATATAGTTGCTTTACAATGTTGTGTTAGCTTCTACTGCATAGCAAAATGAATCAGCCATACATATACACATATTCCCTCCATCTAGGACACTACAGTGCATTAAGTAGAGTTCCCTGTGCTATACAGGATGCTCCCATCAGTTGTCTATTTTATACATAGTATCAATAGTATATATGTGTCAATCCCAATCTCCCAATTCCTCCCACCCCACCCCTTTTCCCCTTGGTATCCATACATTTGTTTTCTATGTCTCTGTCTCAGTTTCTGCTTGGGAGTTAAGGTCATCTATTCCATTTTTCTAGATTCCACATATGTGCATTAATATACGATATTTGCTTTTCTCTTTTGGACTTACTTCACTCTGTAGGACACTCTCTAGGTCCATCCACCTCTCTACAAATGACCCAATTTTGTTTCTTTTTATGGCTGAGTAATATTCCATTGTATATATGTGCCACATCTTCTTCATCCATTCATCTGTCGATGGACACTTAGGTTGCTTCCATATCCTGGGTATTGTAAATAGAGCTGCAATGAATATTGTGGTACATGACTCTTTTTTTTTTTTTTTTTTTTTTTTTTTTTGCGGTACACGGGCCTCTCACTGTTGTGGCCTCTCCTGTTGTGGAGCACAGGCTCCGGACGCACAGGCTCAGCGTCCATGGCTCACAGCCTAGCCGCTCCGCGGCATGTGGGATCTTCCCGGACCAGGGCACGAACCCGTGTCCCCTGCATCGGCAGGCGGACTCTCAACCACTGCGCCACCAGGGAAGCCCATGACTCTTTTTGAATTATGGTGTTCTCAGGGTATATGCCCAGTAGTGGGATTGCTGGGTCATATGGTAGTTCTATTTTTAGTTTTTTAAGGAACCTCCATACTGTTCTCCATAGTGGCTGTATCAATTAACACTCCCACCAACAGTGCAAGAGGGTTCCCTTTTCTCCACACCCTCTCCAGCATTTATTGTTTCTAGATTTTTTGATGATAGCCATTCTTACTGGTGTGAGGTGATACCTCATTGAAGTTTTGATTTGCATTTCTCTAATGATTACTGATGTTGAGCATCCTTTCATGTATTTGTTGGCAATCTGTATATCTTCTTTGGAGAAATGTCTGTTTAGATCTTCCACACATTTTTTGATTGGGTTGTTTGTTTTTTGATGTTGAGCTGCATGCTCCGGCTGCTGGCAGTGGCCGGGTATGGGCCCAATGCTCCAGCACCGTCCATTTTCAGGGCTAGTTGATTTGGCATGTGAGTTGTTACACACTCCTTAGCAGATTCCGACTTCCATGGCCACTGTCCTGCTTCTCACTGACTTTGGAATATGTTTTACTCATTTGGAATTTCAAGTCTATGCCCATGCTATTGCCACTTTCTGCAGTGTCCTTTGCCACCACAACTTTTGGCCATCCTTCAAAGGTCAACACAAGTTGCTCGCAGCCATCTTTGCCTTCAACTCCATCAAGTGTACCCTTTCAATCTGAATCATTCACTTAGGGACTTAATGCCTTGCCAGGGTTCCTGACAGTATTGCTCATGCATACAGCTTGTCTCCACAATTACAATGTAAACTCCTGGCGAGTAGAAACTTTTTAGAGGTGTTCTTATCTTTCTTTGTACTCCAACTCCAGTATCTAGTATTTTGTTATGCTCATGGTAAAGTAAGCCCCCAAACAATAATTTTTTTGAATGAGCAAATGAATGGAGAAATAAAAGAGCACTCTGAAATCTTTAAAATGAATAATAACAAAAGCCAACATTTATTGAACACTTACTCTGTGCCAGGTTTTTGCTAAGGACCATACATAGACTATCTTATTGAATTTCTCTCTCTTTTTTAGAGGGATCAGCATTTCTTTCTTTTTTATTGAAGTATAATTGACATACAACATAATATTAGTTTCAGGTGTACAACATAATGATTTTATATTTGTATACATTTTGTTTTTATTTATTTTTATTTTTTTATTGTAGTTGATTTACAATGTTGTGGCAGTCTCTGCTGTACAGTAAAGTGACTCAGTTATACACATACAGACATTCTTTTTTTATATTCTTTTCCATATGGTTTATCACAGGATATTGAATATTGTTCCCTGTGCTATACAGTAGGACCTTGTCATTTATCCATTCTAAATGTAATAGTTTGCATCTACCAACCCCAAACTCCTAGTCCATCCCTCTTGGATACATTTTGAAATGATCACACAATAGATCTAGTTAACATCCATCACCATACAAAGTTACAAAAATTTTTTTATTGTAATGAGAACTTTTAATATTCTCTTAGCAACTTTTGAATATACAATACAGTATTATTAGTTATAATCACCATACTGTACATTACATCCTCTGACTTATTTATCTTATAACTGGAAGTTTGTACCTTTTAACTCCCTTCACCCACTTTGCCTGCCCCCACCCCCCACCACCAATCTGTTCTCTGTATCTATGAGCTTGGTTATTTATCTACTTATTTATTTATTTATTTATTTAATTAATTATTTGATTCCTAAAGGGATCAGCATTTATTTCTTTTAAAAATGTTACAGTAGGGCTTCCCTGGTGGCGCAGTGGTTGAGAGTCCGCCTGCCGATGGAGGGGACGCGGGTTCCTGTCCTGGTCCGGGAAGATCCCACATGTCGCGGAGCGGCTGGGCCCGTGAGCCATGGCCGCTGAGCCTGCGCGTCCGGAGCCTGTGCTCCGCAACGGGAGAGGCCACAACAGAGAGAGGCCCGCGTACCACAAAAAAAAAAAAAAAAAAAAAAAAAAGTTACAGTAAAGTCAAGTGGGATAGAATGGTTTTAGCAATTAAATATCTATCTCTGTATCCATTTCTATCTGTACATCTACATCTTTCTAGCTATATCTGTACCATCTATTTCTGTATCTATCCAGGGTTTGCCATTATATGTTAATTGCAACAAGCGGGGAAAGAGATAACAAGAAGTTGTTTTACATTAGATACTTTCTTGCCCCTTCCCCAAAGCCTAACCATGTCCCTATCATGTCTAAAAGGAACACAGAGTTGATTTTCACAGTCTGGAGGCATAAACTTAGTGATGGCCAGTGCTCTAACTCAGACCCTGGGAATAGCACAAGAGGCTAAAAACTCAACATGGTGTGGAGCGTGTGGATGCTCAGAGTCTAGGCACTCTACTGGCTCAGGGGCTTAGTGGGCAGGGTAAACAAAACTTAACAGGAATAGAAGTAGGGAGGAGAATCAGAAATTGACCTCTGCAGGTGTAGAGCCAGAGAAGGAGGTGGGGACACAGACAGGAGAATTTTACCTCCCTAAACTCACTTGGGAAACTGGGAGAGACCATTTTCAACTGTCCTTGAGGAAGGAAGGCCAGATGGATAATGGGAGATGCCTCAGGAAGAAGGGGGTAAACGTGGCTGGGAGGGGTCAGCAGTCTGTTCCTTTTTTAGCATGAGGAGAAAGCCAGAGCACCAGGTTTGGCCAGCGACTGTACAACTATAGGACAAATTGTTGCAGCTTAGAAATCAACTGTGTGCCCCCACCCAGCTCCCTGGCTCTTGGTGCCGGTGTTGGTCTCCGGCCTGGACAGCTCTTGACCTAGATCACTGTCTCTTTTTTTGTGTCTCTGCCACTACTGGCAGAGGTCACCTCTGCCTGGGATTCCTGGGATGGGAGTGGTGGTGGTGGGCTTTTCTTCCTGGAAGACTGCTTAATACTACCAGCCTGACCTCCTCCTTCTCTTAATCCCCTTGGTGAGTGAGGCAGGAGACACATCTTCAACCCCTTTCTGGTTTCTTTTGAAGGATGGGCCTCTATTTGAAAGGCTCCTGTAAGGGAAATTATTTCTTCTTCTCTTCCTCCTCCTTTCCATCTCTCTTCCCTTCTTCTTCCCCTCATCCTCTTCCTTTCCTTCTTCTGAGTCTCTTATGGGCTCTCTGCTGGACTCAAGACTGGGAGGTACTGACTCAGTGGCACCTCTGGTGGTCTGGGCTGCCTCCTTTGTCCTATTCAGAGTGAGGAGACTCCCCTTTGCCTATAGATGTTAATCTTTATTGCTTTTCAGGTGGCCATTCTCTTGTCCTTTGGCCTTGGTAGTGGGGTGGGGGTAGAGTAAGTGTTCACATTGCCCTAGGGCACCTAAGAGCTCTGGGTGCTCGTACTGAGGCTCATGCCCCGGAGGGAGTCCATTGCTAGTGGAGTGGTGGACCTGCATTCTGGGGGAGTGGCATGCCAGGGGAGGAGCTGCACCAAAATCTCTCATTTAATTCTTACAACAACTCTAGGAGATACATAACTATCGTTATCCCGATCATGAAACAGTCTCAGAGGAGTTAAGTAACTTGTCCAAGGTCCCACAGCTACTGAGTAAGAAGAGGTGTCTTAAATTAAAACTCACGTTTGTCTCCAGAGCCTGTGTTCTTGACCAGGATAGGTTAGGTTAATTTGATTTTAAATCAGTAAACTATTTGAACGCTGCTACTGGCAAATAGGACTTTTTTTTTTGTTTTGCTGCTGACTGTGGGCGTAAGAAGGTTTATAAAAGGTATTATTGTCCCCTGCGAATCGTGTACCTTTGTGGACAGGGGCTGGACCACCTACTGTTCAGATGTTGTGGCAGATATAACTAGGGCATCTGAAGGGAATTGGAGTTGTTGTTGGGTAAGTTCAAGTCACTGTGTCATAGTCAACAGAGCCACTGGAAGTGCTAAAGGAGGCACAGTTAGTAGCGAGTGAAGGAGAAGCACACATTGAAGCAGAGTTCCTCTCATTTGCCAAGCTTCTTACCAAAGGGTTTCCTGATGTAACTTGTCTGGACTTTGCTTCTTTTCTTGAATGAGTCAGAAGTTTAGAATGCAGGCACCTGGCTGCCAGCAGAGTCCTTCAGGCCCCTATTGGAAGGTATCAGTCAGAGCTCTCCTGTGAGCGCAATAATTACTAAGCTGTTATTGGAACAGGCTTTGGAAGAAAACATTTAAAGGGTTATATCCTGGGAATTTTTACTCCTCCAATGTTATTAAAACCCAGTTGCTGTTTTCCAAGTTAGGCAAATGTTAGAGGAAATGAAATATACACAGAAATTAATTTCTTCTCTCTGACATTTGATTTGCATTAGTTCCAAGTTATACTGTGTTCCTTTTAAAGCTCTGTTTTACAAAATTAAATATATATGTTTTTCTTTTGAGATTGATAATAAACTTTAAAACTCATGTTTCTAGGAGAGAGCTTTCATGTGACCTGCCTTTTTGGATTTACCCAAGTGGTATATTCTTGAATTTGTTTTTGGGGGCAGAAAATAGCTACCATGTAGATCCCTCCATGCAGGGCTAGGCAGAGTTGTGAAGGAGGAGGCAAAAGCTGCTGTTGGTGGCTCCCCACCTTCTTCAGCCATTTTTCTCCACTCCCTCCATTCCTGCCTCAGCCAGCTTGTGCCCAGATACTGTTCAGCCCCACCTCCATTGTAGTGTGCCCACCCTCTTCTCCCTCTCTCTTTTAAGAACTTAAATCTCATCCAGATGTCCTCCCTCAAGACCTCTTACTCCATCCCTTGGCTTCATCCTACCATTCTCTGGCTTTTATTCTGGAATGGAACTGATGCCTCCTTAACTGTTTCTCCTGGTCTGACCCCTACGTGAGTCTGGTTTTAGCCTCTGTAGACTCTACACTGTGCCAGAGGTAACAATAAGTATTTATTGACTGAATAGGTAAATGAGTGAATTTCAGGAATTATGATACCAAACAGCATGTGAGATCCTCTATTTTATTTATTACTTTGAAATCATTTTAGTATGAAAAATTTCAAATATACAGAAAAGTGGAGGGAGTAGTATAAAGAACTCTGATTTACTCATCACCCAGTTTCTGTAGTTTTCAACACATAGCCACTCTTCTTTCATTTTCACCCCACCTACCTTTTGCCAGGCCCTTTAACTGAATGCAGTTCAGCCAAACAAGTGCAAGATGGGAACACTTAAAAAGCCACTATAGGTATCTGCTCTTCATCATCTGAATTCATTTAGAACTCCTTCTCGCCCCTTCTGTGACTCTTTGTTCTTAACTTTTCACCATTTCTTCTTTGGTCTCCTATTTTTCACTTCTCCTAAGGGTTCTTTTTTTTTTTTTTTTTTTTGCGGTCCGCGGGCCTCTCACTGCTGTGGCCTCTCCCGTTGCGGAGCACAGGCTCTGGACACGCAGGCTCAGCGGCCATGGCTCACGGGCCCAGCCGCTCCGCGGCATGTGGGATCCTCCCGGACCGGGGCACGAACCTGTGTCCCCTGCATTGACAGGCGGACTCTCAACCACTGTGCCACCAGGGAAGCCCCTCCTAAGGGTTCTTAATGTGGGTGCACAAGTTCCCAGGGAGTCCATGGATGAAAATCAAGGGGTCATTAAATTTGCATGGGGAAAAAGAATACAGTTTTGTTTTCACTAACCTCTAACTGATTTTTTTTAAAAATCTTTTGGCCGCACCTCGCGGCATGTGGGAGGATCTTAGTTCCCCGACCAGAGATCGGACCCGCACCACACCCTGTGTTGGAAGCACGGAGGCTTAACCAGTGGACCACCAGGGAAGTCCCTCTGACTGATATTTAACGTTTTCTTCTGTCATGAATGTAAGCAATGAACCACAGTAGTATATTCACAGTACCTGCAACTTTGAAACCAGTAGGAATCCTTTTATATCATATGACAGAAGTTGTAGAGATTTCCAAATACCTTTTATGCCCATCACTGCTTTTGAAATTATGGTAGTGATTACACCCACCACTAGATCTTATTATTTAATGTGTTAATAAGAAAATGCACATATTACTATATCATGTATAAAATATTCTACAATTGTATAGCGGCATATTTGGTTTCCTTTGTAATTCATTATGTTTTATTTCACGCATTTAAAAATATTATTCTGAAAAGAAATCCATAGGTTTCACCAAACTGTCACAGGTGTCTATGGGTCAAAAAAGGTTAAGAACCTCAGGTCTAAATACTTTGACTGACAGCATATTTGAACTCCCTATTTAACTTTGACTTGCTGTCTTCCTCCCCACCCCATCCCTCTCCCCTTGCCACCATACTGTTTATTTATTGTTTTATGCCTAATACAGGAAAGAAGAACCTCTCTTTCAAATCCTGCCCTCAGGGCTAACTGCCTAGGGCCTGCTCCTTTTACTCTCTGTCAGAAGAGGAGCTTGAGCAACCTTGGCTGGCAAGCCCAGAAAATGGATTCAGCCAATTATCATTTACTAGCAATAGCAGGGCCTGATGGATGACTTTAATATATTTCAGTTTTCTACTGCTCAAGTAATTCTCATAAATCAGCTAGTTTCACATTATAATCTATTTTAGCGTCTGACTGATGGGTAAATATTTAATCCTTGACTCTTCTGGGATTCTGGCAAGCCACCCCCACCCCCAGCCCCCAGCCCCAACCCAGCCCTTGAAATTGTAATGGAAGAAGCAGGCTGGGTTCTATACCCCACCACACTTTATTTTATCAATGCTTCCCCTCACTTTTCTATACCTTCTCTGCCTCCTCTCTACATTCAAAGACGTTTTCATTCCTTCTGGGCCCAGATCTCTGCTAGGTGGCAATAGAAGAATCTAGTGAGCCTCATGATTTGATAGTCCCTGCACTGAATTGATAAGCATGGGCTGTAGGAGCACTGCTGAGGTTGAAAGGGGCAGCCTTCCCAGTTGTGTAATAAGTCTCCTCTACCAGAGGTTTTGTCTCCCTCTTTGCCTCAGCTCCACTCAGCTGTCCTCATTTTCTCTACCTCTTACCACTCTTAGCCTTTAGCACACTAATCTGACTTGGACAACTAGCTTGTGGGTTTGGTCACTCTGGGGTAGGGCTTCCATAGCAGGTACTAACATCCCAGGAACATCTGTTTCATGTAGTATCCACTTTCCAATATCCAATATCCAATTGTCATGCAATAGGCAATTGTTATCTCTTCCATTTTTAAAGTCCCTGTGCCTACAATGAAATGTCCTCTACGTTCTTTTATTGCATCTGAAGGATGCCGCTATTTCTATAGATCATTTGCAGAGGAGAAAAGATTTACATACCCTGATTCTTCTCTTCTCAGGCTAACAGCTCCTGTCAGTTTCCCAGGTAACTTCTCTTTTTAAAAGGGAATGTTCTTAAAAGAATCTAATAATTGTGGTTTATAATGTCAAAATACCTTCAACTTCCTGTTCTTTTAAGGCCTTTAAATGCAAAATCAGGCATGAGAATCCTCTAAAAAATCTGAGGCAGACAGCTCAGGATTAATTTAGGCCCACCCTAACTCACTTCCTGGGTTAGCTTCCTGGCATCTCTCCCATTTTTGCTTTCATATCATGATTCTACATTTCTGCTAGGCCCTCAGACTGGGTGATCTATGTTTTGGGCTCTATATCAACTTTCATCGTGGCATCCTCAGGACTCTACCTTTGGAATCTTCTCCTTGGTTCTGTGCCATGTAACCCTGGGCAGCAAACATGTTAGCTTCACCCACAGTTGTTGGAGCACCCCACGCCATCCCTGCGTAACACAAGTGTTGAGATCATTCAATTTCCAGGGCCTCCAGAGATCTCTTGTATAGAGTCATGGATCATGCATCCTACCTGAAGCTCAGCAAAGCAGCATCTGATGAGAATGGGGATGGTTGAACCAGCACACTGAACTACCATCATCCTTGTGCAAAAGCAAGGTTGGAATTGCTGGCACGGTCCTCTCAGGCCCCCTGTCAAGGTGCCCTTGAGCTGCTTCTGCTTCTGTTATGGCTTCTCATTTCAAATATAAACAGTGACATGAATAAAGCAATTGCTTTTTTAAAATTGTCGTAAAATATATATGATATAAACATTGCCATTTAAACTTTTTTTTAAGATTTTTTACCTTTTTAAAAAAATATTTATTTATTTATTCATTTTTGGCTGTGTTGGGTCTTCGTTTCTGTGCGAGGGCGTTCTCTAGTTGCGGCAAGCGGGGGCCACTCTTCATCGTGGTGCGCGGGCCTCTCACTATCGTGGCCTCTCTTGTTGCGGAGCACAGGCTCCAGACGCGCAGGCTCAGTAGTTGTGGCTCACGGGCCTAGTTGCTCCACGGCATGTGGGATCTTCCCAGACCAGGGCTCAAACCCGTGTCCCCTGCATTGGCAGGCAGATTCTCAACCACTGCACCACCAGGGAAGCCCTAAACTGTTTTAAGCGTACAATTTAGTGGCATTAATTACATTCACAATGTCGTGCAACCATCACCACTATTTCTAAAAAGTTTTGTCACCCCCCAAAAAATTCTGTACCCATTAAACAATAACTCCCCACTCTTTCATCCCTCCCATTCCTCGCCCCTGGTAACCTCTAATCTATTTTCTGTCCCTATGAATTTTCCTATTCAAGATATTTCATATAAATGGAATTATGTAAAATTTGTTCTTTGTGCCTGGCGTATTTTGCTCAGAATAATATTTTCTAGGTTCATCCACGTTGTAGCATGTATCAGTATTTAATTCCTTTTTGTGGCTGAATAATATTCCATTGTATGGGTATACCACATTTTATTTATCCATTCATCTGTTGATGGACACTTGGGTTGTTTCCACCTCTTGGCTATTGTGAATAAGGTTGCTATGAACATTGGTATTCAGATATCTGTTTTTTGAGACCCTACTTTCAAGTTAGAAGTGGAATTGCTGGATCATATAGTAATTCTATGTTTAACTTTTTGAAGAACTGCCACACTGTTTTCCACCGTGACCTCACCATTTTACATTCCCATAAGCAATGCATGAGGGCTCCAGTTTCTCCAACTTCTCATCAATACTTGTTATTTTCTGATTTTTAAAAGATGATAGCTGTTCTAGTAGGAGTGAAGTAGTATCGTTTTTTGGTTTTGCTTTACATCTCCCTAATGACTAACGATGCATCTTGTGCTTATTGGCCATTTGTATATCTTCTTTGGCAAATGTCTTTTCAAATCCTTTGCCCATTTTTAAATTGGGTTGTTTGTCTTTCTGTTATTGAGTTGTAGGAGTTCTTTATATATTTTGGATATTAAACCCTTATCAGATATATGATTTGCGAGTAGTTTTCTCCCATTCTGTGGCTTGTCTTTTCACTCTCTTGGTGTCCTTTGATGCACAAAAGCTTTCAGTTTTAATGAAGTGCATTTAATTAATTTTTTTCTTTTGTTACCTGTGCTTTTGGTGTGATATTTAAGGAAACATGCTTCAAACCATGGTAATGAAGATTTGCCCTTATGTTTTCTTCTATGAATTTAGGGCTTTGATCCATTTTGAGTTAATTTTTGTATATGGTATATATTAAGGTCTCTACTGCTTTTGACAGTCTTGATTCATAAACTCTTTTGGCTCCTTCTCCAAATTTGGCTTCATACCATTGTTCCTACCATTTAAAAAAATCTGGGGCTTCCCTGGTGGCACAGTGGTTGAGAATCTGCCTGCCAATGCAGGGGACACGGGTTTGAGCCCTGGTCTGGGAAGATCCCACATGCCGCAGAGCAACTAGGCCCGTGAGCCACAACTACTGAGCCTGCGCGTCTGGAGCCTGTGCTCCGCAACAGGAGAGGCCGCGAAGAGGCCTGCACATCACAATGAAGAGTGGCCTCCACTTACCGCAACTAGAGAAAGCCCTTGCACAGAAACGAAGACCCAACACAGCCAAAAATAAATAAATTTTAAAAAAATCTGCACTGTTGGATTGGTTACGCAGCTAGGACATTGGCCCCGTCAAGTCTCTGCAAGTAAGAGTCACTTAACCTATGTGCTCTATGCCACTGTGTCAGAGAAAGATATCAGATATAAACATAGAGTACCAGAAGACTGGTCACCAACTCTAGGAGAAGGATGCTTTCTTACATTATTATGCAGGAGAACCATGTACCTACCACATGCCTAATCAAATATAAAAGAATAAAAGTATAAGGAGTATAATATATATAATTGTGTAATAATATCATTTATTAAAAGTATAGAAGGATATTATAATACAGAATTCAGAAGGCTTGAAGAATCATAGGTTGCCCGCAAAAGAGCTATAAGAGCTGAGATCTGGCTCTCTCCATGTTAATCAGATGACCCAATCTCTGCTGCGTTTTTTAGAAAAACATTATTTATTTATTTGGCCGTGTGGCATGTGAGATCTTAGTTCCCTGACCAGGGATAGACCCATGCCCCCTGCAGTGGAAGCTCAGAGTCTTTTTTTTTTTTTTTAGAATTTTATTTTATTTTATTATTTATTTATTTATTGGCTGCATTGGGTCTTCGTTTCTGGGCATGGGCTTTCTCTAGTTGCGACGAGCGGGGGCTGCTCTTTGTTGCAGTGCGTGGGCTTCTCATTGCTGTGGCTTCTCTTGTTGTGGAGCATGGCTCTAGGCACCTGGGCTTCAGTAGTTGTGGCTCGGGGGCTCTAGAGTGCAGGCTCAGTAGTTGGGGCCACATGTGCTCCGCGGCATGTGGGATCTTCCCAGACCAGGGATCGTACCCGTGTCCCCTTCATTGGCAGGCGGATTCTTAACCACTGGACCTCCAGGGAAGTCCCTCTGCTGCATGTTAATCCTTGATAGTATAAAGTATATACCCTACAGTGTAGGAGAAAAGATAGTATAAAGTATACATCTTAACCCTTTAAAGAGTGAAGACTGTACTGAGAAGATAAGGCAGCATGACAGGCCAGTGTGCGGGATCACTTTGGTTAGGAAGCACTTTCAGAGCTGCACTTCCTGTTCACAACACCATGCTGCTAGTGGTTGATGGTGACAACACAGGAGGCTAAGGCCATCTCGAAAGAGTAATGAATTTGCATCTAATGTAAAAGAAAGTGACTCTGGAATGAAGGTCTTGCCATGTCCCCACTCATGCTGTGGGTGACAGTATCTCCCTCTCAGTTCGTCTACTGCCTAATGCTGTGATACCTGCTAGGGAAGGTTGAGAACTGCTTCTTCCTTCTCTTCTCGTGCAATTCAATGAAATTTCACTGAGCATCTACTCCGGACCAGGCTCTGCACTGGACTGAGGATTGACAGATGAAAAAGACTTGGTTCTTATTCTTGGGAGCATTCTCATCACAGTCGTGTTTCATTGCTGCCTTGCCATATTACTTTATGGAAACTTGAGTGCTTTGGTCTATATTGGTAAATGAGGACATTTGAAGGGGCCTACATGGCAAAGAAACTCAAGATTTCACACTCAGGTTTCCACAGAGGAAATGGGCTTTGAGGATGCATGTGAGAAAGGTATAGATTTGAATGAAGGAAATAGGGCATGCTCCTATAAGAAAATCTTCCATCTGCCAACCACTGTATGGTTGGATCTTGATAGATTGTTGGGCTTTGATAATATATTCCATTAACAACAAAAACAACAATAATAATGGTAAAAATAGTCAACAGTGAGCACTTACTGTTGTCAGGCATTGTACTAAGCATTTTACATATATGAACTCATTAAATCTTTGCCTCAATCACATGAAGTAGGTGCTGTTATTATCGCCATTTTATAGATGAAGAAACAGAGGCACAGACTGATATGCTGGTTTTGCTGTGTATAGGTTTTTAAAAAAATTAATTTTTAACATCTTTATTGGAGTATAATTGCTTTGCAATGCTGTGTTAGTTTCTGCTGTATAACAAAGTGAATCAGCTATATGTATACATATATCCCCATATCCCATCCCTCTCATGTCTCCCTCCCACTCTCCCTATCCCGCCCCTCTAGGTGGTCACAAAGCACCGCTCTGATCTCCCTGTGCTAGGCAGCTGCTTCCCACTAGCTATCTATTTTCCGTTTGGCAGTGTACATACGTCAATGCTGCTCTCTCACTTCGTCCCAGCTTACCCTTTTCCCTCCCCATGTCCTCAAGTCCATTCTCTACGTCTGCATCTTTATTCCTGTCCTGCCCCTAGGTTCATCAGAACCTTTTTTTTTTTTAGATTCCATATATATGTGTTAACATACGGTATTTGTTTTTCTCTTTCTGACTTCCTTCACTCTGTATGATGCTCTCTAGGTCCATCCACCTCGCCACAAATAACTCAATTTCGTTTCTTTTTTTTTTTTTAATTTCGTTTCTTTTTATGGCGAGTAATATTCCATTGTATATATGTGCCACATCTTCTTCATCCATTCATCTGTCGAAGGACACTTAGGTTGCTTCCATGTCCTGGCTATTGTAAATACTGCTGCAGTGAACATTGTGGTACATGACTCATTTTTTTTTTTTTTTTTGCGGTACGCGGGCCTCTCACTGTTGTGGCCTCTCCCGTTGCGGAGCACAGGCTCCGGATGCGCAGGCTCAGTGGCCATGGCTCATGGGCCTAGCTGCTCCGCGGCATGAGGGATCTTCCCGGACCAGGGCGCGAACCCATGTACCCTGCATTGGCAGGCGGACTTTCAACCACTGTGCCACCAGGGAAGCCCCATGACTCTTTTTGAATTATGGTTTTCTCAGGGTATATGCCCAGTAGTGGGATTGCTGGGTCGTATGGTAGTTCTATTTTTAGTTTTTTAAGGAACCTCCATACTGTTCTCCATAGTAGCTGTATCAGTTAACACTCCCACCAACAGTGCAAGAGGGTTCCCTTTTCTCCACACCCTCTCCAGCATTTATTGTTTCTAGATTTTTTGATGATGGCCATTCTGACTGGTGTGAGGTGATACCTCACTGTAGTTTTGATTTGCATTTCTCTAATGATTACTGATGTTGAGCATCCTTTCATGTATTTGTTGGCAATCTGTATATCTTCTTTGGAGAAATGTCTATGTAGGTCTTCTGCCCATTTTTGGATTGGGTTGTTTGTTTTTTTGATGTTGAGCTGCATGAGCTGCTTGTAAATTTTGGAGATTAATCCTTTGTCAGTTGCTTCATTTACAAATATTTTCTCCCATTCTGAGGGTTTATTCATCTTGTTTATGGTTTCCTTTGCTGTGCCAAAGCTTTGAAGTTTCATTAGGTCCCATTTGTTTATTTTTGTTTTTCTTTCCATTTCTCTAGGAGGTGGGTCAGAAAGGATCTTACTGTGATTTATGTCATAGAGTGTCCTGCCTATGTTTTCCTCTAAGAGTTTGGTAGTGTCTGACCTTACATTTAGGTCTTTAATCCATTTTGAGTTTATTTTTGTGTATTGTGTTAGGAAGTGTTCTGCTTTCATTCTTTTATATGTAGCTGTCCAGTTTTCCCAGCACCACTTATTGAAGAGGCTGTCTTTTCTCCATTGTATATTCTTGCCTCCTTTATCAAAGATCAGGTGACCATATGTGCATAGGTTTAACTCTGGGCTTTCTATCCTGTTCCATTGACCTATATTTCTGTTTTTGTGCCAGTACCATACTGTCTTGATTCCTATAGCTTTGTAGTATAGTCTGACGTCAGGGAGCCTGATTCCTCCAGCTCCGTTTTTCTTTCTCAAGATTGCTTTGGCTATTCAGGGTCTTTTGTGTTTCCATACAAATTGTGAAACTTTTTGTTCTAGTTCTGTGAAAAATGCCATTGGTAGTTTGATATGGATTTCATTGAATCTGTAGATTGCTTTGGGTAGTAGAGTCATTTTCACAAAGCTGATTCTTCCAATCCAAGAACATGGTATATCTCTCCATCTGTTTGTATCATCTTTAATTTCTTTCATCAGTGTCTTATAGTTTTCTGCATACAGGTCTTTTGTCTCCTTAGGTAGGTTTATTCCTAGGTATTTTATTCTGTTTGTTGCAGTGGTAATTGGGAGTGTTTCCTTAATTTATCTTTCAGATTTTTCATCATTAGTGTATAGGAATCCAAGAGATTTCTGTGCATTAATTTTATATCTTGCTACTTTACCAAATTCATCGATTAGCTCTAGTAGTTTTCTGGTAGCATCTTTAGGATTCTCTATGTATAGTATCATGTCATCTGCAAACAGTGATAGCTTTGCTTCTTCTTTTCCAATTTGGATTCCTTTTATTTCCTTTTCTTCTCTGATTGCTGTGGCTAAAACTTCCAAAACTATGTTGAATAATAGTGGTGAGAGTGGACATCCTTGTCTTGTTCCTGATTTTAGAGGAAATGGTTTCAATTTTCCACCATTGAAATGATGTTGGCTCTGGGTTTGTCATATATGGCCTTTATTATGTTGAGGTAAGTTCCCTCTATGCCCACTTTCTGGAGAGTTTTTGTCATAAATGGGTGTTGAATTTTGTCGAAAGCTTTTTCTTCATCTATTGAGATTATCATATTGTTTTTATCTTTCAATTTGTTAATATGGTGGATCATATTGATTTGTGTATATTGAAGAATCCTTGTATTCCTGGGATAAACCCCACTTGATCATGGTGTATGATCCTTTTATGTGCTGTTGGATTCTGTTTGCTAGCGTTTTGTTGAGGACTTTTACATCTATGTTCATCAGCGCTATTGATCTGTAGTTTTCTTTTCTTGGTGACATCTTTGTCTGGTTTTGGCATCAGGGTGATGGTGGCCTCGTAGAATGAGTTTGGGAGTGTTCCTCCCTTTGCTATATTTTGGAAGAGGTGTTAGCTCTTCTCTAAATGTTTGATAGAATTTGCCTGTGAAGCCATCTGGTCCTGGGCTTTTGTTTGTTGGAAGATTTTAAATCACAGTTTCAATTTCAGTGCTTGTGATTGGTCTGTTTATATTTTCTATTTCTTCCTGATTTAGTCTCGGTAAGTTGTGCTTTTCCAGGAATTTGTCCATTTCTTCCAGGTTGTCCATTTTATTGGCATATAGTTTCTTGTAGTAATCTCTCATGATATTTCATATTTCTGCAGTGTCAGTTGTTACTTCTCCTTTTTCATTTCTAATTCTAATGATTTGAGTCTTCTACCTTTGTTTCTTGATGAGTCTGGCTGATGGTTTATCAATTGTGTTTCTCTTCTCAAAGAACCAGCTTTTAGTATTATTGATCTTTCCTATCATTTCCTTTATTTCTTCTTCATTTATTTCTGATCTGATCTTGATGATTTCTTTCCTTCTGCTAACTTTGGGGTTCTTCTGTTCTTCTTTCTCTAATTGCTTTAGATGTAAGGTTAGGTTTTTTATTTGAACTGTTTCTTGTTTCTTGAGGTAGGATTGTATTGCCATTAACTTCCCTCTTAGAACTGCCTTTGCTGCATCCCACAGGTTTGGGGTTGTCTTGTTTTCATTGTCATTTGTTTCTAGGTATTATTTGATTTCCGTTTTGAATTCTTCAGTGATCTCTTGTTTATTTAGTAGTGTACTGTTTAGCCTCCATGTGTTTGTATTTTTTACAGATCTTTTCCTATAATTGAAATCTAGTCTCATAGCATTGTGGTTGGAAAAGATACTTGATATGGTTTCAGTTTTCTTAAATTTACCAAGGCTTGATTTGTGACCCAAGATATGATGTATCCTGGAGAATGTTCCATGAGCACTTGATAAGAAAGTGTAATCTGCTGTTTTTGGATGGAATATCCTATAAATATCAATTAAGTCCATCTTGTTTAATGTGTCATTTAAAGCTTGTGTTTCCTTATTTATTTTCATTTTGGATGATCTGTCCATTGGTGAAAGTGGGGTGTTAAAGTTCCATACTATTATTATGTTACTGTCGATTTCCCCTTTTATGGCTGTTAGCATTTGCCTTATGTATTGAGGTGCTCCTATGTTGGGTGCATAAATATTTACAATTGTTATATCTTCTTCTCAGATTTATCCCTTGATCATTATGTAGTGTCCTTCTCTGTCTCTTGTAATACTCTTTATTTTAATGTCTATTTTGTCTGATATGAGAATTGCTACTCCAGCCTTCTTTTGATTTCCATTTGCATGGAATATCTTTTTGCATCGCCTCACTTTCTTTCTGTATGTGTCCCTAGGTCTGAAGTCGGTCTCTTATAGACAGCATATATATGGGTCTTGTTTTTGTATCCTTTCAGCCAGTCTGTGTCTTTTGGTGGGAGCATTTAATCCATTTACATTTAAGGTAATTATCAATATGTATGTTCCTATTACCATTTTCTTAATTGTTTTGGGTTGTTTTTGTAGGCCTTTTCCTTCTCTTGTGTTTCCTGCTTAGAGAAGTTCATTTAGCATTTGTTGTAAAGCTGGTTTGCTGGTACTGACTTCTCTTAACTTTTGCTTGTCTGTAACGGTTTTAATTTCTCCATCAAACCTGAATGAGATCCTTGCTGGGTAGAGTAATCTTGGTTGTAGGTTTTTTCCTTTCATCACTTTAAATATGTCCTGCCACTCCCTTCTGGCTTGCAGAGTTTCTGCTGAAAGATCAGCTGTTAACCTTATGGGGATTCCCTTGTGTGTTATTTGTTTTTTTCCCTTGCTGCTTTTAATATTTTTTCTTTGTATTTAATTATTGATAGTTTGATTAATATGTGTCTTGGCGTGTTTCTCCTTGGATTTATCCTGTATGGGACTCTCTGCACTTCCTGGACTTGATTGACTATTTCCTTTCCCATGTTAGGGAAGTTTTCAACTATAATCTCTTCAAATATTTTTTCAGACCATTTCTTTTTCTCTTCTTCTTCTGGGACCCCTATAATTAGAATGTTGGTGCGTTTAACGTTGTCCCAGAGGTCTCTGAGACTGTCCTCAATTCTTTTCATTCTTTTTTCTTTATTCTGCTGTGGTAGTTATTTCCACTATTTTATCTTCCAGGTCACTTATCTGTTCTTCTGCCTCAGTTATTCTGCTATTCATTCATTCTAGAGAATTTTTAATTTCATTTATTGCGTTGTTCATCATTGTTTGTTTGCTCTTTAGTTCTTATAGGTCCTTATTAAACATTTCTTGTATTTTCTCCATTCTATTTCCAAGATTTTGGATCATCTTTACTATTATTACTCTGAATTCTTTTTCAGGTAGATTGCCTATTTCCATTTCATATGTTTGGTCTGGTGGGTTTTTTTTTTTTTTTTTTTTTTTTTTGCGTTATGCGGGCCTCTTGCTGTTGTGGCCTCTCCCGTTGCGGAGCACAGGCTCCAGATGCGCAGGCCCAGCAGCCATGGCTCACAGGTCCAGCTGCTCCGCAACATGTGGGATCTTCCCGTACCGGGGCACGAACCCATGTCCCCTGCATCGGCAGGCGGACTCTCAACCACTGTGCCACCAGGGAAGCCCGGTCTGGTGGGTTTTTATGTTGCTCCTTCATTTACTGCATATTTCTCTGCCTTCTCGTTTTGTTTAACTTACTGTGTTTGAGGTTCTTTTCGCAGGCTGCAGGTTCGTAGTTCCCATTGTTTTTGGTGTCTGCCCCCAGTGGGTGAGTTTGGTTCAGTGGCTTGTGTAGGCTTCCTGGTGGAGGGGACTGGTGCCTGTGTTCTGGTGGGTGAGGCTGGATCTTGTCTTTCTGGTGTGCAGGGTGCATTTTGGGGTGTCTGTGAACTTATTATGATTTGGGGCAGCCTCTCTGCTAATGGGTGTGGTTGTGTTCCTGTCTTGCTAGTTGTTTAGCATGGGGCGTCCAGCCCTGGAGCTTGCTGGCCATTGAGTGGAGCTGGGTCTTAGCGTTGAGACAGAGATCTTTGGGAGAGCTCTTGCTGATTGATATTATGTGGAGCCGGGAGGTCTCTGGTGGTCCAATGTCCTGAGCTCAGCTCTCTCACCTCAGAGGCTCAGGCCTGACACGAGGCCGGAGCACCAAGACCCTGTCAGCCACATGGCTCAGAAGAAAAGGGAGAAAAATAAGAAAGAAAGTAAAATTTAAAAATAATTATAAAAATAAAAAAATTATTTTAAAAAAAGTAATAAGAAAAAAAGAAGAGAGCAACCAAACCAATCAAGAAATCCACCAGTGACAACAAGTGCTAAAAACTATACTAAGATAAACATAAAAATCAGAAAGAAGTCACTCTCAGATGGCAAACCCCCCTACAGTTGTTCCCAAAGTCCACTGCCTCAATTTTGGGTTGATTCATTGTCTATTCAGGTATTCCATAGGTGCAGGGTACATCAAGTTGATTGTGGGGATTTAATCCGCTGCTCCTGAGGCTGCTGGGAGAAATTTCCCTTTCTCTTCTTTGTTCACCCAGCTCCTTGGGTTCAGCTTTGGTTTTGGCCCCACCTCTGCATGTAGGTTGCCCTCAGACTTCTGTTCCCACCCAGACAGGATGGCGTTAAAGCAGCGGCTGATGAGGGGGCTCTGGCTCACTCAGGCCAGGGGCAGGGAGGGGTATGGTAGTTATAATTGGAATGCCGGGCGAGCTTGCGGCGGCAGAGGCCGGCGTGACGGTCCACCAGCATGAGGTGCGTTGTGTGTTCTCCTGGGGAAGTTGCCCCTGGATCACGGCATTCTGGCAGTGGCGGGCTGCACAGGCTCCCAGGGGTGTGTGGAGAGTGACCTGTGCTTGCACACAGGCTTCTTGGTGGCTGCAGCAGCAGTGTTAGCGTTTCATGCCCGTCTCTAGTGTCTGAGCTGATAGCTATGGCTGGCGCCTATCTCTGGAGCTCGTTTAGGTGGTGCTCTAAATCCCCTCTCCTCGTGCACCCCGAAACAATGGTCTCTTTCCTCTTTGGCAGGTCCAGACTTTTCCCCGGACTCCCTCCCGGCCAGCCGTGGCGCACTAACCCCCTGCAGGCTGTGTTCACGCCGCCAACCCCAGTCCTCTCCCTGCGCTCCGACCAAAGCCCGAGCCTCAGCTCCCAGCCCCGCTCTCCCTGTCGGGTGAGTAAACAAACCTCTCGGGCTGGTGAATGCCGGTCGGCACTGATCCTCTGTGCGGGAATCTCTCCGCTTTGCTCTCTGCACCCCTGTTGCTGTGCTCTCCTCTGCGGCCCCGAAGCTCCCCAACTCCGCCACCCGCAGTCTCCGCCCGCGAAGGGGCTTCCTGGTGTGTGGGAACCTTTCCTCCTTCACAGCTCCCTCCCACTGGAGCATGTCCCGTCCCTATTCTTTTGTCTCTGTTTATTCTTTTTTCTTTTGCCCTACCCAGGTACGTGGGGAGTTTCTTGCCTTTGGGGAAGTCTGAGGTCTTCAGCCAGCGTTCAATAGGTGTTCTGTAGGAGTTGTTCCACATGTAGATGTATTTTTGATGTATTTGTGGGGAGGAAGGTGATCTCCACGTCTTACTCCTCTGCCATCTTGAAGGTCCCCCCCCCACCCCTGTGTATAGGTTTATATAGAAAGTGCAGCAGCCTTGGGGATAGCTGTTTCCTTTCAAGGGGGTGGCAGTACAGTCAAGCTCCACCGGAATTGGGGCTGTATTTATTGCCTAAGAATCTCTGGCTACCATGTTGATACTGTTGGCATGGATGATGTCCTGAAGGCTGCTGGAACCCTCTTGGGAAACCACGTTCTTCTGCCATCACCAGGGACTGCTTCTGCTAAAAGGGGCTATGAAAAGTCAGAAACATGTTGGTTAATTTTAAAATGTGACCAAAAAGGTGATGTTAATGTCAAATCTTGGGAGAACAATCTGAACTCCACAACTTGTTGTAACTGACTTAACATCAACTGAGAGATCCATGACATGAGGATTTTTTTATACATCTTTATTGGAGTATAATTGCTTTACAGTGTTGTGTTAGTTTCTGCTGTACAACAAAGTGAATCAGCTATATGTATACATATATCTCCATATTCCCTCTCTCTTGAGCCTCCCTCCCACCCTCCCTACCCACTCCTCTAGGTGGTCACAAAGCACCGAGCTGATCTCCCTGTGCTTTGCAGCAGCTTCCCACTAGCTATCTATTTCACATTTGCATGACATGAGGATTTTAAAATCATGGGGACTGAATTCCCTGGCGGTCCAGTGGTTAGGTCTCCACGCTTTCACTGCCGAGGGCGCAGGTTCAATCCCTGGTCGGAGAACTAAGATCCCACAAGCTGTGTGGCCAAAGGAAAAATAAATTATGGGGACTAACTCTGTAAACTTTGATTAACCAAGCAAAATTTCCCCTAATTGTGCTTTGGAATTTCTTACCTCAGTCAGATTTCTCTGGCTAGTGAACTTGTTAACTGTTAATGTTGTGTCTTTTTCGTGTAACCATAACACTGTAAACTATATAGATACCATGAAAGCTTTGGGGAGGTGGGCTGAGTAACAAATCAAAAGATCCCTGGGATAGAGTATTCTTTATCTTCTTCCTCCCTCTTCTCTTTCATACAAAAGCTCTCAGTCCAACACTCTCACCAAAATATACAATCTGTCTTGCAAGTAGATAAAAAGAAACTCTGTTTAGATAACCCCAATCCCCTCTTCAGTTGCAATGTGAACAGTAAATTAGTTTTGCAAATTGTGCTAATTATATTTAAAAACACCAGGTAAACTACTTTTAAAGTGGAACAGAAAAAAGTAATTTTATTAAATCTCTAGTGTTTGGAATATAGTAATGGTTAGCAAGTATGTATATTTCCCTCATATGCAAAGCTCTTCGCTAGATGCTAAAGTGTAGGCGATAAAACAGGAATAAGACACAGTTTCTGCCTTCCTCCAGAAGCTTAACCCCAATCCCCCCTGTTCTTCTTCACATAGTCTCTTGATTCGCCAGTTCCACTTAATTCTCACTGCCCAGGTGGTAGTGTGGGCTGCTATTCCACTAGACCTGCTTTGCTGCCCATAGTCTCCCAGCCCACTTTCATCTCACTTCCGCCTCACCTGTACACCGTTGCCAGATTAACAGGACTTCCTAAAGTCGTGTTTCCCAAATTGTGCTTTGAGGAACGTTAGCCCCCATTAAAAAGAGGATTTTGTGCTAACGCAAGTTTAGAAACCAGGGAATGTTCAAATTTGAAAATTCACGATGTACATGATTAGCATGTTAAAGGGTCTGAGAAGTTCTGTGATAAACATTTTTAACTTTCTTTAACCCAGCATTTCCCATGCTTAGTTGACCACAAAACTTCTTTTTCATGAAACATCAGTTAATATTACATACAAAACTTCTTCAGAAATGTTGCCCTGAAGCATTGCTTTGATCATGCCATTTTCCCAGTTTAGAAATCTCCAGTGGTTCCCCATTTTCTCCTTGGGGAGGGATGTCCACCTTGCCAGCCTTCTTTCAAGGACCTTTGCAACCTGGTCCTAAGTTAACTGAGCCTGATTTCATTTTCCACTGCTTCTCTACGTGGCCCATTTCCCCCTAACTATATTCCCCCTAACAATAGATTGCTCTGCTCATCATTCTGTGCTCCTCAGCTATTAAGGACCAAGGGAGGAAGTAGGCCAAGAATGGGTGGGGACCAAGATCTGAGGCTTCAGATAGTGATCATTTGTGAGCAGGGAAGGCCCAACAGCAGGAACCTGGGAGTGGGGCAACTCAAGCAGGATGAAGTGGAGGTAGAGTTCAGGATGAGTATGTGTGGGATACTAATGGCTGAAAATGGCTTACAACTTGAGATATAACCCTGAGCATGCAGTGCAAGGCCTGATAGCCAGAGAAATGAACACCAGGACAGGGCAGATTCTAAAAGTAAGTGCCAAAAAAAAAGAAAAAAGAAAGAAAGAAAAGAAAGGAAGCAGTGGTGAGATCAGGTCAGCTATTTTTCATATGCAGAAATAGCTATGGGGTCTGCCGGCATGGGATCAAAAACTAAAACATCCCTAAAGACAGGATGTGTGTGTGAATGTGTGTGTGTGTGTGTGTGTGTGTGTGTGTGTGCATACGTGCACACGTGCACACCTTTGTTTAAGATAGTGATTGTTAGTATTCTTTGAGAATCTGATGGAAGTTATGAGACTTCTTAGAAAAATGCACACACACAAAGAATTTTGCATAGAATTTTAGGGGTTTCATAGACTCTGAAATCCATGGGCCTAAGTTTACTGAAACCATCTTATCTAATGTTTAAGAGGAGAGATAGAGATAGACAGAGAACTTTCCAAACAACAGAGATGCTACCCAGGCTGATCTCTTAGGTGTGTTTTTCTTCTTTATTTCTCCAAAGCAGCCCCAATTTAAAAGCTAGCCGTGTGGCATCAACCAAATTGTACTTTGCTTCTGCTTATTGACTTACTGATACCACTTCTGGAATTGATTCAGTGACCTGTTGTTCTCTTGTTCTCTGTTACAGTTTTCTATGTCCCTGGGAAATCTATTCTCTGTGACCTTTCGATCTGTGAAACACACATACACACATGCTCACACAGAGTTGCTTAGATACCTCCATGTCCATTTAGTATCCTGGAGAGAAGGAGACACATGAAAGAGGACAAGGGGGTGTATAAATCAAGATCTCCAGAGGCTTTAAGACAGGGAGATTTAGATGTATGTGAGGATAGGGCAGGGTGTGAATGAAGCTGTTGTGCTGGGTGAGTGATTATAGTGGTGGTACTTGCTTCAAGGAACAAGTGGACTTTGAGTGCTGTTCACACTAAAGTGTGAGCCTTGTCTTTCTTATTACAATTCTCCCAAAGCAATGGTTGTCAACCCTGGCTATATACTAGAATCACCTGAGAAGCTTTAAAAATATGCCCATGTCCAGGCCCCAAACCCCAGGGATTCTGATTTAATTGTTCTGAGGTGTGGACAGAGCATACTTATATTTTATAAACTGCAAAACATTTAATTTAAAAATGCTACTCTACAATATATTAAAAATAGCTCTTATATAAACACCTATAATGTTTTCTTCAGCTACCAGATTTCCTTTGCTTAAAAATATTTTATCTATCAATCTATCTATCATCATCATCATCATCATCATCATCTATCTATCTAAGGAAACTGTAAATTTCACCTATGGAAAAGCCCATATTCTATCACAAATGTGTATGGCCAGATTTCTCAGATTCCATTTTTTGGGGTCGGTATATTATAGATTTTGATACAGTAGTAGACAGAACAGTATAAATAACCCCTATGTTTCCATCAGACATTTTAAATAATTAATAACCCATGGTCAATTTTGTAACATCTATATCCCCATTACTCCCTCTATACTTGTGTCTTAGTCTGTTTGGGCTGCTATAACACAAATACCATATAGACTGAGTGGCTTGAACAAGAAATATTTGTTCCTCACAGTTCTAGAGGCTGGGGAGTCCAAGATCAAGGTGTTGCTAATAGATTCTGTGTCTGGTGAGAGCTGGCTGCTTCCTGGTTCATAGATGGCCATCTTCTCACTGTGGCCTCACGTGGCAGAAGGGCCGAGGGAACACTTTGAGTTCTTTTATAAGGGCACTAATCCCGTTCACGAAGGCTCCTTCCTCATGACCTAATCACCTCCCAAAGGCCCCACCTCCAAATACCATCACATTGGGGATTATATTTCAATGTATGAATTATGAATTTTGGGGGGACACAAGCATTCAATCTATAGAAACTTGGCAATTCTATTCCTTTAAAATATATATTTATTGAGGGACTTCCCTGGTGGTCCAGTGGTTAAGACTCCATGCTCCCAATTCAGAGGGCACAGGTTTGATCCCTGGTCAGGGAACTAGATCCTGCATGCCACAACTAAAGATCCTGCATGCTGCAACTAAAGATCCTGCATGCTGCAACTAAGACCCAGTGCAGCCAAATAAATAAATATTTAAAAATACATTTATTGAGGGATAATTTACCTTCTTTTATTGTGCAGGTCTATGAGTTTTGAAAAACTCATACAGTTGTATAAGCATCACTGTGATCAAGATATAGGACATTTGCATCACCCTAAAATGTTCCTTTATGACACTTTATAGTATATAGTATCACATGGTATGGATGTACCACAATTTGTCCATTCACCCATTGAAGGACTTTGGGGTTGTTGCCAAATTTGACTGTTATGAAAAAAGCTGATATGAACATTTGTGTACAGGTTTCTGTGGAAACGAATTTCAATTTCCTCTTTGGTGAAATGTCTGTTCATACCTTTTGCCCATTTTTTTTCACTGGAATGTTTTTTTTCTTACTGTTGAGTTTTGAGGTATAGACAGATAGGTAGAATACAAATCCTTTATCAGATATACAGTTTGCAAATATTTTCTCCTAGTCTATGGATTGTGTTTTCATTTCAATACAGTGTCTTTTCAAGAGCAGAATTTAAAATTTTTGATGTTCTAATTAATCATTTTTTTCTTTTATGAATCATGTTTTTTATGTCATGTCTAAGAATTCTTTACTGAGTACCAGATCAAGAAGATTTTCTTCTATGTTTTCTAAGATTCATTTTGAGTTAATTTTGTATAGTGTGTGAGATTTAGGTCAATATTTTGTTTTGTTTTTCTTTGCATATGGATGTTTATTTGATCCAATTTCATTTGTTGAGACAACTATACTTTCTCCTTTGGATTGCCTCTGCACCTTTGTCAAAAATCAATTGAGCACTTATGTGTTGGTCTACTTCTAGGCTATATTCTGTCCCATTCATCTGTCTGTTTATCTTGACACTTCTCTTGATTACTGTTGCTTTATAGAAAGCCCTGAGAGCATGTATCATGAGTCCTATGACTTTGTTCTTTTTCAAAATTGTTTTGGCTCTTCTATTTCTTGTGCTTTTTCATATAAGTTTTTGAATTAGCTTGTTGAGCTCTACAAAATATCCTGCTGGGCTTTTGATTGGAATTATGTTTAAAGTGTAGATCGATTTGGAGAGAATTGACATATTAACAAATTATTTATTTATTTATGGCTGCATCAGGTCTTAGTTGCAGCACACAGGATCTTTCATTGCGGCATGAGGTCTCTTCGTTGTGGCACACAGGCTTCTCTCTAGTTGTGGCATGCAGATTTTTTCTCTTCTCTAGTTGTGGTGCACGGGATTTTTTCTCTTCTCTAGTTGTGGTGCATGCAGCCTCTCTAGTTGAGGCGCATGAGCTCAGTAGTTGTGGTGCATGGGCTTAGTTGCCCCGCGACATGTGGGATCCTAGTTCCCTGACCAGGGATCGAACCCATGTCCCCTGCATTGGAAGGTGGATGCTTTACCACTGAACCACCAGGGAATTCCCACGAATTAAGTATTTCAACACATTAACATGGTATCTTTCTCCATTTATTTAGCTTCTCTTTAATTTAGCACTATCAACACAATGTTGAATAGGAGTGGTGAGAGCAGATCCATTCCTGTATTGTTTTGAGTCAAATAAAAGATATTGTATAATTTCATCTGTAACTATGACTGTGTATATTTGTAAAAGAAAAAGGATAAAAACCCACAAAATATTCATAATACATCTAAATTAATGTCTTTAATTATAATAAAATATTCGTTCATGTATAAATTTTCAGTTGTCTCATAAATGTCTTGTTTTTCCTGTTTATTTGAATCAGGATGCAAATAAGGGCCATACACTGTAATTGGTTGATATGTCTTTTACATTTCTTTTAATTTATAGGTTCCTCTCATACCTTTTTATTCTTTGCAATTTAGTTATTGAAGAAACTGGGTTGTTTGTTCAGTAGAATTTTCCACAGCCTGGATTTTGCTGAAAGCTATCCCACGGTGTTTAACATGTTCCTCTGTCTTCTGTATTTCCTATAACTTAGTAGTTGGATCTAGATGCTTACTCAGGTTCAAGTTCAATTTCTTTTTTTTTAGGAATAAGAAAATTATTTTATTTTAGTATATTAATAATTTACACATTATTATTTTATGGTAGTAATGTCATACATTCCTCCAATAATATTAATTTGAATTAATATGATTTTAAGCTATTACATGGAGTTGTTCTGAGTTCCTGTAGAATTGTCTTTTTTTTTTTTTCCCCAGAAGGGAGTTAATAGAATTGAGACATAGCAAGAGCAGAAATACTAGGTTTTGGACATCCGTTGTTGTACAAAATAAAAAATTAGCAGTCATTGACTCCTTGTTAGAAATTTGACTCCCAGTCAAAGATTTATAAACTTTACCTTGTGTAAATAAGTCTGTAGTCATAATCATTTATGATGCTCAGAATTCAAGTTCAATTTTTAAAAAACAGTTTCAACTATTAACTACTTGGATCAAATCATAAGCAATATTATTGCAAAAGAGCCCACTACATGTTCTAGTATTGTAATTGCTACCCAACAACTCATTAATATACAGAAACATTCATCATTAGGAGAAAGAACTACCACGCATCCATTCTATAGATTAGCAGTTTGCCACCATTGAGCCATAGTGCTCCCTTCATTAATCTGGATAGTCACTCTTCACACTCATCTTGAGTGAATGATGGGATGATGTAAGCTCAAATAAAACGTATAAACATTTCTTTGTAAGAAAAGTCATAAGTTGAAAACAAAATATCTTGCATAATTTACTATTAAACACATAAAAACTGCCTTAACTTAAGGTCTTTCTCACTCTATCCAGCAGGCTAACAGGGCATCTTAGGGCCTGACAGAGACTCTCTTATCACAGATGACTCACAGGTTAAAATCTTCAAATAAAACCACCCTGTATGCTTCACTGGCTTTCCGAAGTACACTAAGGCTGTATTCTGGAAACTCAAACCTATTTCGACGTCCTGGACAATTTCCCTTACCACCTTCTGGAAAGAAAGCTTTTGGTTCAGGAGCTCAATTGATTTCCAGCTGGTAAGACAAGACTTTTAAGCCATTGGCAGCCTTAGTAGCCAGCTAATTTCGTGGGGGCCTTCCAGTCAGTGGGTTTGCAAGCAGAGTGCTTTGTGTCACCCATTTCCTTTAACCCAATATCAAAGTCTTTAGTTGCTTCTGTGTCTGTCTCTGCTGTTATGACACTAATGTGCTCTAGCAATCAAGCGAAGAAAAAAAAAAGCTGCTCTTTCAACCAATACTTAACCTTTCTACTCTTAGAGTCAAAGTCTTTTTAAAAAGTTACATATATATATGTATACACACACACATGTGTGTGTATGTGTGTGTATGTATACACACAGATACATATATAATTTACCGCACTTTTTAAAAACTAAGGACTTATTTAATATATAACCACAATGATATTATTACTTCTAACAAAATTAACAGTAATTTATTAATACCCAGCTCATATTCGAATTTCCCTGTTTATCTTAAGAAATGATTAATTTGAATCAGGATCCAAACAAGGGCCACACATTACATTTTGTGGCTGTGTTTCTTGAGTCTTTTTTATTCTGTAACAATTTCCCCTCCTCATTTTCTTCCCATGTGTTATGTGCTGAATGTTTGTGTCCCCACCCTCCCCAAATTCATATGATGCAAATGTCCTATATCTTGATCACAGTGATGCTTATACAACTGTATGAGTTCTTTTCAAAACTCATAGACCTGCACACTAAAAGAAGGTAAATTATCCCTCAATAAATGTATTTTTAAATATTTATTTATTTGGCTGCGCTGGGTCTTAGTTGCAGCATGCAGGATCTTTAGTTGCAGCATGCAGGATCTTTAGTTGCGGCATGCAGGATCTAGTTCCCTGACCAGGGATCAAACCTGTGCCCTCTGAATTGGGAGCATGGAGTCTTAACCACTGGACCAGCAGGGAAGTCCCTCAATAAATATATATTTTAAAGGAGTAGAATTGCCAAGTTTCTATAGATTGAATGCTTGTGTCCCCCCAAAATTCATAATTCATACATTGAAATATAATCCCCAATGTGATGGTCTTTGCAGGTTGGGCCTTTGGGAGGTGATTAGGTCATGAGGGTGGAGCCCTCATGAATAGGAGTAGTGCTTTTATAGAAGCACTTTTATAGAAGCCCCACAGAGCTCTCTTACCCCTCCCACCATGCGAGGGCACAGCAAGAAGACAACTGTCTGCAACCAGGGAGCAGGCCTTCACCAAGAACCCAACCATGCTTTCACCCTGATCTTGAATGTCCAGGCCCCAGAAATGTGAGAAACAAGTATCTGTTGTTTATAAGCCATCCAGTCTGTTACATATTCTGTTACAGCAGCCTGAATCGGCTAAGACACTATACTATTGGAGAAATTGGGTCATTTGTTCCTTAAAATGCTCTACTTTCTGCATTTGGCTGATTACCTCCTGGTACCATTTAACTTGTTACTCTATCTCTTTTATTTCCTATATACTGGTATTTAGATCTAGACTAGAGGATTGATTTGTTTCAGGTTCATTTCTTTTGGCAAAATACTTTGTAGGTAATTCTGTGTACATTTAATTGCATCAGTCAGAAGGCACATTGTGTCTGTCCCAGTTTTAGCCATGAGATTGATTTCATTATGAGGTGTGTTTGGCCTGTTCCTTGTTAAGCTTTCACCTAATAGGTTTAGAATTCATTGATGATCTTTGTCTAAATCCATTATTTCGTTTGAAGTTGTGAAATGGTGATTTTATCATCCTATCATTCCTTTTGCATTGATTAGTGGCATTCTCCATGATGAAGAACTTTCCTTCTCAACTATTTTAGTGACCCTGAAATACTGTTTGACCAGGAAATGCAGAATCAATGCTTAATTCTTTACCTTTATTAATTTTTAGCTAATGAGTTGTTGCTCTAGAAACCTCCAATGATAATCAATGGGTTTTTTTCTTAAGTATAATAATGAAGTTGTAGAATTTTATATATTTGATGTGCTTGAATCAACCTCAGTCATTTTTTTAATGCTCAATTAATTTGACAATCTTTGGTCGGTAGAAGGCCTTTCAAGTTGGCTCCTCTGTCTTTTTGACATGTCTTCAGCAGTCTTTGATAGCGTCCTTGCTTTCTGGTATGACAAGATGCCCCAGTCTCATCTTGAACATTTTCTACTTTAGATCTGGAAACAGCCATTTCTCCAGGGAGCCATGGATCCTTTTTTTTTAAATTTACTTATTTTATTTATTTATTTTTGGCTGCATTGGGGCTTTGTTGCTGAGCGCGGGCTTTCTTTAGTTGTGGCGAGTGGGGGCTACTCTTTGTTGTGGTGCGTGAGCTTCTCGTTGCGGTGGCTTCTCTTGTTGCAGAGCATGGGCTCTAGGCACATGGGCTTCAGTAGTTGTGGCTCGCGGGCTCTAGAGTGCAGGCTCAGTAGTTGTGGCACACGGGCTTAGTTGCTCCACAGCATGTGGGATCTTCCTGGACCAGGGCTTGAACCTGTGTCCCCTGCATTGGCAGGCGGATTCTTAACCACTGCGCCACCAGGGAAGCCCCCATGGATCCTTTTTAATGAGAAATGCAATCAGCATAAGTAATTTTTTTTTGTTTTTTAAACAGACTATTTTGTAGGGAACTTTGGGGTTTACGGAAAAACTGAGTCAAAGGTACAGAGTTCCCATATGTCTCCTCTCCCCGTCTTTCAGAGTTTCCCCTTTTATTATCATCTTGCATTACTCCAGTACATTTATTACAATTAACTAACCGATATTGATACATATTATTAACTAAAGTTCATTAGTTAATGTTCATTGCCAAGTTCATTGCCAACTACTTAACAGGCTGCTGCCATCAACCAGAAAGTGGTAGCTTCCTCCCTCAGCTCCTGTGATAACTAGGATTAAGAATGATACAGTTGCTGTGAACTCTTCCAGGAGGTGTCTCTAGGACAAGTGGCTCATAGACTGATGTCTAGGTCTGGCCAGTGAAAGTTGGGTAGGCTGGGTAGGAGAACCATTTTGGAAGGAAGCATCTGAGTAGAAGCACATTGAACTCCAGGTCAGGCTGGGATGAGAGATGTTCAAAGTGTTAGTGAGATGGGGATCTAAAGTTAACCCTGGGATATCAGTCTGCAAACTTAGGTTAGGACTCCATTACAGGCCTCAGAGTGATGGTCTTCTAGTCTTAGGTCTTCATTGCTCTCTAGACTAGAGACTTTGTGTTTCCTCAGACTAGAGAGGGGTCAGAGCTGAAGGTCAAGGGACCAGGCTACCAGGATTTAGAAATCTATAGGGAGGAAGCCAGGTAGGCTTGAACCTAATCTCTTTGGGCATGCTTCAAGAAGCATTTAAGTGGCCCAACTGGTATCCTGAAATCTAGACACCCTTCTGTTACCATCTCTCCCCACTTTTCTGGACTAGTTATCTTGCAATTAACAACAGGTTAATTGATGATTGGAAATGTTTACTTGACTGAGCTAAGATTTAAACTTGCTTCAGGGAAACTATCTTGGAAGGGTCAGAAGCCTGCAATGGGTAGTTGGTTGCAAAATGGGAATTAGATGGAGAGAGGATCCATCTCTATTAATCTCCACTTAGGTAGTGATTAGATTTCTGAAGAGAGCTGAGAACTTAATTGTTCAGTGTCATCGGGAAGTCAATTATTTTAATCTTTCTTCAATAGTTAGCTATTAACTGGGAATAAAGAGGAGAGTAATTGGAGATGGATTTGCTCAGACTAGCTTGTGCCTTGTAGAGTCAATATTCTTGGCTGTTAATGAGATCTTGGATAAAATGAAGTCGGCACAAAGGGAGGCAACCAGCTAGAGGTGATGCTTGGCTAAGAGCAATATGACGGACTAGATGGATTCAGAGTATCCTGCACCTTCTCCCAACTTTTTCAGCAATCTTTTCCCCAAGGCTGTACACAGCAGTCCCAACCCTGGGTCTATGCCACTATAGACAGAACCCCAAGGTTTCACATGTAATGATTAAGAGTTTGGGTTTGGAGTTGGATCTGATCTAGAATCCCATCATGGCCCCTTATCACCTATGTGACCTTGATTGAGTTACTTAATCTCCTTCTGTTTCCTCAGCTACAAAATGGCAGTAATAATAATACCACATGATTGTTCAGAGAATTATATGAAATTAATGCACATAAAGCACTTAGTGTAATGCCTGAAAAAAAGGTACTCAACAATGAATATTTGTTTCCTTTCATGCTTTTCCAGACCACAAATCTTTTGTGGTCGAAAATCCCAAGAGCTCTGTTATTTTACACATACTTCTTCCTATAAGGCAGCTACCAGTGAAGGCTTGATAAACCCTTGGTCTCTGCTCAGGGCTGTGGCCTGGCAGCCCCTCTGTCTTTGACAAGCCCACCTCTTACCCTTTCCAATGTGGTATAATGGTTTTGAGTGTGGGCTCTGGAGTGTGGACAGATCTGTGCTGGAATCTACAGCTCAACTACTCCCTGACTGTACAACTTTGGACAAATCATTTAACCCTTCTGTGCCACGCACGCTTTCCTTATCTATAAAATAGCAATAATAATATTGTTATCTCATGAGATTGCTGGGAGGATTCAATGCGCTGATATATGTATAGTGCTCAGAACAATGTCTGACACATGGTAAGTGCTCAAAAAGTGGTAGCTCTATTATTATCTATATTGTTCTCTCCATCCTGGCTACCATTCTCTCAGGAACCTGAGGGGTATCAAGAGTTCACCTGACAAAATCATATAAGTGGACACTTAATGGCTTAAGTGTCCCCTACTCCACCACCATGAAACCAAAGACACCATTACCTAGTGGCAGCTTATGGGTTCTAAGCTGTGTCGTTTTAAAACATGGCCCCCAAATTTTTGACACTCCTCCCATTGAGAAGTGATGTCTAATCCCCTCCCCTTGAATCTGCATTCTGTGAATGATTGACCAATAGAATATGGCAGAAGTGGCACTGTACCAGTTTCTGGGCCTATGCCTCAAGAAACTGGCAGCTTCCACTTCCTATCTCTGGGGGTGTTCACTCTTGGAACTCGGACACATTCTGTGACAAAAGCCAACCAGCCCATTTAAAGGTCCTTGTGGAGAGGAAATGAGGCTCCTGGCCCTCAGCCCTGGTTGAGCTCTCAGTTGACAGCCAGCATGAACTTGCCAATCAGTGTGAGTGAGCCATCTGGGATGTAGTTCCTCTAGCTCCCCATTGATCCACCCCAGCTGATGTCACATGAAGCAAAGATCAGCCCGCTTTGCCAAACCTTGTCCATTGTTGTGACCAGCATAAATGTCGTCGTTTTAAGCCACTAAGTTTGAGATGATTTGTCACACAGCGATAGATAATCAGAACATATATTGCGGGCAGCTGGCCAATAGGTGGGGGAGATCTTCTGGGGCAGGTGGGTCCATGTATTCCCAACTACATCATGCAAGTTGTGACTGGTCCTATCCATGTGTAGGGCTGGCCTTTGAATTATGGAATGGAATTGTCCTGGGATGTGGTTGTTAAGTCTAATGCTTCAGTTTTAAAAAATAAACACAAAATGTTTTTGATCAAAATGTCGACAGTATTACACTAAATATCACTCCCCTCCCTGACAAATCTACTCCTCCATATTCCATATCTCAGAGATGATATCTTGTACTATCCAGTTATTCAAGTAAAACATGTAAGCGTCATCCATGAATCCTTCCTTTCCCTGACCCTTCACATCCAGTTCATTAGAAAGTACTGTTGACTCTATCCTCAAAATGTACCCTAAATCTGTCCTCTTTTCTCCATCCCCAATGTCACTACTCTAGTCCAGACTATCCTTTGGTCTTACTTGGGCTAACCTGTATTGGACACAAGCTTATGTGCCTTCTTGGATTCTTTTCTGAGATGCTGCCCACTTTCCAAATTGTGCTGCCGTCATTCCATTTTGGGAGCATCCCTCCTGAACTTTCAGAGCTACAAGGTAGTCTAAGTTGATGCCCTACACCTGCATGACCCTCATGTTCTACCCATTTACCTGTGAGTGCCAAGTTATCACTCCACTTCCATACCTGGGGAAAATGCCATACCATGGGAATGGGATCTGGCTTCGTGAGAAACTGCCAAGGGACCAGATGATGCAACTGGAAGTGAAGGGGAATGAGTACCCTGGGGTAGGGGACTGACTAGTGGAAATGAGGAGGCAGGAGGGAACCAGGCAGATCAATTTCTCCTAATTTCTCCCGTTGTGTACAACTCTGAAACGTGTATGCGTGTTTTCCTTTCAACCATTGTGAGCAAACACACCTGGCAAGTGACCTGCAGTTTCTGACATGATGGCCAGTGAAGTAATGCATTGTGTCACATTGTTTTACATCTTTCCTTGCCTCACTTGCCTTTTTTCCTCATCCTTGTTGCCTTAGGCTTGCACAACTCCCATATGGTTAGTACTTGATTTTCTGACTGAGGCTCTGTTTTTTCTTTTAAAAAAAATAATAAATTTATTTATTTATTTTTGGCTGAGTTGGGTCTTTGTTGCTGCGCACGGGCTTTCTCTAGTTGTGGCGAACAGGGGCTACTCTTCGTTGCAGTGCGCGGGCTTCTCACTGTGGTGGCTTCTCTTGTTGCGGAGCACGGGCTCTAGGCATGCACCCTTCAGTAGTTGCGGCACTTGGGCTCTAGGCGTGCGGGCTTCAGTAGTTGTGGCTCGTGGGCTTAGGTGCTCCGCGGCATGTGGGATCTTCCCAGACCAGGGCTCAAACCCGTGTCCCCTGCATTGGCAGGCGGATTCTGTTTTTTTTTTTTAACATCTTTATTGGAGTATAATTGCTTTACAATGGTGTGTTAGTTTCTGCTTTATAACAAAGTGAATCAGCTATACATATACATATATCCCCATATCTCTTCCCTCTTGCATCTCCCTCCCTCCCACCCCCCCATCCCACCCCTCTAGGTGGTCACAAAGCACCGGGCTGATCTCCCTGTGCTATGTGGCTGCTTCCCACTAGCTATCGGTTTTACGTTTGGTGGTGTATATATGTCCATGCCACTCTGTCACTTTGTCCCAGCTTACCCTTCCCCCTCCCTGTGTCCTCAAGTCCATTCTCTAGTAGGTCTGCGTCTTTATTCCCGTCTTGCCCCTAGGTTCTTCATGAACTTTTTTTTTCTGAGATTCCATATATATGTGTTAATATATGTGTTAGCATACGGTATTTGTTTTTCTCTTTCTGACTTACTTCACTCTGTATGACAGACTCTAGGTCCATCCACCTCACTACAAATAATTCAATTTCGTTTCTTTTTATGGCTGAGTAGGCACGCGGATTCTTAACCACTGCGCCACCAGGGAAGCCCTCAGGTTCTGTTTTATAAGACCCTGGCTAAGACATTTGATATTAGAAATGGTTCTAGAAAACAGACTATCAGGATGGGGTTTGGGAGCTGTGTTGTTCTCCTGTCTAAAAGCAGTAGGTATCATTTCTTTTTTTTTAGATTCTGCATATAAGTGATATCATATGATATTTGTCGTTTTCTGTCTGACCTACTTCACTTAGTATGATAATCTCCATGTCCAATCCATGTTACTGCAAATGGCATTATTTAATTCTTTTTTTTTTTTTTCCATCGGGACGCTCGTGCCAGGGGAAGGCCCACCTAATTCTTTTTAATGGCTGAGTAATATTCCATTGTATATATGTACCACATCTTCTTTATCTGTTAATGGGCATTTAGGTTGCTTCCATGTCTTGACTATTGTAAACAATGCTGCAACGAATATTGTGGTACATGTATCCTTTTGAACCATGTTTTCCTCCCCATATATGCCCAGGAGTGGGATCTCTGGATCATGTGGTAGCTCTATTTTTAGTTTTTTTTTTTTTAACATCTTTATTGGAGTATAATTGCTTTGCAATGGTGTGTTAGTTTCTGCTTTATAACAAAGTGAGTCAGTTATACATATACATATGTTCCCATATCTCTTCCCTCTTGTGTCTCCCTCCCTCCCACCCTCCCTATCCCACCCCCTCTAAGTGGTCACAAAGCACCGAGCTGATTTCCCTGTGCTATGCGGCTGCTTCCCACTAGCTTTAGTTTTTTAAGGAACCTCCATACTGTTCTTCATAGTGGTTGTACCAATTTACATTCCCACCAACAGTGTAGGAGGGTTCCCTTTTCTCCACACCCTCTCCAGCATTTGTTATTTATAGACTTTTTAATGATGGCCATTCTGCCCAGTGTGAATTGGTACATCATTGTAATTTTGATTTGCATTTCTCTAATAATTAGCGATGTTGAGCATCTTTTCACATGCCTCTTGGCTATCTGTATGTCTTCTTTGGAGAAATGTCTATTTAAGTCTTCTGCCCACTTTTTTGACTGGGTTGTTTGTTTTGGGGATATTGAGTCACATGAGCTGTAAAAATGATACAAATGAACTTATTTACAAAACAGAAACAGACTTACAGATTTAGAGAAGGAACTTATGGTTACCAGGGGGAACGGTTGGGGGGAGGGGTAGACTGGGAGTTTGGGATTGACATGTACACACTTCTATATTTAAAATAGATAACCAACAAGGACCTACTGTATAGCACAGGGAACGCTGCTCAATATTCTGTAATAATCTAAATGACAAAAGAATTTGAAAAAGAATTGATGCATCTATATGTATAACTGAATCACCTTGCTGTACACCTGAAACTAACACAACATTGTTAATCAATTATGCTCTAATATAAAATAAAAATTAAAAAAATAAATAAAAACAAAGGATAAATTATCAAAAAAAAAACCCCCAAAGGATAAATTAAAAAAAAATAAAAGCAGTAGGGACCCTATTGCTGGTGTTAAGTGTGTGAAGATAACCCCTGCCATGAAATGGCATTGCAATCTCTCGGGCTTTCACCTGTGCTATGTGGTATTTTATTGGTATGATATGTAGGCACAAGACAAGATATGCGGAGGTCAAGTGACTGTGGCACTTAATCAATATATGGACAATGTTATTTATAAGGATCTTGGAGTAGAATTGTTGCTTTTGACTGCAGGAGGAACTCTGCCTCTGTGGAAGATTTAAAGGAGATCCTTATCTCCTGCAGCTGCAGGACAGACTATACTAAAAATCAGGCTCAGGATCCGATAATAAGGGTAGCAGAGGTGCAAAAAAGACTAAATGTACAACCTTGTCAGGGCATTTTTTCAAGATCAGATAGGGAAAAATTGGAACATGGAGATCTGGAGTGGTTATTTGGATAGATGAATCCAAGTATTATGAACCTCCAGTTTCCCCGAGCTTTTCTTGCTGGCAGAAGCAGCTGCTTTTCCCTTGCCAGAGGAGAGTAAGTTTCCTTTTCATGGAGATTATGTAATGATTTCACCTGAAGCAGCTGCCTTGTGAGATGACCTTTTTTCTCAAGATGCATCTCACCATCCTCACTACCTCCAGTTAATAACCAGAATTACATCTTGGCACAGCTTTGAAAGAAAAGTACACACCCTGCTCTAGAAATTTTTTATGCTCATTCATAGGGAGAATTGAAAGCAGTTCACAATCTCAAAAACATTATTTGCATGCAAGAAGTCAGATATACCCCAAAATACATACTGCATGATTCCATTTAAACGACTTCCAAGAACAGACAATACAAATCTATGGAGAAAGAAAATCAGAAAGTGGTTGCCTCTGGATGGGTGTCGGGATTAACTGGAAAGGGCAGGAGGGAACTTTCCAAGGTGATGGAAATGTTGCATATCTTATTTTGAGTGGTGGTTACATCAGTATATACAGCTGTCAAAACTAAGAACTGTATAGTTTTTGTATGTAAATCATACATCAATAAAGAATTAACAATCAGTTCACCTTTATATGGCAAGGACATGCTCACTGTCTTACCTCAGGCCTATTTTAGCTCTCATACTTTCTATAATAATATTGTATTCAGGGCTTATACATCTTGACACTGAAGAATATCACACTAGCCCACTATATTGATGAATATATTTACATCATGAATTTCTGCAGGTTTGAGGGTCTGGGGCAGAATATACTCTCAAAGGCAAAGGACAAAACCCTGTACTTTATACCTCCTACCACTAAGAGGCACAGCACTGATAGATCTTTTGGGATTTTGGATACAACACATGGAACACACCTCTGACTCATTTATTTGGTAATCTAGAAGGCTGCTGGGTTCACGTGAGGCCCAGAGCAAGAGAGGGCTCTGCAGGAGGACTAGACCACCTGACAAGCTGATCTGCCTTCTGGGCCTTATGATGTATCAGATCCAGTGGTGCTAGATTAAGCGTTTGGCAAACCCTAGGAAAGTCACAGTGCAGATCTCTAAGGTTCTGGAGCAGGGTCATGCCCTTGGTGGTTGGCGTACAATATTATGTTAGTTTCAGGTATACTACATGGTGATTTGACATTTGCATGCATTATGAAATAATCACCATGATAACGGTAGTATCCATCTGTCCCCATATAAAATTATTACAATGTAATTGACCATATTCCTTATGCTGTATATTATAGCCCCATGGTTTATTTATTTTATAACTGGAGGTTTATACCTTTTAACCCCTTCACCTATTTTGCCCCACTCCCACCCCCTCACCTCTGGCAACCACTTGTTTGTTCTCTGTATCTATGAGTCTGTTTTCATTTTGTTTTTGTTTGCTTTGTTTTTCAGATTCCACATATAAGTGAGATCATACGATATTTTTCTTTGTGTCTTATTTTGCTTAGCATAATACCCTCTAGACCCATCCATGTTGTCACAAATGGTAAGATTTCATTTTTTATGGCTAAGTAATATTCCTCTGTGTGTGTGTGTGTGTGTGTGTGTGTGTGTGTGTGTGTGTGTGTGTATGCCACATCTCCTTTATCCATTTATCTACCAATGGACATTTAGGTTGTTTCCATATCTTGGCTATTGTAAATAATGCTGCAATGAACATTGGGGTACATATATCTTTTTGAATTAGTGTTTTCATTTTCTTTGGATAAATACCCAGGAGTGGAACTGCTATATTGTGTGGTAATTCTAATTTTTAATTTTTTGAGTACCCTCCATACTGTTTTCCATAGTGGCTCTACCAATTTGCATTCCCACCAGAAAACTGTTCTTTTAAAAACATCATCTAGTGTGCTAGTAAGACTGAGCAGCTCATCATGGGGCACTGTATTAGTTATCTCTTGCTGAGTTACACAATTGTCAAAAACTTAGCAACTTAAAACAACACACATTTATTATCTGGTAGTTTCCATGTGTTGGGAGTCTGGTCTTGGCTTAGCTGAATCCTCTGCTCAGGGTCTCACAAGGCTGCAATCAAGGTATTGGCCAGGCTGCATTCCTTTCTGGAGCTCAGGGTCCTCTTTCAAGCTCATGTGGTTGTTGACAGAATTAAGCTCCTTTCAGCTGTAGGACTGAGGTCTCTGTTTGCTTGCTGGTTGTTGACCAGGCACCTCTCTTAGTCTCAGGGACTGCCCGTTGGTTCTTGTCACATGGCCCTCACACAGGTCCTCCTACAACATTGCCGTTTCGTCCTTCCTCTTCTTCCTCTTTCTCTTCTTCTTCTCCTCCTCCCTCTCCCTCTCTTTCTCCTTCTTCTTCATATACATTGTAGAATGATTGCCAAGATCAAGATAATTAACACATCCATTACCTTACATAGTTAACTTTTTTTCTTTTTTTTGGTGAGAATGTTTAAGATCTACTCTCAGCAACTTTCAAGTATACAATACCATATTATTAACTGTAGTTGCCATGCAGTTTAGTTCTTAGAGGCCAGGAGGAGAAGCACTCCAGTCTGCCAAGGTGGAGTTTATATAATGTAACATAAACACTGCAGTGATTGTCCTGTCACCTTGGCCATCTTCTGTTGGCTAGAAGCAAGTCACAGGTTCTGCCTACACATAAGGGGAAAGCATTATATAAGCATGTGACTCATTGGGAGTCACCTTAGGTATGTCCACCACAGACACCGACTGTGAAAACGAGCTCCTCATAGTAAAATGGGTGTTAACTGACATACCGAGTTGTAAGGTTGGGCATGAACAGCAACAGTCTATTGTGGATGGAAGTGATACAGTTGGGACTGGGCTCAAGCAGGTCCAGCAGGCATGAACAAAGCATCAGAGCAGATGGCCCAGACAGGTGTCACCTGTTTCTGTGGCACCACCCCTCTTTCAAGCCACACCTGTGTTGCCTGATGTTGTTGTTGGTGGTGGTGGTGGTGTGCTGTCTGCTGCTATTAACTGACAGAGGAGGAACGGATTCTGGCCTGATTAGCAGATGGGTCAGGGCAATATGTTGGCACCGTGTGGAAATGGATTGCTGTCCCATTCTAGCTCCAATCAGCAGGGGCTCTGAAGGACAGTGGAGAAGGAAATACACCCAGTGGGTAGACTTCCTTTCACTAAAGCTGATCTAGCATCTGCCACAGCGAGGTGCCCAAACGTGTGGCAGCCCTCATACAGCACCGTTCTTCAGGGAGACCAGCCAGCTACCTGGTGTCAGATCAATTACTTGGATCTCGTCTGTCCTGAAGAGGGCAGTGATCCTTCCTCAGCTGAATGGTTTTTTACTCTAGACTCACCTTCTCTGCCCACATTGCCCACACTGGCACCACTGTCTGAGGGCTTACAGAATAGCTGATAGAACAATAGAGCGGGCTGTTGATGGCTCTGCTAAGGGTCCAGAAAGAGGGTTGGCTGCTGTATATTATATGGATGTAGTATATGCCTTGATACTCTGATTGATATAGAGTACTACATCCCTTATAGTTAGAATACACAGATCCAGGAATCTGAGTCAGGATGCTTGGAAAAAATCCTGTAAATACTGCAAGAGGTGGGAGTCTCCTTCTCACCTTGCTGGCATAACAGCGGTGATAGCATTGTTTGTGCTGATGGCAGCCATAGCTACTGCCAAAGAAAACCAAGGGTTTTAAACAAAGAATGCCATGGTCAGAAGCAGCTGGAAAAGCTCAATGACAGATAAGGAAAGTGGAAGAATCAGGTAAATGAAAAGAATTTTGGAGTTTTGGCTGTGGTGAAACAAGTTAGAGTTCTGGGATCATAGAGACCTAACTTTAAATCCTGCCTCTACAACTTATCTACATGACCTTGGGCAAATAGTTTTATCTTCTGAACCTCACTTCCTATATCTGTAAAAGAGATAATAATAGTATCTGCCCACAGAGTTATGGTGAGAATTAATTCATGCTTGTAGTAGTATTTGTAAAATTCCTAGAACAGTGTCTGGCAAAGATCAAGTGTTCAATAAAATTATGTGTGCAAAGAACATACTTCTCATTTTAAGACAGACATGGTATGACTCTAAAAACAATGAGGTGGAACTGTCCCAAAAGCTACTTGAAGGAGCTTCTTTGATGGTACCCTCAGAAAAGTGCCAATGCCTGTGCTAAAGATAGATTTGCCTTGACACCAATGAAGCTTGAGCTACAGGGTCCTGTATTTCCACCAGCCCCTTCTGAAGCTCTGAGTGTGGCCCTAGGAATGTGTTCATATAATCATGTGAACTGTATTTAAACTATATATAGTTAACTACATTTAACTATATTCTAAAGTTCCTTTAAATACATTTTCTCCAGAAATTCCCTTAAAATAACCACTGATCTTTTTCTTTTTCATTTCTGCATTTTGTTTCTGGTGTTCAATAGGAAAGGATCTTTCAGTGAGCTATCTGCAACACTTTTCTGCAAATGATATATTGGTTTTATTTCCACGTTTCAAGTAGCCCTGCTCTGGCCTCATGCACAATTGCATTCTGGGATCTCTCTCTGCATCTCTTCTACGTTCCGTTCACTGTTTCCTGGATTTCATACGTTCCTCTCAAGATGTTTCCTAAGAAAAGATGCATCGGAAGTAAATTGAGAATTTGAATATCTGAAAATGTCTTTATTCTTTTCTAGAACTTCTTGTTGTTTGGCTGGGTGTGTATTTCTAAGTTGGAAAAAAAAATCCCCAGTGTTTAATTTCCAGTGTTGCTATTGAGGAATTGAATGTGATTCTGATTCCCAATCAGTATTCTTGATCTCTGTTTGTGTCCTGTTATGATTATTCCCCCTCTGGAAGCTTAGAATAACTTATCTTTAGCACTGATTTTTCCAAAATGTAATGATGATAAGCCTTACTGGGGCTATTTTTTTCATTCATCGTGCTGGACACTCAGTGGGCTTTTCTAGCTGGAGACTCATCTGGAGTCTCATGTCCTTTAGTTCTGGGGAATAATCTTGTATTCTTTCTTTAATATTTCCTTCTCTCCTTTATACTGTTGTCTCTTTCTAGTACACCTAATAGTCAGATATTGGATATCATGGACTGGTGCATTGATTTTATTTTTTTATCTCTTTCTTCTCCATGTTTGATGAAACCAGGCTTCATCAGTAACTCCTAACCTCAGTATATGAGGAGGAAAAGCATATGAATGACTGGTAAATGACTGAACAGAATGGAGGAAGGTCTCATCCCAAGTGCTCACAAAAGAAGACCAATGAAAAGTAAGTTGATTCTCCCTTCAAAATTTCAGATAGGCTTGGGAATTGGAGGAACCATGTAACTTTGACAGTGAGTACAGGGTTGAGAACTTGGAGGTAATTTAAAAGTCTGTTTATGACTACCAAATGTAAAATAGATAGCTAGTGGGAAGCTGCTGCATAGCACAGGGAGATCAGCCCGGTGCTTTGTGACCATCTAGAGGGGTGGGCTAGGGAGGGTGGGAGGGAGACGCAAGAGGGAGGGGATATGGGGATATATGTATACATATAGCTGATTCACTTTGTTATACAGCAGCAACTAACACAACATTGTAAAGCAATTATACTCCAATAAAGATGTTAAAAAAATAAAAAGTCTGTTTATGGAACAGTTTTCATGTGCCTAATGCACAGTGAGGCCAAACAAACTGGAACATCAGAGTTTGGAGCAGAGAAAGGTTTATTGCAGGGCAAAGCAGGGAGAATGGGTGGCTCATGCTCAAAACGCCCAAACTCCCCGGCGGGTTTCAGGGAAGCATTTTTAAAGGCCAGGTGAGGGAGGGGAGTCGCAGGGTGTATGACCAGCTTGTGTACAATTCTCTGATTGGTTGATGGTGAGGTAACAGGTTGGTGTCACAGGGGTTAACATTATCAATCCTTAGGCTCCAGTAGGTCTGGGGGCTTGTGCTCATGGTCATCATGTAGTTAACTTCTTCCATTTGGTGAGGATTTTAGCATCTGTAAAACAACTTAAGAAATGTGCATCAGATACTGTTATCTAGGTATTTCAGGGAGGAACTTAAGATTCTGTGACTGCCGTATGTCTGATTTACCATTTAAATTCTTATCCATTCTCCTGGCCCAACTGCTACTTTTGTCACTACATGTTCACATCCTTTCAATCATTAATTCTCGATCCAGGCTTTTGTGACTCAGGAGAGGCCTGGGAGACTTCAGCTTTTCTACAAACAAGAGGCAGGCAGAGGACTTGGTGGTGGTGGTGATGGGGGGTCCTGTCTCCAGAAGGCCCCATACAGTCCTGCTCGGTTACAAGGTGACTTTGGAACTCATTCTAGAAGACAATTTTGGTTTTGTCTTCCAGTTGTACATATCATGATGGAAGGTAAGAGTGCACAGTTGTGAGCCTGAGTAGCATACTAAAAATAGGGGAGGTGAGTGGCCAAAATGTATACTGAATGTGATATGAAAATACATTTCTATGTTTTCTCATGTCACAAACAATACATGTTGTTTAATTTTCTTTACGTTATATAAGAAAATGTATACATTGGGGGACTTCTCTAGTGGTTCTGTGGTTAAGACTCTGCACTTCCAATGCAGGGGGTGTGGGTTCGATCCCTGGTCGGGGAACAAAGATCCCACAGGCCACGTGGTGCGGCCAAAAGATTAAAAAAAAAGAAGAAAAGTATACACTGTCAATCAGATATAGCACTTAGGGCCTTCTCAGCTGTCTTCTGAGTATGCGCCCGGTCCTGGGCATGCGTGTGGCCTTCTAGATTCCCAGGAATATGTGGAAGCTTTTCAAAGCCCTTATTCCCCAAAGCATCTCATTGCCCAGCCTTTCCTCCCCAGATTTTTGCTTAGTCTATTGTTTCCCCAACTGTTATGCGTTACCCCAGGTGGCAGCTACTAATGTTTGCCTTCAGATGATTTTAACAATTGCCCCCCTGGGTAGTCACCTCAGCCCTGGGAGAGTTCTGAGTTAGTCTAAATAAAGGTAGGCCCTTTGAGTTGGTCTTTCAGGAAGTCTCCAGGCACATTAAAATAAACAGACACAATTCTTTGAGAATAAAGTCTGTTCTGCTGTCCTGGGTACTGGGTACTTATACCAGGAATGTGGGCTGCTGTTGTCTTCAAGGTCACTGCCGAGCTGGGGAGCAAGGAATGGGTCCAAGGTAAATTAAAATGCCACAAATCTCTCTTAGCAAGATCCAGCTGCTTTCTCTTGATTGAATATACCCCTGTTTCTGCAAGCTTTTGATTAGTATCCAGAGTTCTGAAAAAGTTAATTCTGATGGTTTTTGGCAGTTTATTCATAGCTTTTGTGGAGGGATGAACTTTTGGAGTTCTCTACTCTACCATTTTCACAGATGTCACCTGGATTCTTCCTTGTTTTTGATGGCCTTGACTGTTCTGAGGAATACTGGTCAGGTATTTTTTCAGACGCCCCTCCAATGATATCTGTCTGATGTTTCTGCTCAAGATTTGCTGGGGCTATGGATTTTGGGAGAAACAACACAGCAGTAAAGTGCAGGTCTCACCACATTATATCACAGGTATATACTATCAGAGTGACTTATTACTGGTAAGAAGAGTGTAAGTAGAGTGTAGTGCTTTCGAGGTTTGGGCTCTCAAGTCAAACACAACTGAATTCAAATTCTGGCTCCTCCAGTTGCCTGAGTAAGTGACGGAATTTTTCTAGGCCTCAGTTTTCTCATATGTAAAGCAGGAGTAATAATAGTAGCTACCTCATAAGGTTACTGTGGGGAATTGAATGAGAAAATTCATGTGAAGTAATTAACATGATGTCTGGCACAAAGTGAATGCTCAATATATGTGAACTAGTACAATGAGAAGATGTGTGTGTGTGGGGGGGTATACACAAGAGCAATTTTAGAGATAATACCAAGAGAATCCGAAGTGCTTTTCATTATATAAAGTGCCATAGTTTTTCTTAAAGATTTGATGGGAAACCCAGAGTTCAATGGGGTTAGATATATTTGGATAAATGGGAAATTTCATGCATGAGGCATTAGTCCTGAAGGCAGGCCAGATAGCTGCGGTAGCTAGAGCTCCTAGGTAGCCAGGAGCTAGTATAAAGCCTGGCACTTGTGGTCAGGGACAGACCCTAGAAGAAAAGGAAGGGGTGAAAACTATGTAGTCATTAAAAGCACTACTGTTGGAATCATACAAACCATGGATCAAATCCTGGCTCTCTTTTCACAGGCTCTGTGACCTTGGGTAAAGTGATTAAACTTCCCTTGGCTAAAGTTTCCTTATCTGTAAAATGGGTATGATAAATTGAGGTTAAATGAAATAACCCAAGCAAATGGCCCAGAACATTCCCTGTCATGTAGTTAGCTGCTCTTTACTACCTACCAATGGTGACTTGGTCGGGAGACACACCATAGCAGTTATGTCTTTGAGTCAGGGAGGACATTTTGTGCCAAGAGGAGGCTTTAGGAAGCTTTACCTTTCAATATGGAGCTTGTTTTGGGCTCCTCCCCTTCGTAGTGGGCTCAGTTCCTTGCTCAGGCCTGCTGCAAGCCGCCCTAGGAGCAGGGTGCCTTTGTGATATTTGTGGTGTCTAAAAAACTCTTTAAAAAAGAGATTTTCAGTGTACAATCAAAAAGAAAATGAAAACCACATGGAAAATTCAGCTCCTTCCAATGTGTTCTTAGTCTCCCATTCTACATCCTGCTAGGCCCTCTTCTGCAGATGATGACTGAGAATATCCTCTTTAGAGTAATAAATCACAGGAACATTAAATGCGTCCTTGCAGCTGCACAAGGGCTAGTTAGAGGCCTATTCAAGAAAAGGGCTTATGTGGAGGAGTTTTTCCCCCCGCCTTTTAAAAAGCCACCTGTACCATTTTTGTCTTGGTTTTTAAGTGGAAATGATTTTAAGATGTAATTTTCTTCCTCTACTTGTGTTTATGATGTACAAATAGTTCTTTGTTAATAGGGAAAGAAAAAAAGAAAAACCCAAACCCAAATGCTAAACCTAATTAAGTCTCTTTAGAGAAAGTGTGCCTCTTTAACTTTCCAACTTCCTTTCTGAGTTAGTAATTTCAGGGCTGGACAAGATGCAGGTGGAAGGAATTTCTTAACTGACAGCTGGCCCTGAATCTCTCACATTCCTGGAAGTGCACCAGTTCAGGGTACAGAGCTATCTGGGAGAACTAGGGCTAGTCTGCAAAAAGCACGTACTGTAATCTAAATCCTTTTCCTGTTCATTGGCAAAATCCCAAAAGTTCTTTGAGGCTAGGAGAGATAGCTTTGAGAAGAAAATTGGGACCAGATCATCTAATCCAGATGTGGAAAACCAGGCCTTGAGGAGGGAAGAAACCTTTTATTATAAACTAGGCCTTGAGGGAAAAAAAAATCTCTTCTTTATAAACTAGACCTTGAGGAGGGGAAAATCTTTTCATTGTAATCATATCAATTCTAGTTAGTTTCACATAATGAGGTTAGCCATGCAGTTTGGCAAAGATGATGATCAGCCATGTAGAATGATTTAAAGAGTTCCAGAAAGGCTCCCACTCCCATAAAAATCATCCCTAGTCAGGTTCATAATGCCTGATAGCCTTTCATCAGTGATTCTTAGCCCTTTTTTGGTCAAGGACTTGCTTTAGGATCTGGTGAAAGACCTTTCCCTGCAGAAACGCACATGTGTGTGCACATGTCAACCTACATTTTTATAGGCGTTCACAGACTCCTGTGAACTACTGTGGGGAGTCTTTGGATGGTCAGTGTTTCTCATTGTTGATTTTCAAGAGCCACGTAATGGGCAGCCCCCCTACACATAGACCACTGTTGAGGTAAATTGAAAAGAAACCCTATCGCATTTTTATCACCATTATATTAAAATATTATTTAGAATAATATATTTAATAATAACTTAATATAAGGGAGAGGGATGAGATTTAGGGGCAATATTTCACCAAGGTGTATAGGTCTACCTTGGTGATGCACAGCTTGACCACAGATCAACTTCTATATTGAACTGGTTTCTTTCCTTCCTATTTCTACTAAATTAAAAAAAAAATCCAAACTTTAAAATACTTTAAATGCTTTAAAATACCCCAGGATAGATGAAATAAAAATCGTATAATTTGATAACTTATTTGTCTTAGTTAGGTTTCCCCAAAGCAGAGTCTGAGGCAAGGACTTGGGAGTAGTTGGGTATATTTGGGGTGTTGTCCCAGGAAGCAGGAGTGAGGTATTTGGGAGAATTAGAGAAGGAGGAAAAGTCAACGTGAGGGTGCATTGTGCGGTTGCTACATTGCGCCACAAGGGCTTGATTCTGGTTGGGCTTCCTGAGAAGGATACCAAACATCTCCCAGAACTGTCCCCCTGATGGATGAGCGGTGGTAGTTCTCATCCACTTGTTCCTATCCCCGCCCCTCCCCCCATTCAAGGTTATCCCCAAAGGGATTAGCATTCCCACTCTTCCAGGCTGTGCTTTGATGTGGACTGGCTTTGGAGAAGGCACTGGGGCAGAAGCAGAAAGAGAGAAGCTTGATCTTGAGGTGTGATGCTCTTGGGGTGATATGAGTCTGAGCTTGCACAGAACTGTCCATCACAGCTCTGGCTGAAATCAGAGGTGGATGGAGGGACTGTGATGTAGGGCCCCAGAGGCATTTGCACTAATACTGAAGCTGAGTAGTGGGTACATGGAAGCTCATAGTCCTATCCACCCTACTTTTGTATATGTTCGAGAATTTTCATAATAAAAAGTTAGAAATCCTAACTCAGAATCATAGGTCATTGGGAACTGCCTTAAGTATTTAGTGGCTTCCTTGTATAGTTTTGGGTGTTTGGAACAAACATGGGCCCAGAAATTACAATGAAAGCTCCCTGCTGACACTTTGAAGCACTCCATCAGATGCTAAAGTCCTTGAACAAATCATACTCAAAGGCTGGAAGGCTGAATAGTTAAACCAGGAAGTAGATGGGTGTGGATTCACTGATCACTTCTTTGATTGATTCTGTTCTACAAAGTGTGGTAGCAAGTTCTACTGAAAGACTTGGATGTGATGTTTAAATGTCCCCAACAATATGTAGTCTATTTCTTTCTGTGAGAAGTGAAGAAATCTCCACATGTTGGGGCAGAGTCAAATTCTTAGTGATAAAACTGCCCCATAGTTTCGTCTTTTTAAAGAAATCCTGCTCATTTCATCTTTAACATTAAGCACAGTGATATTTCATCACTGAAGTAATTACTTGCAGCCTCTTCGAGATTCTGAATATATGGCTATGAAATACCTCTTGAGCAAGGCATTTAAAATCTGAGAAATTATCCTTAGTGTCATTATCAATGTCAGAGTCTTCCCCCCTGCCACCATGCCTTGTTTTAATAACTTGCAGGAAAGTAATTTCTCTCAACAGCTGGCATGCTTAGAGTAGAAAAGTGGAGTTGGTATTTGCTGCATTTCTTTGTACAGCATGCTGGGAAGACATACCCTTAGGGGCCACAATTTGATTATATTCACAATTTTTATGGTTTCTTTCAATACTGAATGTGATCAAGGGACATGTTACTGATTGCTAACTGTTATCAGCGTATCAAGCAGTGAGTGGCTTGGCATTTGGGTGCCACCTCTTTTATTTGCTTAGCAACATATTTCTGGACTGTGCTTATGGCTAATGCTCTTCAGAATTGATCCCAGTGTCCTTTTTCCAGTCTACTTTGTGATTCACAAAAAACACTTGATAACTGAATTAAAAATCTTTCTTCTTAAAAAAAATGCTGTATAATTGACATTTAACATTATACTAGTTTCAGGTGTACAGCATAATGATTCAAAATTTGTATACACTGCAAAATGATCACCACTATGAGTTTAGTTAACATCTGTCACCATACAAAGTTAAAACATTTTTTCTTGTGATGAGAAATTTTTAAGATTTATTCTCAACAACTTTCAAATATGCAATACAATATTATTGACTATAGTCACCATGCTGTACATTATATCCCCATGACTTATTTATTTGATAACTGGAAGTTTGAACCTCTTGACCCCCTTCACCCATTTCATCTACCCCCAAACTCCCTCCCCTCTGGTAACCACCCATCTGTTCTCTGTATCTACGAGTGTGGTTTTGTATTGTTTTGAAAACCTTTCCTCTTATGTGGAGAAACTGGATCACTCTTACATTGCTGGCGGAAATGTAAAATGGTACAGATTCTGGAAGAGAGTTGGACAGTTTCTTATAAAACTAAATATGCAACTACTCTACAAGCCAGCAATTGTACTCATGGGTGTTTATCCCAAAGAAGTGAAAACTTATGTTCACACAAAAACCTCTACACAAATGTTCACAGCAGCATTATTTGTGATAGCCCCAAAATGGAAACAATCCAGATGTCCTTCAACAGGTGAATGGTTAAACAAACTGTGGTATATCCATGTCATGGAATAGTATTCAGCAGTAAAAAGGAACAAATTATTGCTTCACACATACATCTTGGGTAGATCTATAAAGAATTACACTGAATGAAGAAAAACAATGCCTAAAGGCTACATACTGTATGATTCCAAATGTATAACATCCTTGAAATGACAGACTTACAGAAATGGAAAACAGATTAGTAGTTGCCAGGATTAAGGTGGGGGTAGTGGGTGTGGCTATTAAAGGAGCACATGAGGGATCCCTGAGGCGATGGAAATGTTCTGTGTTGTGACTCTATCAATGTCAGTATCCTGGTTGTGATATGGTACTACAGTTTTACAGATAATCTTATTGGGGAAACTGGGTAAAGGATACCTGGGTTTCTCTCTGTATTATTCTTCTTTTATAGAATTTTTTTAAAAAAATTATCTATTTCATTTATTTATTTTTGGCTGCATTGGGTCTTTGTTGCTGCGCGCGGGCTTTCTCTAGTTGCAGTGAGTGGGGGCTACTCTTCATTGCAGTGCGTAGGCTTCTCATTGCAGTGGCTTCTCTTGTTGCGCAGCACGGGCTCTAGGTGAGCAGGCTTCAGTAGTTGTGGCTCATGGGCTCTAGAGCGCAAGCTCAGTAGTTGTGGCCCACAGGCTTAGTTGCTCCACGGCATGTGGGATCTTCCCGGACCAGGGCTTGAACCTGTGTCCTCTGCATTGGCAGGTGGATTCTTAACCACTGCACCACCAGGGAAGCTCTCTCTCTGTATTATTCTTAAACTGCATGTAAATCTACAATTATCTCAAAATTACAAGCTTAATTTCAAAAACTCCTTTCCCCTTATGGCGTGGGATTTCAGGGTCAAAAATGCAAAAGCGTCGTGGAGCACTTCTCCCTGTATATATACCACTGCTATGCCAAGAGTCTGCATATCAGTGGTTTTGTCGGACTCCATAGTAAAAAAAAAAAAAAAAAAAAAAAAAATCTGCTAGCACCCACATGTGTTAGTAATTGCCCTTCTCCATTGTGTGCTATAGCTATTATGGATGTCCGCTGATGTTGTTTGTTACAGGAATTTTGCCAATAGCTCATTCTGCTTTCTCTAAGTCATTTGTCATTAAAGTTGTGCCTGGTTTTACAAGCTTCTTGACAATAAAGTGACTCGTACTTGTTTTGCCAAGAGGCCTAACAACTTTGAAAGATACTCCTATCACTTCAGTATCTTCTCTGCCTTAGTCACAATATTCATCAATTTCATACAACAAGGAATTACTTCATGCTTGTTCTCAAAAAATTCAGTTGGTTTATCACAGGGTTCACTGTACTTTGTTTAATAATTATGTAAAAGCTTTGATGACTTCATGCTTCAATTTGATAGATTTTATTACAAACAGCATGCTGGAAACTAGGGGCAAAGGTAACAAAATCAGATATTCAGATATTTATCTTCTTACTTCACATTTGCATTTTTGGCTGCTTGTGTGCTATTGTCACATGCACAGATTTATTTGTCCCAGCACATACAGATTCATATTTTGTATTCATACTGGAGTCCTGTTCACTATTTATGTTCATGATGTTAACTGAGTTGTAGCATTTAATTTACTATTTTTATTGCTACTTTAATATTCAGTGAACCTCTTTTGAGTGGTTGATTAGGTTGGGGATGTAATGGTACACAAGAGCTATAACATAAAATGCAAATTTAACAAGCATAAGCAATAACATGCAAAAGGCACAAATATATGTTAACAGAGATGAATTGTACCCTGACAAATGAGTGTTGACAAATACAGCTCTTATTCATGCCCAATCTTGAAGAACATAAAGATTGTTAAGAATGTAATGTGATTGCTGTGAAAAATCATAATTAGCCTTACATCTCAAATAAGTGGAAGGTATGTGAAGAAATAATCTCATTGCTTTTTCCTCTGCCACTTGCTAGATTTCTGGGGAAATTAGTGACCTTGGACCACCCAGAGTCTATGCACCATACTTTAAGAAACCATGCCTAAGGGAAAGGTGTATGGTACATATTAAACACATTTATTAATACATTAAGTTTTAATTCTATTTAAGTTGGTTGAACTTGATTGAACTGAATTGTCAAGTTTCTACTCTGGGTAGGAAATTGTGACAAAACAGATGCTTTTTCCTGACAGGAAAGAAGGTATGGCATCTTCTATAATAATGGAATTGTAGCTGGGATGAGGCCGTCCAGCTGGGAACTACATTTCCCAGCCTCCCTTGTGGTCAGGTGTGTCTGTGTGAGCAATGGAATGTGAGCAGAAGTGATGTGTGCTTATTCTCAGACCAGCCCTTTACACATGTTCTCCTCTATGCTTTCTTCCTGTTTCTGTGAGCAGAAACATGGTTGTTATTGGAACACAGCTTCAATTGGGCAGATGACACTGTTGCCCTAGAGGAGGGTGGAGAAACATGATGGGATGGAATGAACCCAAGTCCACGAATGACTGAATGGAGCCAAGTAGCTCACTTATGTGCCTTGGACTGTCATGTGGAGAGAAACTTCATTGTTCTTTTTTCGCTGCATTGTTGGGTCTTTATGTTATAGCAGCTTAGCCGTTTAACCCTGATAAAGAAGGGGAAACCCTGGCGGTCTGAAAGCCCTAGTTGGTAGGTTGTGGAGAAGAGTGGCTCTTGGTGGTACAGGGCAGGTAGGAGAACATGAGAGCCAGGACTTGGCACAAGACTAGTCACTATGGTAGGTGGGTATTGGCAGGTGAGTGCCCCCCTGATTTCTAATTCCAATTCTGATGGTACTGCCAGGTTGGAGAGATGAGAAGGAAGGAATAAGCTTGGTCATGAGTCATGCAGAAATGTAGTAGTGTTCCTATAGTAAAGATTAACTGACTCGGGAACTGGTGGCACTCAGAGTCACCCCGTTTAGGATTAGAAGGAAATGAAACCAAGGGAGCCGTGTTAGGCCTAGGTCATCCCTGGGCCATGTGATGCTAGATCCAGGAGAGTGGCAGTTCTAAACTCCCCAAAGGGTGACTGGGAATCTTGATTTACTTCAGTCATGGTTATTATAAGAACTGCTGCAGATCTTAGTCTACAGGTGTGGCTTCGTTTGTGGCTTCAGCTCTAAAGATTTGGAGCTAGGAGAAATCAGAGCAAAATCTCATTTACCTCACAATTTGACCTACAGCTGATATAGTGCATTGGCTACAGCTAGGGCACTTTTGTGTAAACTAGAAAAAGTGCCCTCTTTTCTGGGCACATGGCCTGGCAAACACACAATGTACCAAGTTAGGAAAGAAAGCATGGCTTGGTGAGTCCAGTACATTTTGGATTTCAGCTCCCATTTGCCTCCATGACTGGGCATCTTTGTGCAGTGAACAACATGCACAACTGTACATAACGGCCTTGCAGACTACCAGAAGTACAATGAGAGTGAAGAGTGAAATTGGAGAATGAAGGACCAATTCAAATGTGACCCACTGACTTGGAAATGCAAAAGGAAACTATTTTGGAAAAGTGCTACCAAGTGAATGTAAGTTTGTGTGCCCAATGCACAGTGAGGCCAAACAATACCAAAACGTTGGAGTTTGGAGCAGAGAAAGATTTATTGCAGGGCCAAGCAAGGAGACGGGTGGCTCATGACCCCCCAAACTGCCCGAAGGGTTTCAGGAAAGCATTTTTAAAGGCCAGGAGAGGGAGGGGAGTCACAGGATATGTGATCAGCTCATGCACAATTCTGTGATTGGTTGATGGTGAGGTAACAGGGCAGTGTCACAGGGGTCAACATTATCAGTCCTCAGGCTCCAGCAGGCCTGGGGGCTATACTCAGATTCATCAAGTAGTTAACATCTTCCATTCAGTGGTGGGCTTTCATATCTGTAAAACAACTCAGGAAATGTGCATCAGATACTGTTATCTAGGTACTTCAGAGAGGAGCTAAAGCAGAGGACGTGGGGGAAGGGCCTGCCCGGGGAAGGCCACACAGGGTCCTGCTCGGTTACAGAACCAAAAGGCGAAGGGTGATTTAACAAGTTTTAAACTTGATATGCAAAGGGCTATACTCAAATATACAATGTATTTTCTTGTATCAATACCTTTTGCTCATGCTGTTTCCCATCTGAAGCATCCGCTCTGGTTATATAATTCTTATACATGCTTGAAGGCTCAGCTCTAGCCTTAACTCTCCAAAAAGCCTTTCATGACCTCTGTAGAGATCCCTCCCTCCCTCTTGCTGCATAATCAAATGGGTAAGCCATGCTCAAAAAGACGTCTATTTGTTTGAGTGACTGAGAGTCTGGAAAACTTCTTCTCCAGTCCAAAACAATGTTAAATTCCACGTAGGAAACCTCCAACAAGCTCCTCATGGTAGGGTATGGGGACCACGTGGGACCAATCAACTTAAAGTCTTTCCCCTGTTCAAACAGTATTTTAACAAATTCTTGTAGTGAAAATAGCACTAGGCTCATTGCCTAGTTCTAGTTCTAGTCCAGTTTTGTTATTAATAGCCACGTGATTTTGAGCAAGGTGAACCACCTCTCTGGCCAGCCTTAGTTCCCTACCCTATAAAATGAAGAAAGAGCTTTATTGGTCTACCATGTTGTAAAGCAATGCGATAAACAATGTGGTAATTGAGCTGAACTGTGAAGATGTATTAATATCTATGTTAATACCTCACTTCTAGCTCAGCCTGAAGAGACTTTTCTTTGTTGGTGAAAGGTCATAAGGTGTTTTACGTGTCTGATGACCAACAAACAACTATACAAAACTCAAGGAAAATATAACTCTCCCTCTTAGCGTGTGTAATTTTACTTACCTTGTTGTTATTAATGGGCTGCCACCACATCTTTCTCCTGTAGGAAGTTCATTCATCCATTCTATTTAGGGTTGCTAGATTTATCAAATAAAAGTACAATAAGATTCCTCCATATTTGTTTAGTACTTCACAGGTTATGTAGAGGCAGGGCAATGGAATGGAATGGAATGCACTATAGCAGCAGGAATAGCCTTGCTATCTAAAGCGTGTCTCTCCACTGGCTGCTCCAGGATTACCTGGGAGCTGGTTAGAAATGCAAACTCTACGCCCCACCGCAAACCTATTGAATCCAAATTTGCATTTTAACAAGGTCCCCAGGTGATAAATTGTATGTTAAAACTTGAGAAGCCCTGGGCTAGCTGCTAATTTCCTCCCACATCTGCTCCATAGCTGTCCCTAAACTCTGGAATAGGGAAAGGGGAGGAGGGTTGCCTAAAATGGGAACTTTCCATTGGCTCCTGCATCATAGGGACTGTAGCAGATTCAGTGGTTTTGTAGGGCAGGGCTGCATAAATAGCAGGTAACGTTGAGTTTTCTGTCTGGGCCATGTGCTAAAATGAAGTCAGAAACCACATCCACAGTATGATGAGAGCACCATGTCTAGGCAAGCCTTGACCTGGGTCAGGCTGTCATCTCTGCCTGGTTGTGACATCTATGCCTGTGAGTACTCTTGGCTCCCCTTCTGGCTCCATTTCCTCACCTATGAGGCCCTCTCCCTTTTCCTTTCAGGTTCTAGGTGTGCCTCCCCCCACCAACCAAAGTGAACACCTGGGAAAGAAGGCATGTACTCTGCTGTGCGGCCTGGTTCCTAACAGGCTGCGGACCGGTACCGGTCCACGGACCAGGGGTTGGGGACCCCTGATCTAGTGTGAAATTAAGTACATGTTTCTCTTCCCCTGGGCTTGTTGCTTTCTCAGTTGCCTTCTTCTTTCTGAACCCCCTTTTTAAAGGGATATCAGTCCTCAGCTAGCTATTGGACTAGGGTATTGGGGGAGAGGCTGGGTCATACATGCCTTCTTAGAATAAGGACAGCTCTCTTTGTAGGCCCTTGACCCCAGCCCTACCCATATTCCTTAGTCTCTCCACTTGGCCAGCCTCTCACACAGTTGCCCTTCCTGCCCCACCCCACCCCTCCCAGTCTGGTCTTTGTTGGGCTATGGGTGAGGCTAGACTGGGGATGGCTGTACCCCAGAGACCAGTCACAGACACAGAGACACTAAAGCAACCTGGAGAGGCCTAGGAAACCAGAATAGGAAGGAGCACAGAGAAGTAGGCATAGTATGGTACCTGTGGGTCTGATAAGAGGGGACTGGAGACTGGGATTCAGAGTCAAGAAAGGCTCCAGTTTTCAGAAGAATTAGGGAGTTGGCCTCAGATCTGGGAACCTGACATGCTGACCAAGGATCCAGGGAACAGAGAGAGTCATGACTGGGCACAAGTTATTGGCAAGAAACCAGGGACTGGACAGAGGTCCTGAGGTCACAAAGGGCCAGAAGCTGGGAGAGATTTGGACCTCTAAGTGGGGTTGGTGGCTTTAGGAGCAAAGGTTCAAGTCCTGTGCTAAAGTCCCACCATTTGCTTTATTCATCTGTGTTAGAGACTTGGGCATTATAGAGTGGGGGTTAAGAATGTGGGTTCTGGATCCAGACGACTAGAGTTTAATTCCTGGCTTCACCACTCACCAGCGGTGTATCTTTGGATAAGGCACTTAATTTTCTTGTGCCTCCGTTCTCCATTGTCTCATCTGAGGGACGCTGTGAGCATCAACTGAGACAACGCACAGCAAACACTTAGCACAGTACCGGCACTCAGACAACCTAGATAAATGCTGTGTGTTATTATGATTAACTTTTTTTTTTAAAGCTATTTTTTAAAATTTATTTTTGGCTGCGTTGGTCTTTGTTGCTGCATGCCGGCTTTCTCTAGTCGTCGCAAGCAGGGGCTGCTGTTCGTTGTGGTGCGCGGGCTTCTCATTGCGGTGGCTTCTCTTGTTGCAGAGCATGGGCTCTAGGCGCGCGGGCTTCAGTAGTTGTGGCTCGCCAGCTCAGTAGTTGTGGCTCGCAGGCTCTAGAGCGTAGCAGGCTCAGTAGTTGTGACGCACGGGCTTAGTTGCTCTGAGGCATGTGAGATCTTGCCGTACCAGGGATTGAACCCATGTTCCCTGCATTGGCAGGTGGATTCTAACCACTGTGCCACCAGGGAAGTCCCTATTATGATTAACTTTTGTCAACCTAAATAAGGAGGTAAACTGAGGCAAGCTCAACTTACCCAAAATTTGGGTTTGTTTATTCAGGAATAGCAGGGGAAAGTACAATAGCAAGCTACAGGTGAGTCCCTTGAGTGTTTGGGGCGGGCTGTATTTATAAGCAAGGAGCGCAAAGAGGGGGAAGTCCAGCCAGAGTCCAAGCAGTAAGTTCACTGGCTTGAGGATGGGAAGAGATGTTCATTGATTAGGAGGTAAGTCTCCGTCCTCTGTAAATCAGGCATTTAATGGAAATCCGTCTCTCGGTTAAGTTCCGTTCTTCTGAGGGTGCATGCATGAGATTCTCCACTTCCTATCTTCCGGTTCTATTTTAAACTGAAACCCTCTCACACCCTCAAACTCCATGCTTCCATCCCACTGCTCCTCAAACTGACCTATGGTCATCGGTACATGTTCCCTCTGCTTGGAACACCCTTTTTTGGTTAATTCCTTTTCATCTTTCAGGCCTCAGTTCAGAAATCACTTTCTGTGTGAATTTCAATGAGAAAAATGCACTGTGTTTTCTTTTGTTCTCACACTAACAATACTTTTGACATCAGGTATGTGGATTTTCCACACCTAACAATTCTCTGACATCAGCTGGGTGTCCTACAAGTCAATTCTTTTCCAACACTAACCGGAGTTATCGCAGACCTCACAGGTTAAGGGCTCAGTCCCACAAGACTGCCACCCACTGAGATGCCAGTTGAAAGTCCAGGTTGTCACCTGTGCTTCTCACCGACTGTCTGTAAATTGGAGGTTCCCATGACCCACTCCTCAGGTTTGATCATATGCCGGAGCAGCTCACAGAACTCAGGGAAACACGTTTATTGGTTTATCATGTAATAAAGGATATGATAAAAGATAGAGATGAACAGCCAGATGAAGAGGTACATAGGGCAAGATCTGGGACGGTCCTGAGCACAGAAGCCTTTGTCCCCATGGAGTTGGGGTGCACCACCCTCCTGGCATGCAGATGTGTTCATCAACCTGGAAGCTCTCTAAACCCTATACTTTTGGGGTTTTTATAGAAGCTTCATCACATAGGCATGATTGATCATGAACTCAACCTCGAGCCCCTCTCCCCTTTCCAGAGGATGAGGGGCATGGCTGAAAGTTATGAGCTTCTAATCATGGCTTGGTTTTTCTGGTGATCAGCCCCCATCTGGAAATTATCCAGGAGCTCACCCAGAGTCGCCTCATTAGATCAAGAGACACTGCTATCACCCAGGAAATTCTAAGGAATTTAGGAGCTCTGCATCGGGAACCAGGGTCAAAGATCAAATGTTAGAACCAAAGATGCTCCTACTGCTCTTATCACTTAGGAAATTACAAGGGTTTTAGGAGCTCTGTGCCAGGAACCTGGGGGAGGGGGAGTGGCACGCAGAGACCAATGTATATATTTCTATTATCTCACAGGGTCCCTTCCCAGACCCTCTTGGAATGGGTGAGATGCTCTCCTTCATTCTCTCACAGCACTTGCTCTTTCACATCATGCATTGTAATTGCTCATTTCCTTGTCTGTATCTCCCATCAGACCCTCGGCTCCATGAGTTTTTAGATTACATCGTTTTTTGTTTTTTTTTTCCATTGCTGTCTCAGCAGTGCTGACACATGGTAGAAATTCATTAAATGTTTGTTGATTAAATGAATAAATGGTGAGAGACTCCAGGCTTAGATCCTTTGGGGAGCCATAGCCAGACAGAATTTCTCTGTTAAAGCTTAATCTACTGGCAGCTGAACAATGTAGAGCCAGAGCCCCAAGGCCTGAGGTCCCTTTCAGATGAAGTCCCACTCAGGAGGTGGCAGTGAAACCCACCTGGCCCCATCCCCCTTACCTGCTTCCTGTGTGTTGTATGGGCCACAGGGGCGTGGAGAGGAACAGCTTTCAATTTGAGGGGGGTCCCTACACATCATCCAAGCTGCTTTGGCAGCCACCATCTTTCCCAATCTGGTTTGTGTAATGATGCCTCAAGGCTGGTAAACAAAAAATAGTCTAATACCATTCAAAGCATTCTGGGAAGTACAGTATGTGTGCTCCTGCTTGTGGCATATGAATCTGTCTTACATCATTAAGATGCTGCTTTTCCAAGTGTTCATAAACTCTTAAATTTATTTTCTTTTAATAGATCTCTCAGTCTGTCTTTGTGAGGAAAATGATAGCCTCCACCAGCAGAGCTGCTGGAGCCAGGACAGGGGTTTAAAGGCTGCGGGGGCCTGAAGAGATGGGCTTAGAAGTTGCAGGGGACAGGCTGGACAATGGGCCCCTCCTTCCTCCTCCTGAGCTCTGCCACTCTCCTGGGGAGCAATCACAGAACATTCTCAGGGACCTCTATGTGACCATCAGAACTGCCTAGACACTTGTAGAGAAATTCTACACATTTCTCCAAAACTTGCAGGTGGCAGAGTTCACCTGGGGAGAGTTCATTTTGTGTGAGAAAAGTAGACAGGTAACAAGTGAGAGCAAGTGAGAATTGGAGCCAGGGAGGTAGCTGCCAGCTGCTCTCAACATGGGCAAACTAGCCATGTGTACTGATTGCAGGTTTGGGGCACTGGGGTTAGGACTGGAGAGTTTGGCCCCCTTTAGATAATTTGGAAAAAAGCACATTTAAGCTTCGGAGACCCTGATTTCTTGCCCCATTATCAAAGGGCAATTTAGAGTCACATTGCTGTCTGTGGGGTTCCAGGGTAGGGTTTTGCTAAATCTGCTAAATTTTCTCCTTGGTGTATGCCTTGAAAAACCCTGCTATAGTTGGCCTTCCAAATTGGCAGTTTCCACATCTGTGGATTCAACCAACCATGGATCAAAACTGTTTTGTTAAAAAAAAAATTCTAGAAAGTAACAAAAAGCAAAAATTGTGGGCTTCCCTGGTGGCACAGTGGTTGAGAGTCCACCTGCCGATGCAGGGGATGCGGGTTCGTGCCCCGGTCCGGGAAGATCCCACATGCTGCGGAGCGGCTGGGCCCGTGAGACATGGCCGCTGAGCCTGCGCGTTCGGAGCCTGTGCTCCGCAACGGGAGAGGCCACAACAGTGAGAGGCCCGCGTACCGCAAAAAAAAAAAAAAAAAAAAGCAAAATTTGAATTTGTTGTGCCAGTAACTATTTACATAGCATTCACATTGTATTTACAACTATACAGTGTATTAGGTATTATAAGTAATCTAGAGCTTATTTAAAGTATGTGGGAGGATGTGTGTAGGTTATATGCAAATACTATACCATTTTACATAAGGGACTTGAACATCTCTGGATTTTGGTATCTGGAGGGTTCCAGGATTAATCCTCCATGGATACTGAGGGACGACTGTACTTCAGTCTACTTTAAACCTCTTTTCCCAACAGGGAACCCATATCAGTTAAGGCTCTTGACACTTTTAGCCTAAAGTCAATTTATCCTCATAAACAGAAACTATAGGATTCCAAAGGAAGCCGCTGCTTGTGGAATATTCAATAGGAGAAAAACCAAAAAGGAGACTTGCTTAGAAGCCCCATGCCTATTCACATGGGAAAAAGAATCCAAATCTGGGGATCTGAGAGGACCACCAGGGCCTTCCTCAGATATTTAAGTGAGAGAAATGATGCAGATTCAAGTGAAAGACAACTTGAACTGGAAGCAGCATTGGTGTTTGGCTGAGTGACTTTTGGACAGTGAGCTGTAAGGAGTTTGTTTCCCTGCAGATGTCTTGCAGGCACCTGTAAGGAAAGAGATGTTCCCAAGTGTTTCGGGGAGTAGGGACTGGGAGGGTTTATTGCTAAGTGACCCACGCTATAGCCTGTTGACAGCACAGAAGGGCAACTTGGCCCTCTTGAGACTGTACTGTCTATACTAGTATTTCCTTAATATATATATTTTTTATAAATTTATTTGTTTTTGGCTGTGTTGGGTCTTCGTTGCTGCTCACGGGCTTTCTCTAGTTGCGGTGAGTGGGGGCTACTCTTCACTGTGGTGTGCGGGCTCCTCATTGCAGTGGCTTCTCTTGTTGCAGAGCACGGGCTCTAGGCACCCAGGCTTCAGTAGTTGCAGCATGCGGGCTCAGTAGTTGTGGCTCATGGGCTCTAGAGCGCAGGCTCAGTAGTTGTGGAGCATGGGCTTAGTTGCTCCGCGGCATGTGGATCTTCCCAGACCAGGGCTCGAACCTGTGTCCCCTGCGTTGGCAGGCGGATTCTTAACCACTGCACCACCAGGGAAGCCCCTCCTTAATATTTTTAAAATATTTATTTATTTATTTTGCCATGCTGTGTCTTAGTTGCGGCTCGCCAGCTCTTTAGTTGTGGCTTTCTGGCTCCTTAGTTGCAGTACGCAGGCTCCTTAGTTGCGGCATGTGAACTCTTAGTTGTGGCATGCATGTGGGGTCTAGTTCCCTGACCAGGGATTGAACCCGGGCCCCCTGCGTTGAGAGCGTGAAGTCTTAACCACTGCGCCACCAGGTAAGTCCCCTCGTTAATATTTTTGAGTCAACTTTTTTTATATTTAAACAAATTTTCATTAAAAGGAAACTTTATAGCACTATCGTACATTGAAATCCAGTATCAATACCCTAAATAAAAGTGTAATAACTAGCCTGTAACTGTTAATTAGAAATGTTTATCTGGGCATGACTAACAATCATCTCGCATCTCACTGGTGGTTTGCCTCACACACTTCGGGCAAAACTGTATTGTTCTAAGCAATTTCTCCATCCTCAGGACTACAACGGGCCTTGAAGGCCATCTAATGATCCTCTCTCCCCCATCTCATCCTGAGATAGTCTACACAGTCTTTTGTCTGATAGCCTCCTGCTTCAGCTTGAACTCTTTTTTTTTTGGCCACACTGCATGGCTTGCAGGATCTTAGTTCCCTGACCGGGATTGAACCCAGGCCCTGGCAGTGAAAGCGCGAAGTCCTAACCACTGCACCGCCAGGGAATTCTCTTGAATTTCTCTTATGAGGACATGGGAAACCTTTTGCTTCTGACCACAAACTGCCATTGCACATTCTTCTTTGCCCTCTGATGTTGACATAAGTATATAGCCTTTGAAGGACTTTTACTGCTAGTGGAAACCTGACATAAGGCCACTTGGGTGTCCCCACCTTTGCGCTCTCCCTCTTTCTCTCTTCTCTTTTAACTTAGCCCTTGTAAGGAGGAGGACCAAGGAGCACATAGGTGATGCTGGTGTGTTGGAGAGAATACAGAGGGTTGAGGTTTGATTTATGTGCATTACTCTGAGGGAAACAAAAACCAAACACAGTGAGCTGGTTCCAGTAAGAAATCCTTAGTCTTGGGAGGGAAGGGGAAAGTACTGAATGCAGATGTGTGCATCTCCTGGTCCAGCTGCCTTTCAAATCATCTTGGAATCTTTTCAGAAAAAGAAGGTGGAAGAGAAGCAGGGGTGGGGGGGGTGTCTCTAAATAAAAAAAAAAAGCCTTGGTAGGACATCAGCACTTAAGCCTGCTTGGCTGTTCCTCTAAGAAAGGGTATCACAAAGGGAAGAGGCGTTATCTCCATCCATAACAATACATGGCACGGTGACTTTGGCATCCCAAGGGCCTCCGTGCCTCAGTGGTAGCTGCAGATAGGAGTGCGCAGCAGACAGAGTTCCTTAGCACAGGTACCAAAGAATAAACAGGGGTGCAGTGGCAGCAGCCCCTGGCAGGAAGCAGCTACTCCTTATGCATTCAGTTATTATTCAGGGGTCTTTTGTTCGAGGCTAAGTTCCGTGTGAGAGATAAAGGCAAGAGCTGGTAAAATTTGGGAGAGGACTGGTAGTGTGGCCTGGCAAGGCCTGGGGGAGCTCAGGTAACAATCAGCTCAGAGGAAAACTCTGATGAAACCAGTTCCAGCCATCACAGAATAAGGGGTACATGCCCTTCTAAAGAAGGTCTTTTTCAAAACTCTCAGAAAGGCCTTTAAAATATAATACATGGAAGCAAAGTCTGCAACAGAAACAGGAGGTGTCCTGCCCCATCATTATTGTGAATTAGCCACTTGATCACTGACCATCGCTTGAACATACAGGCACCGCAGCAGCAAATGGGTCTGGGTGATTGGAGGCCAGCTATTTGTCCTCTAGAGAGACAGAGCTATTAGGGCGATGTCTGGGTGAGTTATTGAAGGGGAGGGAGGCACTCATAGCGCAAAATGGGTCCTCGAAATAGTTTCTTGTGCGATGGCTCAGAAAGAAAAATGGGACTCCAGCCCCATTTGCTAATGTCTGCTGCATCTAGGCAGGGAGTGGGGTCTGTCCGTGAGCTTCATGTTGACACAGGTGCTGGGGAGACGTTGGAGAGGAGAAAACAGGCTGGAAACGTTGCTGTGGGGATCAGCACTGGGGTGGGGAGCGGCTGCAGGGGAAGCAGCTGCATTTGGGTGGTGGAGGTGGGAGGAGGCTTGCTGAGTTTCGAGCATCCAGCCCAGCTCTGTCTGCCCTTAGGGCCCTGGATCAGTGCCCTGGGCAGCAACTGGGGGAAGGGAGGTGGGAGGGAGCTCCTGGGGTCAGAACCACTCATCTGAGACTGGCTTTGCAGTGGATACCTTCATGTGTGAGGGGTGCACCAAGGTCATAGACTGGTGTAATGCCAAGTTCTTTTTTGTTTGTAATATTTCAAATTCCTGGTTCCCAGGTACTGATTACCAAAGCAATCAGGTGGCAAGGAACTGTTTACCTCATATCTGCTTAGGAAAGGAGGTTTTTGCTGGTCTCCGCCCTCACAGGAGCTGCCAAGAGCCTCTTCTCTTCTCCTGCAGCTCTCTCTTCCCTCAGCTCTTACAAAGCATGCCAGGAAGTCACTTTCTTGCCTCCTTTCCATGGGAGAAAGAAGGAGGAATAATAATGAAAGTCCATATTTATTGAAGACTTTACATGAGCCAGGCATTCACAATGATCCTGAGGTGTAGCTGTTAATACTGGCCCCATTTTACAGATGAGGACACTGAGGTTCATTCACCCCTGCTTATTTCCTTCACAACATGGATCACCACCTCTATTCATCTGGTTTATTTGTACCTCTGTCTGCCTGCCCACATAGAGCACATACTTTATGAGAGAGGACTTCTGCCTGTTTGTTCACTGTGTAATGTCCAGGGCCTAAAAGTATGTGTGGCATATCACAGCTTCTCAATAGGTTGTATCTTTCGTCAGGTCTGGGATTTGATTTTACCCTACTTACAAGCTCATAATTTAGCCTGTTATTGTTTTGTGGGTGCTGGAAGGAAACACAAGACTCCCGGATCAGAAACAACAAACTGTATGACTCACAGCACGGCAAGTAGTATGAACATCAACATGTTTGCCTCAGTTCCCCATATCCCCAAGTCCCACAGGGCAACACAGAGGGATGCAGATGCGTGCTTTATACATACTGAGTTTACATCACGGCTGAGGGACACTGAGCTTGGGGAACCCAGCATTTTGTAGCAGGCAGTAAGTGTGCCTACTCTTTGTCCCAGAGGTGACATTAATTCATCCCTCAAGATTCCTTGCTGCAAACGTAACCCTGAGAAATGTCCCAGATAAAGAGCACTCATGGTCTTGCATTCTTAGCATGGCCAGCAACAAATACAGGTGCACAAGAGACCCATGGAGGAATGTCTCCCAATATCCTCCCCTTTCTGCACTTTTGAACTGCACCTGGGTACTTGGCAGGGCTACTTTGTATTAGTTTCTCTTTAATGCATAGGCCTTGCCTCCTTATCTGATCTAGACTATGTACTTAATGGGGACAATCCCTCCTGCATAATTTGTGGTCCTCATAACTGTCCAAGTTTGATGCACACAGCAGCTGCTTAGTAAACAACAAAGACAATGACAATGACAGCAGCAGCAGGCTTTGAAGTCACAGACCTGGGTGTGAATGTCAGCTCTGATTCTAACTCGTGTTGTGACCTTGGGCAATTTGCTTGACCCCTCTAAACCTGTTTACTCGTCGTAAAATGGGCACAAGACAAGGTATTTATTTCAGAGGGTTCTTGTAATTTAAGTAAATTAATCCAAATGTGGCAAATAGAAAATGTGGCAAATAGAAAAGGCATGTAATAAATATTCAATAAATGTTAGCTATTTATTATTGCAATTATTATTACTGAGCCCCTATGTGCCAGGCACTTTAATAATCAGTTAAAAATATAATCCTCATCTTATTTGAGCATAATAGATGTCATTATCCCTTTTTTGTACAACAGGAAACAGGTTCAGAAAGATTAAAGTAACTTTTACACAAAGTGGCAGAGTGGAGTTTTGAGTACTCTGTGCTATTTCTGAATGGTTTCATCCTTTCTGAAGGAGTGGAATTGGCGACACCACTTTTTTTTTTAACATCTTTATTGGAGTATAATTGCTTTACAATGGTGTGTTAGTTTCTGCTTTATAACAAAGTGAATCAGTTATACATATACATATATCCCCATATCTCTTCCTTCTCGTGTCTCCCTCCCTCCCACCCTCCCTATCCCACCCCTCTAGGTGGTCACACAGCACCGAGCTGATCTCCCTGTGCTATGCGGCTGCTTCCCACTAGCTATCTATTTTACATTTGGTAGTGTATATATGTCCATATACACACTACCACTCTCTCACTTTGTCCCAGCTTACCCTTCCCCCTCCCCGTGTCCTCAAGTCCATTCTCTAGTAGGTCTGCGTCTTTATTCCCGTCTTGCCCCTAGGTTCTTCATGACCATTTTTTTTTTTTTAGATTCCCTATATATGTGTTAGCATACGGTATTTGTTTTTCTCTTTCTGACTTACTTCACTCTGTATGACAGACTCTAGGTCCATCCACCTCACTACAAATAACTCAATTTCTGGCGACACCACTTTTAAATGAAATGCTTGGAGACCCTCACAGCCACCAAGCCACCGAGAATCTTACCTCGACTTTCCCCAGAAACCTGGCCTGAGGGAGTGGAGCGGGGAGAAGCTGAAGGGGAGAGCTGGGGTTGGGGCTGGCTTTTTGAGGAGCTGAGGGTGAGAACAGTGTGTTGAAGGAGGACCAAAGCAGAATTAAATCCAAATGCAGGTGATTTCACTGTGGTTGGGAAAATAACAGCTTTCTGGCCAGAGAATGGAAACCCCTCCCACCAGAGGCAGTGGGGCCCAGGCTCCCAGCAGCTGGGAAGGCTCCTGCACTCACCGCAGCAAGCAGGTCTCCCGGATCCAGTGTTTGCTTTCCTTTCTCCTGGGATTTATGCAGAGAAGGCTGTAGAGCAAGAAACCATCAGAGACCAAATAAAACCAATTTAAGGCCAAACAGATGCTCTCTTCTTAAAGGTGCTCAGGGTGACTTAATCTGCAACAGAGCTGCTTGTCACCCCTCCCTAATTTGGAGGCCTCCTGTTGGGGAGAGTTCATCCCCTTCTCTTGGGATATGAGCCAGCTGGGACAGATGCTTCACTCAAAGACACCTGTGCATTTTGTCCCTGATCTGAGCTCCCTGCGAAGGGTCTGTGAACTCATCAAGCAACTCCAGGAAGTGGAAGAGGATCAAAGAACACAAGAGAATCGTCATTTAAGGGTCTTTGAAAGTCTAGCTGGATGTGCTGTGAAGAGGGAAGAGGCAGCTTCCTTGCCCAAGGGCTTCGTACAGAGAGGAGAGCTGTGAGGCCTCAAAAAGGACCACTTGCACCATCGTTCCCCGGGCACAGGAGTGGAGCTTTTAACATGCAGATTAGTGGGCCCCCTCTCAGACCCTCCACATCAGAATCTCTGGGGCTGGGTCCCCACAGTTAGCATTTTGAACAGGCTCTCCAGGTGAGTCACACATGGGTTCTAGAGGGCTTTAGCCTTATCCCTACTACATACTGGCTGTGTGATCTTGGGTAAGCTATTTAACTCTCTGAGCCTTAGTTTCTTCCTTATAGAGTGGAATAAAAATAGTACCTCCTTCACAACACTATTGGGAGGATTAAATGAGATTTTTTATGTCTCATTCAACATTGTAGTTTTTATTAAACTTCTTGTCCCCCTGCCATGCATTTTTTTTCTGCTTCTTCTTTTCAGTGGGAAATGCAAACTTATTTTTCTCTATTTGATGCACCCCTTTTCTTCTCACTGACAGGTGTTTGGCCCCTCTAAACACTTGTTAAAAACAGTTAAAAACCTTGGCAAAGCAGAGGCTCCGTGTATAGTGGCTACAGATGGCTACCACATGGCATGCTTCTCTTGAGAAGTGCCTACCTGGCAGTGCCCCCTTTCAGATTGCCTTCTCATCCCTCCCCACAGTTAGAACTTAGGCATCCAGCGTTGCGTCTCTGTGTGGCCCTCCTCTCTGTCAAGGCTACGGACCCTGAGTTAGTCTTGTGGCTGCATAATGTTGCAGCCTGTGTTATCGATCTCTTGTGAGTTTGGTGAATGGGAGTTAATTCCTCAAGAATATTCCCCCCTGTGTGGGCTGACAAAATACAGTTTGTTAATTTCTGAAACAGAAAGCCAGCTCCCAGACCCAAGTTGACCCCACGGAGGAACAGGTCCTGTCTTCGATGATCATTTGAACACGATTTCATCCAGATTCTTTCTTTCAAGGTAAGAGGGTTGCAAGTGGTTCCCTCTGCTGTGGTGTTGTCCCAGACATTGCTGTTACTCATAAGACATGAAGAGTTATTTGACTTTTAGAAGCGGGGGTAATGGTGGCTGCACATTAGGATCACCTGGTTAGTTTTAAAACAGATTCCTGGGCCCTGCTCACAGAGATTCTGATTTAACTGGTATCAGCAGGTTTTAAAAGCACCCCACCCAGGCAATTCTAAAGTAGAGTCAGGGCTGGGAACCACTGCTTTAAACTATGTGAATTTGCACATTCCACAAATATAGGCATACCTCATTTTATTGTGCTTTGCAGATATTGTGGGGTTTTTTTTTAAAACAAATTGAAGATTTATGGCAATCCTGCATCAAGCAAGTCCATTGGTGCTATTTTTCCAACAGCATTTGCTCACTTCATGTCTCTGTGTCACATTTTGGTAGTTCTCACAATATTTCAAACTTTCCCATTATTATTATATTTGTTACGGTGATATGTGATCAGTGATCTTTGTTACTGTTGCAAAAACATTACAACTTGCTGAAGCCTCAGATGATGGTTAGCATTTTTTAGCAATAAAGTGTTTTTAAATGAAGATATGTACATTGTTTTGTAGACATAATGCTATTGCATACTTAATAGACGACAGTATACTGTAAACATAGCTTCTATATGCAGTGGGAAACCAGAAAATTAATGTGAGTGACTTTATTGCTATATTTGCTTTATTGCAGTGGTCTGGAACTGAACCCACAGTATCTCCTAGGTATGCCTGTATTGAGTGCTTATCATGTACCAGGCTCTCTTATAGGCCCTGGGAATACAGCCATGAATAAAAGTGACAAAAATCCTTACCCTCATGGAGTTTATGTTTTAATGGGAAAGACAGATAATAAATAAGATAATTATACATATTATATATATATAATGTTAAATGATGGTAAGTACAATGGAGAAAAATAAAGGAAGTTAGGAGGGAATGGCAGGAGTGATTTGTGAGGCACTTTGAATTAGGGTGGTTGTTTTAGTCTGCTTGGGCTACTATAACAGAAATACCATAGACTGGGTGGCTTAAGCAACAAACACTTATTTCTCACAGTTCTGGGGTCTGCAAAGTCCAGGATCAAGGTGCCAGCAGATTTGGTGCCTGGTGAGAGCCTGCTTCCTAGTTTAGAGATGGCTGTCTTCTCCCTGTGACCTCACACAGCAGAAGGGGTGAGAGAGCTCTCGGGGGTCTCTCTTATAAGGGCACTAATCCCATTCATGAGGGCTCCACTCTTAGGACCTAATCACCTCCCAAAGGCCCCACCTCACTATCATCACATTGGGAGTTAGAATTTCAACATATGAATTTTGGGGGGACACAAACATTTCCTTGACCACAACAGTGGTCAAGGAAAACTTCATGGAGAAAGGGACAATTAAGGAAGACCTGAAAGAAGTTCCTGGGTTGAGCCATGCAGATTTCTGGAGGAAGAGTCTTCTTGGCAAGAGTGAATAGCCAGTGCAAAGAGCTCAAGTCAGGAGTGTGCTTGGTGTTCTAGGAAAAACAAGGAGCCTGGTGTGGCCGGAGGGAAGTAAGGGGGAGAGTAGTAGATAGAGAGCTCATGGTGGCAGTGGTAGCAGCTGGACAAGTTGCTCAGGGCCATGTAGGCCCTTGTAAGATAGATTTTTACTTTGAGTGAGATGAAAAGACATTGGATGGTTTTGAGCAGAGGAGTGGCATGATCTGACTTATGAAGGTCACTCTGGCTGCTGTGGGGAGGCTAGACTATGAGGAGCAAGGATGGAAAGAGGGAGGCTGTGTGGGGGGTTAGGGGAGTGTTCGGATTTGTCTGGGTGTTCTTGTCCCCTCTTATTGTCTCCCCTTGGTGGAATGGCAGTTGTCGGGGGAGTTCGTAACCCTGGACTTTGTGCCACAAGGTTAAAGGGAGAAATAAATCAGATATGAAAGTGTGCCTAACATTTGCAGATGTGGCTTCTCTGGATTAAGAGCCAAACAAACACATCATGACAATTTCTCTTCCTCTTTTGTCTCTTATTCCGCCTCAGATTCCCCTCCAAACCTATTCCTTGAGGATTCCTAGACACATTTTTTTCCCTGCAGTGACCTAGGTCTCTTATCCTGCTTTACCTCCCGCTTTTGACAGAGAGATAAAGGCTTCTGCATTGATGTGAGTGGAGATCTTACTATAGCGCCACCTGTGAAACAGCAACGGGCAGTAGAGATGCTTAACCTGTAAAATGTTCGTTTCACTGGGAAAAATCAATACAATAAATGTTGACTTAATGGGACCCCTTGGGGAAGGGGACTCTGGGCAATGTAACATTCTAGTTGATTGAAATGTAACCCACTCCTCACCCCTGCCTTTTTTACTCCCTTTTTTTTCCGCATTAGTTCTTGTTTCTGAGTCTAAAAATAATGGGTTTTACCATGTGCTTATCAGGTGCCAGGCACTGTGCTAGGTGTTTTACAGACCATTGTCTTATTTAATCCCAGCAACAACTGATGATATAGACGTTATCATTATCCCCATTTTAAAGTTGAGGAAATTGAGGCTCAGAGAAATTAGTCACCCAAGGTGGCGCATCTGGTAAATAGCTGAGCCCATCTGATACTGAAGATCAGCCTATCAGTGTTTGTCCCTCATGGACTCTTCCTGGGCTCCAGGCAGGGTCTCAGTGCTACCGTGCCAGCCACCTGGGAGATGCTCAGGGTCAGTGATGCAGGCAGGGAGGGAGCTCAGGGGCACGGGCTGTGCAGAGGAAGGCCTGGGAACAAGGTCCATTTATTATTATTATTTTTAAAAAATAAAAGCCCCAACATCAGCTTGTTTTCTTGTTATTAGGCTCTTCTAGTGGACTGTGGAAAAGCAATGTTTAGTTCATTGATAACAGTGTTAAAATGTTACTATAAGTGGTAAAGCTCCTTAATTTGGTATACCTAACTTTTATTTTTTGCAGGGGGTGGGTAGTGGTAGGGTGGTAGGCAGTGGTGCAAGGAAACCAACCTGAATTAGCTGTAAATCTGAAATCCAGGCTCTTTTCAATACACAGTTTCATTCCTTTCAGTCACAGTTGGTAACAGGAGCTAATGTTATCAAAGTGAGAACCTATTTTAATAAATAGATAAGAAAAATCATTCATTGTTCTATGAAAATGGATTCTTCCCTAGTTTAAAAATGTCTGAAAATGTTTACTTTTTTCAGAAGAATAAAAGCTCTCCTTGCCATTTAGTTTATCCTACTCCTTTGCGTACCAAAGCCAGTTTTCACAGATCAAAGCATAAGACGCTGATCTCAGCTCTGGTCTGAATTCCTGCAAAATCTGAATGAGAATTTCTGTTCTGGATAGCTTCCATGTGCCCCTTCAGACCCTCTCTCCATCCTTCTCCACCCTGCACTCTGCTTCGGGAGGGGAGGCTGACCTGTAGGGATGACATCAAAGGCCTGACCATCCCCCACTCCTGTTACTAGCCCTGGGTACCCTGCCCCCACCTTTATAAATTGTCCATTTATTAACCTTTACTCTCCAAAATACCCATTTTGAGTGTGCCATCTACTCCCTGCTGGGACCCTGACTGATACAGGTTTTGAGTGATGTCTCTATCTTTATTCCACCTACAGGTCTGAGACATCAATTTCAAGGTGTTACGACCACACTACTAATTTGAATGTTCAAAGCTCCATACAACTCCAATGATTGGGTAGTGTCGGGGAGCACAGGGACAAAGGAACAATCATCACCTGGCCATCAGTTTCCTGTGATGTGGGTTTCAGGAATCTGGGTATGGATAGATCATGACTGGGCAAAAGATAGTTCCAGATCAAGGGGTGATGCTAACCTGTCTGGCCTCTTTGCTTCCCTATCAAGATCTCTCCGGCTAGGCCTTGGGTCTCAGGCATGGGGTTAAGGCAGGAGACCCCTGTGGACTGGATTCAATGCCCACAGTTGGTCCAAGAAGCAGGATAGGAACACCTGGTTCAAGTAAGGGACTTAGGAAAGGAGTTTGAGTCAAGAATCAGACAGTGTGACCCAGGAAAACACTAGTTCGTGAACTCTTTGAGGGAAGACATTGTGTGACTACCTTGCTCACTGCTGTACTCTCATGAGCACCCAGCCAATAGACTGGCAAATAGTAGGCATTCTATAAATATTTGAGTGAATGATTGAATACAAGATGATGAAAGAATATGCTGACCAATGCACAAAGAAGTTAGGGGGTTACCTTAGGGAGAATCCTATCCCAAGTAGGGAGGTCAATGTTTGGAAATGAGATCTGTAACTTACCTTCCTTGGCTATAAGAGCCTCAGCCACGCACTGCACACAATCCTTTGGGCAAATTAGCCTACCAAAGCCAAGGACCAGAACCCATGATCAGTATGCCCACTGCAAGTTTTTTTTTTAACTTTTTATTTTATATTGGAGTATAGTTGATTGACAATGTTTTGTTAGTTTCAGGTGTACAGCAAAGTGATTCAGTTATACATATACATGTATCTATTCTTTTTCAAATTCTTTTCCCATTTAGGTTGTTACATAATACTGAGCAGAGTTCCCTATGTTATACAGTAGGTCCTTGTTGGTTATCCACTTTATTTTATTTTTAAATATTTATTTATTTGGCTGTGCCGGGTCTTAGTTGCGGCACGTGGGATCTTTTAGTTGCGGCATGTGGGATCTAGTTCCCTGACCAGGGATTGAACCTGGGCCCCCTGCATTGCGAGTGCAGAGTTTTAGCCACTGGACCACCAGGGAAGTCCCTGGTTATCCATTTTAAATATAGCATGCCCACTGCTAGTTTTAAATAGAGAAGATTTTGTGAAAATGGGGATCTGATTTGACAAAGATTTTCTTGGAGCTTAAGTAGCTAGTTGAAAATGCAGGGAGATTTTTTTCTACTGAAAACAAAATGTGCCCGTAAGGTCTCTTTTACTAGAAACATGGGGAATGCCTTTTTCAGGCATTCTTGTCGAAGAACACAAGGTCACATAAAAGATCTAGTGGCAAATCAGTGCATTATAGTTCTGTTGACACTTCCGCTGTCAGGGCTAATAGTTTTACTTAAGAGTACAATGTGCAAGTGGAATGTTTTAGGTTTTAAAAGTGAGTCTGTATGTATTTAGGGGAGCTTTGCTTTATCATTTCTCCCTAGACAGGCCTCCCGAGGACTTCTACCTGGCAATGATTGATGGGGAGGAGGGCAATTAAAGTCAAACTCTGTGCTTTCAATTAAGAAGACAAGTTACAGCTCTGGAAGGCTGGGTGTTTGGGATATATCAGATCATTCATCTGGGGAGCGTTTTCAAATTTACAGACACCTGTACCTCCCCATCCCATGTTGATGACAGTCAGTTGGGAATCACCAGTTTACACTTTGTATCATTTTGAACCAGGCTTTCCCCTTCCAAAGATCTGAAATGGGAGGTTAGCCTGAATTCCAAGAAAAGCATGAACAATGGTGTGGGAGAAGTTGGGTCAGTGAAGTTTTAGGCTCAACCAATGGTAATGGATTATGGTGATCCAGAGTGAATGTCCTCCTTTCCACTGAACCCCTGAGCTTTTAACATTTCAGGTCAGCCTAGGCACCTGGAGCTTGTGGGGGAGAGCACCTTCACAGCCCTGCTGAGCACCAGCAGACAAAAGAAAAAAATGAGGTCATGCCTTTCTTTTACACAATTTTAATGTAATCCTCACCAGTATTAGTGAAAATTGCTTTTTGGTCGCTGGAGGGAAGCAAAGAGCACTTGACTGTCTTAACATCCTCATCCCTGACAGCCTCTGTTAAAATGGGAAATTGTTGAGATGGGAAGATCAGCTTCAGAGACTGATGGGGCAGCAGGTTCAAATCTTTGAAAATTGGTTGTGTAAAATGGTCAATGTCATAAGGAGACACTTCTGTCCCCAGATGCTGTTCACAGACTGATGGTTCTGTCTCGTTCATGTAGACACTAAATGTGCCATAATTATGGTGGGGGAAGGGATTCAGAAAAGGAAAAGGAAGGTACAGAAGGCAGGGAGGGAGGGAGAAGAGTTTAGAGAGCAGGGATGAAAGTAAAAGAGGGAGGGGGTGGAAAAAAGTGAGGAGAAAAGAAAGGGGAGGTGGGGGAGGGGGTTATAATTCAACCCCAGCAGGTGCTGTTAGAGCCACAAGGGCATGCTGGGAGCAAGCGCTGGGGAGCTGAGGAATAAAACCTAGATTAGGAGGAAGGGAAAACGGCATAAAATCCAGGAGTGTATGTGGGGTGGGGGGACTGACAGTCCAAATACCAAGTCCCAACAAGAAGGGAGCAGCTTTCATTGCACGGAGGCTGTGGGGCTCTGTACTTATGGAAAGGATGACAGGAGTGCAATTGTGGGGTGCATGGCAGAGATGGTGACAATGGCCACTTCTATACCTGCCTGCCTAGGAGTTCCTCAGAACAGGGCCCACTGTAGCCCCAAGATTAGCATCGTATAGGTTGGGGCCTAGTGGGGACAGAAGCTGCCAGCGCCCACAGGGCCTGGGTAGACGTGGAGAGGCCAGTGGCACAGCTGTCTGTGCTGTTTAGGAGGCCTTCCTGCTGAAGGGCTGCAAAGAGGCCTTGCTCTGGCCCCAGACAGGCTGAGTGATTCCCAACATCCTGGCAGCTGTGTGGGCCGCACCTAAACAGCACTGGCCCTGCTTTCCCCTCTTTTACCAGGAGAGGGAGGCACAGCCTGCTGACTTCACCCAAATCTCAGGCTCTTGCCTGGGCCTGGGACAGCATGAGGACTGCAGTTGGAGGAGAGGGAGCCTAAGAAACAAGGGTGGGTGGGGCAGAGAGGAGAAAGGCTGGAAGAAGGAAAAAAAAACAAGGTATAAGCAGAAGTTGTAGAGTCACAGATTTAGGAAGTTGGAGAAACGGAAGGATCCTTATGGCAAGAGAAGGAAAGAACAAGAGTCCCTCCTTCTGCATCTCTCCCACTTTGAGCCTATTATCAAGTTCTGAACAAGAGTCTTACTCTCGAGTGATGATTTATGAGCAGAATGGTTTTATGGATTCTCTGCTAATTTGACCCTGAGTAATTTCTTTTGCCTCAATGATGGTAGATGGCATACTCTAGTTGTAATTGTTCTAAAAACGCTAACTATTTCTCAGATCCATCCCATGTGCGGCATCTAGGATTTTTCTGGATCGTGGTTGTAGTGGTGATGGTACTGGAGTGCTGAAGACATCAAGTGAATGATTTCTGAAGCCTCATCCTTTCACATACATTAATCCGTTTCAACATGATCAAAGGCAGTGGGCTGCCCAACCAGCCTGGCCCCGCCTGTATGTGTGGGTCCCCAGCTGCTCCACTAATCAGGATCATTTTAAAAGGTCTGGCTACTCAGTTACCCTGTTCTCCAAGGTGGGGAGGTGTGGTTGGCTTCTCTTGCCAGATGTGCTAGCTGCTTCTTGCAGTGCCCCAGGGAGCCAGGCGTCAGTGGCTCTATTTACTGTTTCAGAAAGGATTGGATACGTCTGTGCTCTGTGCTTTGCGTGGTGCTTCTGGCTGACTGCTTGCAGCAGGCTGAAAAAGCCAAACACCACAAATACTTGTCTGAGGTGGTTGTTATTTAGAATCTCTGATGTCAAGGGAAGCAAAATTAATGCTAAAAGCAGGAAGAATCTCTCCTTGGCCTTGGGAATGCACGTGGCTGTACTTGATTAATCCCACATGTTTGGTAACCATCCTGAGTTTACTGGAACACTTAATAACATTTTAAGCTCTTTCTTAGTAGAAAGAAGAGGTTACTGCCCTTTCCATTGGTAGTCAACAAGCATGTGTCTGGAGCTACGTGGTATATTAGAAGGAGCACTGGATTGAGGGTCGGAGCACTGGTTCTATCAGGTATCAACTTGGTGAACTTGGACACCTGGGTCTTAATGTTCTCATCTGTAAAATGGCATTGTTGGTCTAGTGCAGTTTCTCAAACTTTCACATGCATTGGAATCACCTGGAGGGCTTGTCAAATCGTAGATCTTTTTTTCTTTTCCATTATGGTTTATCACAGGATATTGAATATAGTTCCCTGTGCTATACAGTAGGACCTTGTTGTTTATTTTGTATATAGTAGTTTGTATCTGCTAGTCCCAAACTCCTAATTTATCCCTCCCCCACCCCCTTTCCCCTTTGGTAACCATAAGCCTCAGAGTTTCTGATTCAGATGGTGGAGCCTAAGAATTTGCATTTCCATAAACTCCCAGGTGATGCTGATGTGGCTGGTCTGGGGACAACACTTTGAGAATCACTGGATTAGATGATCTCACCAAGATGGTCTCTTTCTGAAACGTTGCGATTGTGTGACTGTGTGCAGTGTGGAGCATGGTGGGGAATAGTCAGGAAATGGAAGCCCAGCTCTGGGCCACTATTTTAGCCAGAGTTAGAGGTAGCATCCAGTGTGTGACCCAAGGGGCACAGTAAATGAGTTCCTTTCCTAGTGTACCACATGCCTGAAATCTTTACCACAAGTCTCTTGGTTGGCTTAAGGTCCCTGTTAGAATATAAATATGCTCCCTGGGAAGACAAGGCATATCCTGTCAACAGTTATTAGTTTCCTGAATCCACTCCTATTGTTCAGCAGATCCTGGAGGCCTGGGATATAGGATAGACAGGTTTTGCATAGGTAAGACAAGGGCTGTAGCAAGGCTTGCTTCTTGGAGAAGGTCTGCCTAGATAAGGTATCATAGTGGGGGCTCTGACTAGCATGAGGACAGTGGGTACCTAAGACCTTGAATAGTGATAAAAACCAACCTTTTTAAACCAGATAATCTTTGAAGCAGTGTATATTAGGAGAATATAAATGCTGCTAGGCATTGGCAAAGGAAACTAACAATTGCCATACAGTATGAAAAGTTCTAGGAGACAAGAAAACACAGAGGCCACAGGGAGTGACCATAGGAGCTACAGAGGGCGGGGACTTTACTGCCCTGTATGGCAATGGGATACAGGGACTACCCGTGACAGAACTGTTTCAAAGTTAAAATTTGTCATCATTGCTGTCTTTACCCTCTTTTATTTATTGAAAATTCAATACGTGGCAGATATCATACTATACTATATGCTTCATGTGAGTCATTACATATAATATTCATGAAAAATATACAAAGTATTATTGACTTTTACTTATGAGGAAACAGATTCAGAGAGGTCAAGTGGCTTGCTCATGGTCACACAGCCGATAAGTAGCAGAGTTGAGATTAAAACCTCTGCCTACCTAATACCAAAGATAGCACTTAGGAAATCAACTTTATTTAGTAACAATTTGCATACAATAAACTGCACCCGTTGAAAGAGTGCAATTCAATGAGTTTTGACATATGAATATACTTATGAAACCAATACCATGACCACGATATAGAACATATCCATCACCTCCAAAAGCTTCCTCCTTCCCTTTTGCTGTCAATCTTTGCCGCCTGCCCATCCTCGGGCAACCACTGATCTGCTTTCTGTTGCTCCAGATTAGTTTGCATTTCCTAGACTTTTATATAAATGGAATCTTGCATTACGTAGTAATGTATCATCTGTCTTCCTTCACTCAGCAGTCTGAGATTCATCCATACTGTTGCATGGATTAGTAGTTCATTCCTTTTTATTGCTGAGTAGTATTTCATTGTAGGGATATATCACATTTTTAATTCATTCACTTGTTGATGGACTTTTTTTTTTTTAGTTTTTGGTTGTCATGAATAAAGCTCTGTGACTATTTGTGTACAAGTCTTTGTGCAGACACATATTTTCATTCTCTTAGGGAAGTGACTTTTGATTTCAGCTCTGACATATAAAGAGATTGGAAATCACCACTCCCGTCAGAAGGCAAACTGCCATCCACAAATCTGCAGAGACAGGTACACAACGTGTACAACATGAGACAGGTACACAACATGTATACAATATTGACACAACATGTCTGGTGGTCAACAAAAAATTACAAAGTATGCCAAAAGGCAAAAAAAAAATCTGCAGAGATATAGCATTTGAGATTTGCTGACATGGAGCAGAAGTCACTGGACTCCACAAGCAGTAGGATCACTTACTTGGCTAGTAATTTGGACAAATTACTAGAGGCTGTATGTGGGCTAGCATGAGAGTGAGAAACTCCTGGGGGCCACAGTCCAAGTGGGCCCCCCCCCCCCACGTCTACAGGTTTTTCCCTCAGGAGCTCCACCAGGCTCTCAAAGTGAGGATCTGAGAAAGATGCTCTCCTGGCCCTGACTGGGGAAGGGGAGGAGGAGCCATTGCAACACATACCTGAAGCTTGATCCATGACAAAGTCCTCCTCTTTTGGGGAAAACATCTACCATTGGGTGATACTGAAACTTTATCCCACTTGGGAGAAGGGGGTTACTTTCTACCCCCATTCCAGCCAGCTCCAGCATTCCTATCACACTTTAAAACAAAACAAAACAAAACAAAACCCGAAAAGAACAAAATAGCCAAGAAGGGACAGGGTTTTAAGGAAATAGATTGGGAATGCTGCAGCTAGGGAAGGGAGTTGGGCACAGGGTAGAAAGAGTGCTATGCCCCTGGAGGAAGGACAGAAATACTTGTGAAGGCCACATCCTAGAGATGCAGGCCCACTAAAAGACTGAGACTTAATCAGGAGATTATAGAATGCTCCCTTCCCCCACAAACTATCACCACACCGACCAGTCTCCGGCATGCTATCAGTGGGTTATAGCTGAAAGAGCTGTGAGACACAGACATTCTCTAAGGAGGCATACTTGGGGAAGACCAAGGTCAAAAGGAAACAAAAACAAGGACACTAGAGGAATTTGAAGCCCCGTAAATACACTAATAATCTATTTACTTTAGTTTCTATTGACACAACATGTCCGGTGGTCAACAAAAAATTACAAAGTATGCCAAAAGGCAAGAAAAAAAAGTCTGAAGAGACAGATCAACCATCAGAACCAGACTCAGATATGACACAGGTATTAGAATCATCAGACAGAGAATTTTAAATAACTATGATTGATATGTGAAGGGCTCTAATGGAAAAAGTAGACATCATGCAGGAACAGATGGGTAATACAAGCAGAGAGATGAAGATTATAAGAGTCAAAAGGAAGTGCTAGAAGTAAAAAACAGTAACAAATGAAGAATGCTTTCATTGGCCTTGTTGGCAAAGTCAACACAGCTGAGGAGAGAATCAGTGACTGTGAATACAGGTCAGTAGAAACTTACCAAACTGAAATGCAAAGAGAAAATAATTACTACTAGTAGTAGTACTACTAGCACTACTACTAGTACTACTAGTAGTACTATTACTAGAACAGAACATTCAGGAACTGTGGTACAATATCAAAAGGTGTAACATTTCTCTTAGGTAAGTACCTGTGGTAGGCAGAATTCTAAGATGGCCCTCAAGATTCCTACTCTGTGGTCTATATGTCCTGTATAATTCCCTCCATTGAATGTGGGTGAGAACTGGGAATATGATGAGAGATCACTCCTATGATTAGATCACATTATATGGCAAAGGTGAAGGGATTTTTCAGATGTAATTAAGTTCTCTGGTTGACTTTCAGTTAAGCAAATGGAGATTATCCTGGGTGGGCCTGACCTAATCAGGCGAGCCCTTAAAAGAGAGTCTATAATAGAGAGGCAACTGCAAAGATATGAATTTTGTAGACAACCATATAATCTTGGAAGAGAACCCCAAACCTCAGATGAGACTGCAACCCTGGTTAACACTTTGATTGCAACCCTCTGAGACCCTGAAGAGAGGACAGTTAAGCCACATCCAGACTCCTGAACCATGAGAAATGTGAGATTATAAATTTGTGTTGTTTTCAGCCACTAAGTTTGTAGTAATTTATTATGCAGCATAGAAAGATTAATGCAGTACCTATGGATGAAATTCTGGGTTCAAAGGATAATTGTATATTAACTTTGTAAGAAACTGCCAAACGATTTTCTAAAATGGTTATATCTTTTCACATTCCCACTAGTGATGTATGAGAGTTTCACTTGCCAACATTTGGTATCATCAGTCTTCTGAATTTTAGCCATTCTAGTGGGTATGGAGTGATATCTCATTATGGTTTTTTCCCCAAATTAATTAGTTAATTAATTTTTGGCTGCGTCAGGTCTTCGTTGTTGCATGTGGGCTTTCTCTAGTTGCGGCGAGCGGGGGCTACTCTTCGTTGCTGTGTGTGCACGCTTCTCATTGTGGTGGCTTCTCTTGTTGTGGAGCACAGGCTCTAGGTGCATGGGCTTCAGTAGTTGTGGCATGCAGGCTCAGTAGTTGTGGCTCGTGGGCTCTAGAATGCAGGCTCAGTAGTTGTGGAGCGTGGGCTTAGTTGCTGCGTGGCATGTGGGATCTTCCTGGACCAGGGCTTGAACCCACGTCCCTTGCATTGGCAGGCGGATTCTCTCTCTCTTTTTTTTTTTTTAACATCTTTATTGGAGTATAATTGCTTTACAATGAATGGTGTGTTAGTTTCTGCTTTATAACAAAGTGAATCAGTTACACATAAACATATGTTCCCATATCTCTTCCCTCTTGCATCTCCCTCCCTCCCACCCTCCCTATCCCACCCTTCTAGCTGGTCACAAAGCACCAAGCTGATCTCCCTGTGCTATGCGACTACTTCCCACTAGCTATCTATTTTACATTTGGTAGTGTATATATGTCCATATACACACTACCACTCTCTCACTTTGTCCCAGCTTACCCTTCCCCCTCCCTGTGTCCTCAAGTCCATTCTCTAGTAGGTCTGCGTCTTTATTCTCGTCTTGCCCTGAGGTTCTTCATGAACTTTTTTTTTCTTAGATTCCATATATATGTGTTAATATATGTGTTAGCATACGGTATTTGTTTTTCTCTTTCTGACTTACTTCACTCTGTATGACAGACTCTAGGTCCATCCACCTCACTACAAATAACTCAATTTTGTTTCGTTTTATGGCTGAGTAATATTCCATTGTATATATGTGACACATCTTCTTTATCCATTCATCTGTTGATGGACACTTAGGTTGCTTCCATGTCCTGGCTATTGTACATAGAGCTGCAATGAACATTTTGGTACATGACTCTTTGAATTATGGTTTTCTCAGGGTATATGCCCAGTAGTGGGATTGCTGGGTCATATGGTAGTTCTATTTTTAGTTTTTTAAGGAACCTCCATACTGTTCTCCATAGTGGCTGTATCAATGTACATTCCCACCAACAGTGCAAGAGGGTTCCCTTTTCTCCACACCCTCTCCAGCATTTATTGTTTGTAGATTTTTTGATGATGCCCATTCTGACCAGTGTGAGATGATATCTCATTGTAGTTTTGATTTGCATTTCTCTAATGATTAATGATGTTGAACATCCTTTCATGTGTTTGTTGGCAATCTGTATATCTTCTTTGGAGAAATGTCTATGTAGGTCTTCTGCCCATTTTTGGATTGGGTTGTTTGTTTTTTTGATATTGAGCTGCATGAGCTGCTTGTAAATTTTGGAGATTAATCCTTTGTCAGGCAGGCGGATTCTTAACCACTGCGCCACCAGGGAAGTCCCTCGTTATGGTTTTAATCTGCATTTCTTTGTTGAGAATCTTTTCATGCACTTGTTGGCCATTCATATATCTCCTTTTGTGAAGTGTCTGTTCAAATGTTATGGCCATGTCTTAACTGAATTTTTTCTTACTCTTTTTATACTTTGGGTAAATGTCCTCTGTCAGGTTTGGTTATTGCAAATATTTTCTCTCATTCTGTGCCTTGAGTTTTCATTTTCTTAATGGGGCCCTGAACCATATGAGAGTAAGTTATATATATCATCATGATCATGGCCTCTTAATACTTCAGTGGATACTTCCTAAGGATAAGAATATTCTCTTACATAACCACAGTATAATTATCAACTTCAGGAAATTTAATACAGGTACAACATTTTATCTAACCCACTGACTCTATGCCAATTTTTTCAGTTGATTAAATAGTGTTTTCACAGCATTATTTGACCCTCCAGTACAGGATCCAACCTAGAGTCAGATATTGCTTTTCATTGTCATGTCTCTTTAGCTTCTTTTAATCTGGAATATTTCCAAAGCCTTTGTCTTTTATGACACTGACATTTTTGGTGAATAAAGTCCTTTTTAAAAAACATAACATTCCTCTGTTTGGGTTTGTCTGATGTTTCCCCATGGTGAGATTCAGGTGATGCATCTTTAGCTGGAAAACTACCTGAGCGATGCTGGGTCCTTCTCAGGGTGTCACAGAAGCACATGATAGCTATCTGCCCTTCATTGATAGTGCCAATCCTGATCACCTTGACCAGGTGTTATCCATTTTTCTACTGTATGCTTACTACTGTATGTTATTTCCCTTGCAAATCATAAGGAATCCATGGGAATAGTGTTCCATGTGCAGGGCATAGAAAGTACAGAGCCCCGAATCAAGAATATACCTGGAGTGTTGGCAAAACAGCATGGAAACAGTGTGGCAGCAGTGGAGTGGATGACGGTGAGGCCAGTAGGAGAAAAGGTCAGAGAGGTAGGAGGTGGCAGACTGTGAGGGCTTCCAAGGCCATTGTAAAGAATTTGGCTTTATATTGACCCAAATGGGAAGTGACTGAAGGTTGAGAAGGAGCTGCCTGTCATTATTTGTTTTTTTGTTACTTTTATTATTTAAAGGCCCCAAGTTTGGAGGACCTGGGTTTCAGTTGAAGGAACCCATTCCCAGAATTGGGCAGCAAGTGGGGACTTAAATTAAGGGACAAGGCAGAAGCCTGAAGAAGTGCTGGGGCCCAAGATCCTTAGTAGACCAACAGGATGTGGTGGTGAACCCCCGAGCACTGTTAGAGGCCCCTTTGGACTTCCTGCCACTGGTCTGCATGAGAGTTAGAACCTAAGTGGGGCTTAGCCTGGTGATGGGGGCAAATGAGCCATTTGTGAGGAGAGAGGAGCTGCAAGGACTCAGAACCAGGCAGGTCCCAGTCCCTAGCAGCTGACTCTGTTTTCCATGGTGAGAACTCAATAAATTTGACAAATAAATCCATCCTCATGGTAGAAGTCCAACCACCTCTCTCATGTCAGGCACCCATTCCCACTTTCCACTCCCTCCCTCAATTGCCAAATGTGTGATAAGTACCACTTGTGTACCAGATGACACCTACCCATGGAAGCAGGTCCTTGGAGGCAATGACTTGCAGTTGTTAGTTAACCTTAAGAAGTGATTCAATGATACTAATTCCAGGATCAATTAATAACTAGTGACAGTCATATTTTTGGGTGGAGTAGGGGGTGAGAGGGGTGGGGGAGATGAGGAGTTTCCAGTAGATATTTTGATAGTATAGGGTGAAGATTAAGATTGTAAGCTCTGGAGTTAGACTGTGTTCAAATCCCACCTCTGCCGCTTACTGGCTATGTGATCTTGGGCGAGACACTTAACCATTTTGTTCCTGTGTTTCTTCATCTGTAAAATGGGGCCAATAATAGTACCTGTCTTATAAGATTTTTGTGAGGATTAAATGGGTTAATATATGTAGTACACATAGAACAGAGCCTGACATAGTTACTACTCATTAAGTGTTAGCTATTAGCATTATCATTATTAGTGCCCATCTTTGAGGGAATGGTTCAGATGAAAGTGATCCCCAGCTATTCCTTGTCCCTCATTTTCTTCCATTATACTGAATTCAGATTCTTGAATCTTGAATGAGAGCAATGAATATCACTCTTCCTCTTCATGCATTTGAGGTAAGTTTAGACTGTTTTAAGAGACAAACACAATAAAACAAAGAAATCAGACCTTGTATGGAGTACATATTTGCTAACATTATCATTCTAATAATTATTCTTTGTGTTTAGGGTAATTTATGGAACCCAAGTGCTCATGTTTATAATTTGATTAAATATTCACAAAATCCTGTGAGTTGGGCAAGGCAGAGATAATTAGCCCCATTTGACAGAAGGGAAAACCAAGGCCCAGTAAGACTGTACCTTGTAGTATCCCAGCTCTAAATAGAACAAAAAGAATAAGAACTTGGACCTTTTAGTTCCAAGCCTGTGTTCTTTTTACTGTACTAGGCAATATCTAGCCAAAGCAAATTTTGGCTCCTTTCTGTTGCCAGAATCCTATTCCAGAGTCCTGTTCGGGACACTTGACACCATCTCTTTCCTTTATATGTCCCTCTATTCCAGGTGAAAGGCTAGGTTGAATATTCCTGAGACACTTTTTAAGGCTGGGGGAACAAGACAGTTAAAGAGTCATTCTGGGTTGAAGAAAGCATCAGCTCTGCATTCCAGGGCCAACGTGCATCTTGGGCACCCAGTGCCCACTTGGCTGAGTGAGCCCTTAGGAGTAATTGTATGGTAGGTTTAACTGTACCATAAGGGTGGCCATCTACTGTGTCTATCCTTAGGAAGAGTCCTGGGGCCCAAGAGCTAGTGGACTAGACTGGCAGGTCCCTCGGTCTCATGCTGTGTGGAGCAGCTGGGGCCACTGAGGGTGTGCAGTGCTCAGGAAGCCTTGCTAAGGATGCAGACAAAAGAGATGTCAGTGAAACCGTCGTTTGTAAATTACATCAGCTGTAGATCACTGGGTGAGTTCAAAGGGGAAAAAAAGACTCCATCCAGTTGACTGCTCTCTCAGTCTACTCAGATGCAGTAATCTCACTTCTCAGCACAATCACAATGCATTTGTATCTCTTTATAGCTCAGTCCTAAGGAAGTGAACTTGGCATTCCCAAAGCCCCAGAGACCTTCATGCTCTTGTAGTCAAACCCAAGGCCAAACTGAGGAAGGCCTTCTTCCCTCTGGCTACCCTTCCTGGATGGGATAAAGATGGAGGAAGATATACTTTATTGGGCTTCCCTGGTGGCTCAGTGGTTGAGAATCTGCCTGCTAATGCAGGGGACACGGGTTCGAGCCCTGGTCTGGGAGGATCCCACATGCCGCGGAGCAACTAGGCCTGTAAGCCACAACTACTGAGCCTGTGCGTCTGGAGCCTGTGCTCCGCAAAAAGAGAGGCCGCGATAGTGAGAGGCCCGTGCACCGCGATGAAGAGTGGCCCCCGCTTGCCACAACTAGAGAAAGCCCTTGCACAGAAACGAAGACCCAACGCAGCCAAAATAAATTAATTAATTAATAAACTCCTACCCCCAACATCTTCTTTAAAAAAAAAAAAAGATATACTTTATTTTTTGTTTAAGTTGTTATCATGGAAAATATCAAATGTATACTGTAGCAGATGATACTCCCATAGTATATCTTTGGTCCATTTCTGATCTTAGCCACAGCTCTAATGGACAGTTCCATGCAAGCTGAGACTCAGCTCACAGTGAAAGTATCCTACCTTTAATGTGTTCCTTTTGTCTTTCTACTTTTTGCCTCAGGAACTTTTCCCATCCTCTGGATGGGGAAAGTTGAGGATGGATGAATGAATGTGTTTTTCTACCATATTTTAGGCAGTCAATTTTGGGAGGCATTCTATATGCATCTCAGGTCATCCTGGCAGATTTGAGCTCCCAATACCCATAGTGGTGACCTGAATAATATTCTTATATTGGAGTTTCTACCTTCTCTATTTTATTCTTCCAACTCCCTTAATCCTGCACCCTGGAATTGATTCCCAAATAGACTACCAGCACACACGTCTTTGTCTCAGGCCTTGCTTTTAGGGGACCTAAACTAAGAAATATGCAGAAGTAGATGGAAATGTATCATGAATCCTCATGTACCCATCACTCAGCTCAACAATGATCAACTCAGGGCCAATCTTACTTCATCCATACCTCACCCAGCCCCAGATTATTTTGAAGCAGATCCAAGACACCACATAAAGATGCACTTTAAGCTGCGTTGAACCCCCTTTCCACTCTGGAAGGTGAATTTTAGAGGGTAAAATGATCAGATTAAGTTGTAGTCTTGTATTTGTCTTTTAGTTTGCAAATATTGTCACTATACCCAGATTTTATTCTTAGTATAGAATAATAATAGCCATCTCCTAGCTTAAGATTCTGAAAACCTTAACTTTATCTAGTTGCTCCCCTATTCACTGATTTCCATGGTTCTCCCACTGTCCACACCACAGTTTAAAGCCCAAATGCCTCAGCCTGGAGATACTCTGGTGTAATAGAGCATTGAACCAGGGGCCAGAACATGTCAGTTTCTAATTAGCAGTGTGTCCTTAAGCTAGTTACTTGATGGATCAGAGAATCCACTTCCTCATCTGCCTGCCCTACCAACTTTATAGGGTTGTTGGAAGATCAAATGAGATCAGTATTTGAAGGCCTATTAAACTGTAGGACACTCTAATAAATGTAAGGGTCCTTGCTCAAGGCTCTCTATAGTTTGGCCCTACTCAGCTTTTCAAGTCTTATTTCCCATTGTACTCCAATAGAAACTTTCTGCCCCATACCTGCTGGAGCATTCATTCATTCATTTGTTCATTCAATAAACATTTACTGAGTGGCCAGACACTGAATTTATGGGTATGAATTAGAAACAATTCCTGAATTATAGGAGTATACTGACTGGGAAGGGAGGCAGACAAGCAAACAATGACAAGAGGGTGTGTTAGTACACAACGAGAAAGGTAAGCTGAAGGTGCTGCTGAGCGTAGCTAGCTCAGGGAAGCTGAGCTGAGGAATGGATCTGGGAAGGCTTCTTGGAGGAGGTGATAGCTGAGCTAAGAATTAAAGAAAAGTAGGAGTTCACCAAGCAGACTGGGGAGGGAAGGCATTACAAGCAGAAGAAACAGTATGAGCAGAGGCACAGAAGTGTGAAACAGCTCCATGTATTCAGGGGAACCACAGCTGGTTTGGCAGAGCTGGAGCATGGAGTGTGGGTGGTTGGAGTAGAGTGGAAAGTGTCCAGTGATGCAGCTAGAGCAGTAAGCAAGGGTCAAATTAGAAGGGTCCTTCTTGTCAAGGACTTTACCCTGAAGGCAATTGGGAACCTTTGGAAGGTTTAACCCTAGGTGTATCATCAGGGCCTATTAGACGCAATTTTATTTTTTAAGTGTCTATTTTGAACAGTTCTAACTTGTAAGAATTATTTTTTTAAGAACAGAATACAACTTATTCTGTCTTGCAATTACTATGTGAGTCCATTGAACCCTTTTATAAAGTTAAGATACATTATGGTATCCTACTGATCTTATTTTTCTTATACAGACGGACGGTCCTTGACTTACGATGGTTCGACTTTACGATGGTGTGAAAGTGATATGCATTCAGTATAAACTGTACTTCAAATTTTGATCTTTTCCTGGGTTAAGGATATGCTGTAGATACTCTGTTGTGATGCCGGGCAGCGCAGCAAGCCGCAGCTCCCAGTCAGCCACGCAATAACAAGAGTAAACCACTGACACACTTACAACCCTTCTATACCCACACAACCGGTCTGTTTTTCACTTTCAGCACTGTATTCAATAAACTACATGAGCTATTCCACACTTTACTATAAAATAGGCTTTGTGTTAGATGATTTTGTCCAACTGTAGGCTAATGTAAGTGTTCTGAGCACCTTTAAGGTAGGCTAGGCTAAGCTATGGTGTTTTGTAGGTTAGGTATATAAAATGCATTTTTTTACTTAATATTTTCAGCTTCGTTGGGTTTATTGGGACATAACCCCATCATAAGTTGAGGAAGATCTGTATCTTGAAACACTTTGCTATTTCAGTGTCCCAGGAATTATTTCATTATTACTCGTCAGTTATTCTCAACTATGGTGGAAAAAAACTATAAAATAATAAGAATATAATAGAATTCTGGAATAGCCCAGAAGGATAATGCAATTCTGGAATAAATCATCACCATTACACCACTTTCAGTTTTTTTTATTGTGTTGCCCAAAGTCGTGCATCGTCCTGCAAAAATGTATAAAGAAGTCTGAAAACACATCTTTGTAGGTTTTTATAGGCTTTTATTAAACAGAGATGAAAATGCAGAAATTTTAATTTTCTACTAAGAGAAGAAAATTGACAGAGGATGATGTTTCCCAATTATTAGATAAATCAGAAGATGAATCGAAAGAGACAGCAGCACTCTAGACTAATGGTGATGGCGAAATTGATTATGTAAGTGAAATCTCAGACTGTGAGTCTACAGATGTAGATATCCTGGATATCCTAGATACAATTTTTCAAACTCAAGCATCTATGAGGAAGCAGTGTATTTCCAAGGACAAAAAGGAAACATGATATTCTTACCCAGCTAGTCATTCAATAGGAAGGACTTCATCAGGCAATGTTTTGTGACATGAATCTGGACTACCCTGTTTTGCTAAAAGGACATGTGGCACTATTCTTTTTATCTTTTATAATATTTCTGCGTGAAAATTTACTTGATATAGTTCATAAGTGGAGACATGCTGAAAGCAGATGTAATGTATATCCAAAGGTGAATGGATGGAAAAAGATAATGTAGAAATGAAAAATAAAACATCATTGAATTGGTCATTCTAATCAGTGTCTAGAATTCTAAAAATGAAAATGTTAAGAGCCATCAAAGTTTTCAAAAGTATTACATTTTGACATTTTAAGTGTATGAAGAACCAGAAGCAACAACAAACCAGAACTTCTTAGAGATGTGTTTGAAATCTGGAGTCAGTATTTATAAGGTGATATGTTCCAGGTTTGTGCGTGACAGTTGTTGAGCAGTGAGTTACATTAAAAGAATATTGCCCATTTGGGGTAGATATACCTTCAAAACCAGGAAAATATGGAATAAAATTTGATTTACTTGCCTAAATTCTTATTAAGCTTGCTAATCAAATTGTTTTTCATTACCCCTTTATCCTTACTTCTGTTACTTATTTGTAAAATGACTTAAAATATAAAACTATAAAAGGTCCATTAGATCTAGATGGTAAGTGGTTATAACTATTTTTCCTGGTACATTGAGGGTTAAGCAGGAGAATCATCTGGTTTCAAAGTTAGTAAATGACATGCATGGGGTTTAACTCAGATTCACCAATCTCCACTTTAAAAAAAAAAATTTATTTGGTTGCACCGGGTCTTAGTTGAGGCAGGCAGGCTCCTTAGTTGCAGCTCGCTGGCTCCTTAGTTGCAGTATTTGGGCTCCTTAGTTGCGGCAGGTGGTCTCCTTAGTTGCGGTACACGGGCTCCTTAGTTGAGGCAGGTGGGCTTCTTAGTTGTGGCATGCGAACTCTTAGTTGCGGCATGCATGTGGGATCCCTCTGGGTTCCCTCTCCAGGGATTGAACCCAGGCCTCCTGCTTTGGGAGCGCGGAGTCCTATCCCCTGCGCCACCAGGGAAGTTCCCCAATCTCCACTTTCTGTGTTATGATATCTTTGAATAATCCTGAATTGCTTACAGTCCCTGTGAGCTGGGCAGCCATAACAGCACTCTCTGAATGGATGAGTTGGTCCTAAGACTTGCATTTGGGAGCTGAGGATAACTGGTACTTCTCAGTATTTCTATGTAACTGTGTTGTGTGCCTGTGGTTCATCTTATCTCCCAATATGGATGTAAGCCCCTGGAGAGCACGAACAATAGTGTCAATTTCTTTTTTTTTTTTTTTGCGGTACGCGAGCCTCTCACTGTTGTGGCCTCTCCCGTTGCGGAGCACAGGCTCTGGACGCACAGGCTCAGCGGCCATGGCTCAAGGGCCCAGCCGCTCCGCGGCGTGTGGGATCTTCCCAGACCGGGACATGAACCCATGTCCCCTGCATCAGCAGGCGGACTCTCAACCACTGTGCCACCAGGGAAGCCCTGTCAATTCCTTTTGAATTACCCTCTGTCTCTAGCATGTAGCAAATATATCTGAAATCTTTCCTGAATGGACAACAATAAAGCTAAGCAGAAAACAAAATCAAGTGCCTCCTTGTGATAGAATAGGTAGAGGTTGGTTCAGCCAACATTCATTGAGCCCTAGTTCTGTGCCAGGCCCTGTGCTAGAGATTGGGGATGTGCTACTTGTTCCTGTCCTCAAAGAGCTCTTGGTCTAGCAAATCAGAGAACACAGGGAGAGCAACAGAAATACATGTTCTCTAGCTGTCCGTGGCATTGACATATACATGGGCTGGAAATCTCACAGCACTAGGTTCTATTATGCTATGTGCTTTATACATAGCAGGTCTTTGGTTCAGGGTTCAAGGCTAACTATGTACTCAGTTTCCTAGCACTGCCAGTGTCAGAGTTCCTTCTTGACTCCCATTTTCTTGTCTTTTGGCTCTACCTCCTGACTATAGATGATCTTTTATGTCATGTTTTTCACTCTCTGAGGTGTAAATATTGCCAAGGATCTCCTAATTAGCAAGGGCCTGGAGCTCTGGCCTTGGACTCATCCACACATCCTTGACCTAATATGTGACCAGAAAACAAAGCAGCCCGTCATCTGCATAGAGATTTGAGTGAATGCATGAATGAATGAACAGATGGAGAGGCAGTATTTCTAGGTATCTGGTCCATCTCTGGCTCAGAAATTTATTATGATTATTATGATTTTGGTTCAAAGGCTCCAAGCCATAGAATTAATATTCATCCATTGAAATTTAGGCAAGCTATGGAGGATTCAGCTCTGCTTTGCTTCAGGGCTCAAGTGTGGACGGAGAAGCAATAGCTGCAAACCTTGAGCATTGGCACCCCAGTCAGATAGATCTGGATTCAAATCTGTCACTTATTGTACGACCTTGGGTAGGTGTCTTTAACTTTTGTGGTCTGTTTCATTTTCCATATCTGTAAATGGGGTAATAATTGTACCCACCTCAGTGTAGTTATGAGGATTAAATGAGATCATGTATATAAAGCACTTAGTACAATACCTGGTATGGGGTAAGCTCTCAAATGAGAGCTGCTGCTATTAGTATTTTGGGCAGCCTAACCCCTGAGCCCTCCTCTGAGGGTCAGAGTGGCACGGTGACCTAGAGCTTCACTGGGGCTTCTGGCCAATTCTGGCAGGAGTTTTCCTCTCCAGGTGTTCCCTCTAAGGTTGATGGAAACTCCATGCTCAGAATCAGGACAAGGGCAAGTCGTCGTGTTGTGCAATGGCTCTGGTCTAGAGGCTGCAGGGCTGAGGGAGCCTGGGAGGAAACCTGCAGCAAGGCAAAGACATTGCTAGGGCCAGAGGGGCTGAGGCATTCGCATTCCTCTGGCTTTGACTCTTTCATATGCAACACCAGATGCCTGGCCAGAGGATGACTTGCGTCCTGCTCTGCCTGTGTATGCCATCTGCCATCTGCCTGGCATTTGAAATACACTTGGGATTTTACTTAAGAATCCGAAGAAGGTATTTATTTTCATCAGAAATTGTTTCCTGTTATACCTCCGTTCTTACTGAATAAAAAAATAATAAAATTAGAAGTGTACAACATAGGTAACATCCACCCTCCCCATTTCCACTTTCCAGAGATAACTCCAGTTAAGTTTGGTATATAGTCCTCCAAGTGTTCTGCCTACCAGTATTCAGGGCATCTGTGTTTTATGCAAGGAATGTGTTCCCAAGGGCCCAACATAATTAGAAATTTGCATAATTCAAGACCAGTCTTGACAAAGGAAGACCAGAATTTCTGTTTATCAGCTAAAGTGGCGCCACCATGTGGCAACAGTGGAAATATGCCTTACAATTCACTTGGCCTTCAGGTTTTGAAATTATGTGATTCTTGATGACGTTTTAGTTTGGGGAGATTTGCATTATTTCAAATGTGCATAAACTGGGACTGAAATATTTTTATATCAAAATACAGTAAGTCCCGTACATATGAACCTTCAAGTTGCAAACTTTCAAAGATGCGAACGTGCATTCACATGTCCAATCACGTAAGTTAGTTCATGTGTCTGGCATACATTGTCACGTGCGTGCATCCTCTGCAAGTTGTTGTGCTTTTGTGTACTTTAGTGTACAGTACTGTATAGAGTACAGTAGTACAGTATCTTTATTTCAAGCCCAGGATGGCTGGAAGAAGTGTAAAAGCAGCAGTGATGTAGCTGGTACAGTACTACCTAGACATCATGGATTGTTTTTTCAAGAGGGTAGATAGAATTGAATCCAGCAAGGAACCAGAACCTGTGCCATCAACGTCAGGCGTGAGTGAAACTGCAGCTTGAGCTGGGTCTCCTATTGCTGACGATCCTTCAGCTCTACCATCTCCCACCTCCTCTCCCTCCTCCAGTCAGTAACTCTTCTTGCCTGTTCACTCGATGCCAGCCCCTGTATGCCAGCTGTTGTACCGTACTACTGTACTTTTCAAGATGCCGTACTGTAAGATTTAAAATGTTTTCTTTGTTTTCTGTGTTTGTTTTTATGTAATATTTGTGTGAAAAGTATTCTAAACCTATTACAGTACAGTACCATATAGCTGATTGTGTTAGTTGGGTACCTAGGCTAACTTTGTTGGACTTGCGAACAAATTGGACTTACGAACATGCTCTCGGAATGGAACTCGTTCGTATGTAGGGGACTTACTGTATTTCAAATTCTTATAGTCTAAATTTATTTAAAATGGGACTACACTGTGTTAACTTTAAAATGGCATTGTATTACAAAAGCTGTTCTAAAACTTGCTTTTTAAAGTTCAGATAACAATGTATTTTGGACACTCATGCAGCAAATATACTTTTTACCTCTTTTTTATCATCTTTATTGGAGTATAACTGCTTTACAATGGTGTGTTAGTTGCTGCTGTATAACAAAGTGAATCAGCTACACATATACATACATCCCCATATTCCCTCCCTCTTGCGTCTCCCTCCCACCCTCCCTATCCTACCCCTCTAGGTGGTCACAAAGCACCGAGCTGATCTCCCTGTGCTATGCGACTGCTTCCCACTAGCTATCTATTTTATTTTTGGTAGTGTATATATGTCCATGCCATTCCTCCGCCATCTTGAAGGTTCCCTCCACCCTTTCTTTTTAAGGGCTGTGGATCATTCCAGGATAGCAGTGTATCCTAATGCATTTAACCAGTCCTCTATATTGATGGCTAATTCTCCCCAGGGATAAGGCTTCCTCCCCCTGCCTTTCTGTCATCAGATTTATCCTCAGTAACAGGGACCTGGACAAATCTATGTACATAGTTCTGAGTGCCAGAGATTGACTTGAAGCCAGAGCAAAGCAAACTCCTGCATCTTGGGGACCACCAAGGTAGTGGCAGCCCTGACCAAGGGCCCCAGAAGTCCCTTGCTTTTTTCTCTTCCAAGTGCAGTTGGCCTTGTCACTGAACTGGCCTGGCCTGGTGTCACAGGGTGGATTCTCTGGAGGCAGATGCTGAAACAGTTTGAGGTGCAAGCTATTTGTGAGGGATTTAATACCCATGAAGTGAAAGGAGAGAAGCAGGATTGGGCAGAGGCAGAAGTTGAACTGGGAGATAGGCTGGTCAAAGCATTGGCCAACTTGGTGGGGAAGTTCTGTAATAAGGATTGTCCGTCAGAGCTGTCCTATGTAGACCTGCAGTGGCTTGGCCTTTTTCCACCACTGCCTTGCTCAGTCATTGGATGCAGGTTGTCCCTGGACAGATGTGATCTCAGGTGAGGCCATTCTGCAGCTGAGGCACAACCGAAAGGCGCTGACAGCTGGAGGTTGTCTGCTGACCTCCTTCTTGGGAACTGGGCAGTAGGTCCTTCTTTGAGGCAGGAGCTGGGAAGTCCATCTCTGTGACCAGCACATCTGGTCTCCCGTCTCCTACAATGCACATAGCAGGCTCCTCTGGAGGCCTGGCAGCCTCAGGGATTTTATATGCGAGGTCCAGATAGGATTTTGGAGGTTTGCAAGCAGAAAGGGCTTGCTGCCATGTAATGTAAGGGTGGCCAGGCAGAGTGGCAAGCAGTTCTCTACTGGGACACAGACACTAGACTAGGGACTCGGCTTGGCAGCAGGGTACCTACCTGTGTGACGTGTGTGGATGACTCTCCATTTGTGCATGTGTGGGAGTAAACGTGGGTATTAACTTCTACCGCCTGTGTGAGGCATGTGGTGGCACTCAAGGAATTCTACTTGATCAATTCTTCATAGGATTGCAGATAGATTATTAGGGTTAGTTTCTGTCACTCACTAGTCCTTCCAGGTTTGTTTCCTCTGCAAATTGGGTGAATATGCCCTCTTTATTGGCTCGTGATCTGCCATGTTTGCCATTTGGCCTTGCTTTGAAAACGAGGTGTTCGGAAACCATAATCTCAGGTTCTGTCCACAGCATTAATAAGCCCTAAAAGTTGAGAGTTATGTTTTATTTGGTGGAAATTTTTAGGACTTAAAGCCCGGGAGGCAGCATCTCAAGTAACCCTGAGAGAACTGCTCCGAGGAGGCGAGGGGGGAGCTAGGATATATAGGAGTTTTGCAACAAAGGGCATGTAATTGGAGCATCAAAAGATTTTTGTTAATTAAAGAAAACCAGATATGTCAAGTTAAGGAATTTAGCGCTTTTCTATGTGTGGGAAGATGCAAGAGTCTGGGCTCACCGAAATCATTCCTTTGATATGCACCTCAGCTATCTGGGGCCAGTGTCCTGTATTTTCACATTCTGAGTGTCCTCAGGGCTCACCATAGGGAGTGGCTGCAGTCTGATGGCTGCTAGATGGCAGGTATTCTTTCCTTCCTGAGTTACCTTAGGGCTCACCAGCTCACTGTCTGGTGGTGGCTGCAATTGCTGATGACTGTGACATCCTTTGTTTACTGATTTGGCAGGAAATATTCCCTTTCTCACTAGTCAGACTCCTTGGAGCAGCCAGATCTCCAGAGATGTGGCTGGGGTACCTGCATTTGAACAAGTTCCCAAGATGATTCTGATGAACAGCCAAAAGAATTGACCATTGGGTAGCACTTGTTGCTTTAAGTGTTCCCTCAGCTCTTCTTGTGTGAGTTTTATTTCTCCAGTCAGATTGTTTGCTGCAGGAGGAGTATTATGTGTTCTAATGTCATGAGCTTGTGGGCACATAGTAGGGGCTTAGTTTGCTATGGGTTTACTGTTTGTGTGTCTGTTTGTGTGTGTGTGCACTATCCCGTAAGCCCTGGTGGGAATCTCTAAGACCAGAGATGAGGGAATATGTGTGTGTGTGTGTGTGTGTGTGTGTGTGTGTGTGTGTGTGTATGTGTATGTGTGTATGCATTGGAGAGGAGAATCAACTATAGCAATGATAACTTTTGACTGCCTTTTGATATGTATAGAATCTCACAACTTTTCCATGCAGTTTGAAATTTCAAAATATAACTACTGAGCCTGAGCTCTAGAGCCCGCGAGCCACAACTACTGAGCCCACGTATCACAACTACTGAATCTTGCGTGCCTAGAGCCCGTGCTCAGCAACAAGAGAAGCCACTGCAATGAGAAGCCCATGCACCACCACGAAGAGTAGCCTCTGTTTGACACAACTAGAGAAAGCCCGTGAGCAGCAACGAAGACCCAAGGCAGCCAAAAATAAAAGTAAATAAATAAATAAATAAATATCATGACTTAAAGCAAATCAAAGCAATTACAAGAATATGCTTTTTCAAATTATAATTTGGATGTTTCTCATCCCTCCAAAATGCCAGAACTATAATAAAGTATCACTAATTCAGTCAAAATGTGGGGATTTTGGAGGAGTGAAAAATCTAAATTGATTAATACAAAAATTCAGTTTTATATCTCATGGTAACTCAGACTACCAATAATATTTCATCTAGAGCACTCCCCAATTTTTATGAGTAGGTAAGAATTATTTTTAATTGATAACTGTGTTTAAAAAATGAATTTGCCAGGGCTTCCCTGGTGGCGCAGTGGTTGAGAGTCCGCCTGCCGATGCAGGGGACACGGGTTCATGCCCCGGTCCGGGAGGATCCCACATGCCGCAGAGCGGCTGGGCCCGTGAGCCATGGCCGCTGAGCCTGCGCGTCCAGAGCCTGTGCTCCGCAGCGGGAGAGGCCACAACAGTGAGAGGCCCGTGTACCGCAAAAAAAAAAAAAAAAAAAAAAAAAAATGAATTTGCCAAATTTCTAAAATGCAGTTTATTTTCTTAGACAGGTTAAACATATCCCAAGACTTATTAACTGTATGGCCTTGGGCAAGTTGCTTTATTTCTCTGAGACACTGTTTTTCATCTGTAAAATGGGAGCGATAATAATACCTAATCTACAGGCTGATTATATACATTGAATTCAGTAACGCATGTAAAACAGTTAATAAAATACCTGTTACATAATTACTGGTCAATACATACTAAATGCTATTATTGTTTATAATGATAATGATGACGATGATGTCTGTGTCCTTATTTACAACCCAATCTGTGTAACCTGGAGCTTGTCACCTTACTTTCTGAGCCCCAGTTCCCTTGTCTGTAACACAGGGACAATAAAACCTGTTTCATAGGATGATTATGAGGATAAAATGAGGTGTGTGTTGAGGGAGCTTTTTAAACTGGAGCTCATGAAGCCCCACACCCAACTTACTTGTGTAATAAACTTACTATTTATTTGCTCAATAAATCCTTCTTCCAAAATAGCAGCAACAGGTACTCCATTGCAGTTTAGGTCAAATCAATGTAGATGCTGACTGAATAAAAGGTTTAGATGGAAGAAGAGAGAGAATTTTCAGAATGCTCAGTAGGGACATTATTGTGGGGCCCTTGCTCTGTAGGCTCTAAGGAAGGTCTGCTCTTAAGCTAGTAAAGATAACTTATCTCAGTTGTTGAGCAAATACTCTAACAGACAGGAAGGGGATAAGCTGTGACCTTCAAATTTGACAAGGTCACTCCCTGGGAGAGAGGATGCTTTTCCTCATCAGGAGGAGACTAGCCTCTTGCCTTAGATGGACTTGGGCTGGGTGGCCAGTGGGCTTTGGCCGAAAAGCCATTCAACATGAAGATAACTTCCATGGTGACCCTCAGACAGCCCCTAGAAGCCTGTGAATACAAATCCTCCCAGTTTTCTTTTAGCGTTTTGGGGTTCAGAGTTTCCTGTGGGGAAATGAATGAAACTTTTGAAAGGGTAAGTGAATGATTGGCAGCAATATTCATCCAAAGATAAAACGTCAGGCAATTCATGCTTCAGAAGACATTTAGATCTATAGATCAGCCAGGGACATGTGCAGTCAAGTTGGTTCAATTTCATTATTTATTCATTTAATACGCATTTCTAGCAAAGCCTCTTTTAAACAAAATGCTCACAGAATGGAATTTTCTGGCTAACTGCAGGCTGACCATGTATACCTGTAACCGTGAAAATGCAACTGTTACAGCTGATTTTCAGATTAGAACCTTAAAAGCCTTAAGGAAAAGGATGTTTGTACATTTAAAAATGATCTTTTTAAGCTACAAATTGGTATTGCCAATATTTTTCTCCCTTCTCAGAGAAACCTTAAGTTTTTAAAAATCCATGGCAAATAGGAAAAAAAGTAACAATTGCAGGAATTCCTCAGCTTGCAACTCCTATACATACATGTCTTAAATATTTTCATATTTTTCTGGAAATATTTATTTTTTAAAACGGGATTTAATTTACAAAAGAAAACACCACAATTTGTATTGTAGATATGATTTGTCGATATTTTGCACTTTGGAAGGTTGGGGTTTGCATCTCGATGGTTCTTTTTGAGTGCTTTTGGTCTGTGTTCCCTTAAGAGTAAAATGTGTCAAGGGGATTCTGGCTTTTTTGGCTGCCTTGTTGGTGGTTGGCTTCTCACATTTTGGTTAGAATAAAAATGAGATTCAAGAATGCTCCATACCTGGAGGCTTTGACACAGGATGAAATTCCAAGCTTTATGGCTCATTATGGCTGTAATCAAGATATGTCATTACAGCTTTCAAAGTGACTTGCTCATGCTTTTTTGCTCTAGTCTGAAACCTTCAGTCAGGCAGCTTTTAGCGTGAGGAACTTCACTTCTTCCTGTCTTCTCCAGAGCGTTAGTTATCTTTTCAGGCAACTTCTGCTCTAAAAACAGATGCTATTTCAGGGAATTCGTATTACTATAGATTTTGCTCCTTAAGCATCTACTTCGTGAAAAGCCTTGTACACAGCCTTTTGGAGAGGGAGCAAAGACAGTAACTACCACCACCTGACTTGGCCCTTCTTCTGTCCTCACGGCCTGGTTGAGACTACCAGGGATCACTAATGTCTGTGTCTCTTCTTCCTGAGCACAGCACCACACTGCCCTTCCCTGCCCTCCTGCTCTAGATGGGGCTGCATCACAGTTCTCACCAATGGAATGTGACCTGAAATGATGAGTGCCACTTCTAACCCTGGCCCGCCGAACCCTCCCTCATAACCTTCCATTCACTCTCTTTTCAAAATCTGCCTGCTGGATGAATAGGATCTAGTGGAGGACTCAGAGGCCCTGAAAGATGCCACATAGTAGAAGGAGGCTGGATATCTGAATAACTGCCTGGAGCAGAGCCCTCCTCCCACCCCACCCCACCATCCATATCAGACCCCACAATCCATGTCACTCATGTTTATTTCTCACCATTGAAAGAAACCATTAAACCCTTTTATGTTAAGCCACAGAGATTTCTTTTAAAGTAGTCAACCTACGTTTACTAATAAACTTCAGACCCGCTTCTCCTTATTGGGGCAGGGATGAGTACCTGACCCTTCAGGCACAGCAATACCCTCACTGGCTCATGACCCTACGGCCTAGCATGTAACTGGGGCCATCAGATTCCTTCCTTTATGAAGACCCTCAACTGGAAGCAAATATAGTAGGTATGAATCTCAGTCTGTTATAGAACCAAACTTGGGTCTGCTTGCCCATGCGCAGTAAAGCCAATCTACTGACACCAGGTTGTGGTGAAGGAAAGTGTAGGGTTTATCACAGGGCACCAAGCAAGGAGTTCAGGGCAGCTAATGCTCAAAACACCCAAACTCCCCAATGGGTTTCAGGAAAGCATTTTTTAAAACATCTTTATTGGAGTATAATTGCTTTACAATGGTGTGTTTCTGCTTTATAATAAAGTAAATCAGCTATACATATACATATATCCCCACATCTCCTCCCTCTGGCGTCTCCCTCCCTCCCACCCTCCCTATCCCACCCCTCTAGGTGGTCACAAAGCACCTAGCTGATCTCCCTGTGCTATGCGGCTGCTTCCCACTAGCTATCTATTTTACATTTGGTAGTGTATATATGTCCATGCCACTCTCTCACTTTGTCCCAACTTACCCTTCCCCCTCCCCATATCCTCAAGTCCATTCTCTAGTAGGTCTGTGTCTTTATTCCTGTCTTACCCCTAGGTTCTTCATGACCCTTTTTTTCCTTAGATTCCATATATATGTGTTAGCATATGGTATTTGTTTTTCTCTTTCTGACTTACTTCACTCTGTATGACAGACTCTAGGTCCATCCACCTCACTACAAATAACTCAATTTCATTTTTTTTGTGCCTGAGTAATATTCCATTGTATATATGTGCCACATCTTTATCCATTCATCTGTTGTTGGACACTTAGGTTGCTTCCATGTCCTGACTACTGTAAATAGAGCTGCAATGAACATTTTGGCACACGACCCAGCAATCCCACTACTGGGCATATACCCTGAGAAAGCCATAATTCAGGGAAGCATTTTTAAAGGCCAGGTGAGGGAGAAGAATCGCAGGGTATGTGATCAGCTGGTGCACAATTCTGTTATTGGTTGATGGTGAGGTAACAGGGCGCTGTCACACAGGGGTTAACATTATCAATCCTCAGGCTCCAGTAGGCCTGGGGGCTATGTGGTCAGGGTCATCAAGTAGTTAACATCTTCCATTCAGTGGAGGTCTTTCAAATCAGTAAAACAACTCAGGAAATGTGCATCAGATACTGTTATCTAGGTACTTCAGAGGGGAGCTAAAGCAGAGGATATGGGGGAGGCGCCTGTCTCCCCCCCTCCCGCCCAAAGGCCCCATGGGGTCCTGCTTGGTTACAAGTCCATATTACTTACATGTGCTGGAAATGTAAGATTTTTTCCTGTATTTGTTTTCAGCTTCCATTCAGCCAGTTGGCAGAAACTTATTTTCAGTCTTCAGTCTTTTTTTCTTTAAGCAATTTCAGTCAATTCAGGGTTTCCTGAGTGAATTCAGAGTACCAACTCCCTCCACCCCAGCTGCAGATGACATCTATGTTTGAGGTGTTTCTTCTTTCCACTGTGGTTATCCATCACTGTTGAATTCTTCTTGTCCTGATCACTAAGTCTCTCCAAGTTCAGCTCTCTCTCAGCTACTTCTTTGCTCCTCTGGATACATGGGAAACATCTGGCTGCATCTCACAGCACTCTGAGGAAGTCCCACAAGGCTATCCCAAGGTTGTTTGTGTAGATTCATCACACAGCCATCTCTATTCCTCCTTTTACATGTTGGTGAGGAATAACTCTGCAGGGCTTGCCACTTCTCTGGGCTCCTCCCAGGAAGTTTGGCACAGGCCTTGTTTACTTTTGAGTCCCCAAATCTATCTGTTGGGTTCTATGGTTGTCACCAAGAAATTGGTTCAGGCTGGTAGGGCACAGGGATTCCCATTAGCATATAATTCTCTTGCTTCTCATCTGATTCATCCTCTCTGTGGCCCAAGGAGTCCTCTAGTATGGGTGGGAGGGATGAGAAAAACAAAAGAATAACAGGAAATAATGGGGTGGGAACCACTATGATGAATATGTCAGTATCATCCTGTTTCCACAAAGAAAGAGTCTGCCACTGGTCACATGACAGAAAGAATCAGACTTGAAGAACAGAACTGAGTTGGGTGAATGGCGGAATGGCCAGCAACAGCACATCAAGTCCGTGTATTTCAGAATCTCAGACTTAAAGTCTCATGTCATAGGTCAGGCCCACTCAGATAATCTCCTTATTTTAAGATCAACTGATTTGGAGCCTTAATTGTATCTGCAAAATCTCTTTACAGCAGCACCTAGGTTTGTGTTTGAATAACTGAGAGAAGATGTATGTACACCAGGGGGTCATCTCAGAATTCCACCTAGTACACTGCATTATGCTTTATGTGTGAAATCTTGTCTTCACATGTATTATTTCATTTTTTATTTATTATTTCATTTTTTCAACAACCATATTAAACTGGCAGGATGGTATTATGACCACTTAAAAAAATACATATGAGGAAGTTGGAGCAATGAAAAGCAGTCAGTTGATGATAGAGAAGGAATTAAAACTCTTTCTCATTCAGTGCTTTGTCTTTTAATGCCATACCCATCATTGCGTTAAAAAAAAATGTATAATCCAATTTGGATATAATAGAAATGAAGAGCAATCACAGTCTAATGTAAGTAGATTTGCTTCAATGTAGGAAGACTTACATTGTATTCAATGCATTCTAATCCATTTGTATAAATGTTTACATTAAGGAAGGATTAATCATGTTATAATAATGGTTTACAGCAGAACCCTTTAAATTGTACCCATTATCACCCCTACCTGCTTAGTGAATAATGATGATAAGTAGTATTTGTTAATGTTTTACAGTTTGCAAAGTATTTCCATCCATGCTTTTGTGTCCACTGTCAGTGAAAATTATATTTATTGTAGTAAATGCTTGTATGTGTGAAAATGATTTAGGAAAGTCATTTGTTTTTATTTGTTTATTTTTTAAAACCATTCTTTTATTTATTTATTTAGGCTGCTCTGGGTCTTAGTTACGGCACGCGGGATCTTCATTGCAGCATGCGGGCTTCTTAGTTGTGGCATGCATGCGGGATCTAGTTCCCTGACCAGGGATCGAACCCAGGCCCCTGTATTGGGAGCATGGAGTCTTACCCACTGGACCACCAGGGAAGTCCCAGAAAAGTCCTTTAAATTGAGTTTAAATTGATTTTCATCTATAAAAATTTTCATATTTACTGAATTTTCAGGACTACCCTTTTGTGAAAAGTGAGATGTCCCTGTAGGAGGTGTAGGTGTAGGTGTATGTGTGTGTGTGTGTGTGTGTGTCTGAGTGTGCACATGTACAACAAATGCAAATGTACGCAAATGTAAACCATATCTATGGTGTTTCTTTGTAGTTGCACTGGCACATTGGAAGTCATATTGACATAGTGGAACCAGGGACAGAAGCTGTGGAGCAGGACGTGTATGTGAGCCTGTGTGTGGTAGGGGCACAGAAAATGACTAAAAACAGTGAGAAGAAAAATTGTAGAGTGAGAGACCAAAATGGAGAGAGCACTTAAGTATCTGGTTGCAATGGGCATGAATTCTCCTTTGCTTGACTCTGATGGGAAAGCTAGTTTTTTCATACCTAGCCCACCTTCTGCCTCCCCTTCTCAGCTCTGATAGCTCAGCCACTTGAAGGAGAGTAGCTTGAGAGGGAGGTGTTTCTGTGCTGCTGAGAACTCTCTGCCTCTTTCCTATCTCTCAGAGAGGCCATATCTGGTTTCCCACTACGAAGAGAATCATTGGCTGCAAGGGAACAGATTTTAGGCTCTTGCATTCCCTTCCAAAAGTAGTAACATGTACTGATGAGGGCTGTTTGTCACTGACAGCAATTTGATCATGGGTGGTTGGGAAGAAGGCTTTGTATTTGGGGGGACTAAAATGTATTTGGGGGAGTGTTTTCAAGATGTATACTGAAAAGGAGGGGAGAGGACTGAAGGATCTCTGAGTAGGGCACAGACTATCAGCATTGCTGATCTCTCTGTCATTATTGGGGCTAAAAGATAGAAATGTGGGCTTTGGAGATGATACCAAGAGTGAGATTCCACCTCTGAGAAGGAAATGGGTGCTGGGTAATCTCTTCAGATGTTCACTTTAGAGGGAGAAATTACTTCTTTATACTAGTTGATAAAAAGACAATAGTTCTAACACACTGATTTGTGATTTTGACACACATCAGTTAGCCAGGCCAGAAATCTACCATGCCTCTAATTCACAATATTTGCTTCCTGAGGCCAAGTAGACTGGAAAATAAAACCCTCTTCTTTTTTATAGACAAACAAACAAAAAATCCCCCAAACCCACACATAACACAAACACAATTAAATACAAGTCCCAATTATACCTCTTCTTTTGGTCTTGACATTAGAGACTGAGTGGTTAAGTATATCAACTTTGGAGTCAGGACAATTTTATTGTCCTGTCTGTCAATTAATAGCTAAGTGATCCCTGGCAATTTGTCTTTCTGGCCTCAGTCTTTTCATCCATAAAATGGGAGATAAGAATAATAATTGCCTTACAAGGTTATATTGAATATTAAATGAGATAATGAATTTAAAGTATGTAGTACAGTGCTTGGAACATAGTAAAGTGTTCAATAAATGTTAGCTGTTATTGTTATTACAAGCAACCTGTTGAGGAAGTTGATGTGTATTGCTACTTTAAGAACAAGAAGACCCCTTTGCCTTCAAAAGACAGTCTCACGGCCTCTGCCTTTCCCCTGTTGAGTGCTTTGCCCATGAAAAGAGAGAATTTCTTTCCAGATCTAATTTTCCAAGCAGTCTCACTGTGAGTTCTATAGGACATTAAGCAAGATAGGGAAGCAGTATAAGGCACGCAGGGCTGTGGGCTTGGATCTTGGATCTTGGGCTGAGAAAAGGCTTTTATTTCCACCAAGGAAGCAGTATCATAAAATGGGTAAGCTTAGGAGAAAAAAAAAAAACCCCAACAATTTGGGCCATGCACAAGAGCATTTGTGGGACCTCCCTGGTGGTGCAGTGGTTCACACTCCGTGCTCCCAGTGCTGGGGGCCCAGGTTTGATCCCTGGTCAGGGAAATAGATCCCACGTGCATGCCACAACTAAGAGTTCACATGCTACAGCTAAGGAGCCCACAAGCTGCAACTAAAGGAGCCTGCCTGCTGCAACTAAGACCTGGCACAACCAAATAAATAGATAAATAAATATTAAAATAAAAAAAGAAGAGTATTTGTTTTCAAGCGGATTAAGGGAGGATACTGAAGAAAGATGCTTAACAAGGAGCACAGTGAAAACAGTCATGGACCTTTGTATTGATAAATGTTGATAATAGTAGTATTGAACCCTTATGAAGGTTGTTGTGAGGATTAAATGAGATAATACACGTAAAATGCTTAGCATGGTGTCTGGTACACATAGCAAATTCTCAACAGATATTAGCTATAATACTTATTAATATCATACAAGCTCTGTTACCACTCCTTGGAGATTCTGACTCAGTAGATTTGAAGAGGGACCTAGGGATCTTCTTTTTGTGAAATTTTCTGCAGTTGATTCCTAGGCCTTAAATGGAAGCATGTTGTCACATGTCCCTGCTGTGACATGTGATCATGTCTCCTCTACTTCCACAAGGCACTCTAGTGACCCTACTGCAGGGTAATGCCCAATACTTCAGTAGTGACTCTTAACGGGGTAGTCTGTACCAGAGAACTGCATACTGGAGTAACATAGCCATGTCCTGGAAGCTATGTTACATCTCTGGAAATTTGCGCCGTTCTAGCTTAAGAAGAATGTTTTCTATTTGCTTACCAACAATAGGCATCTACTTGGACCAAAATTGAAAACAAATCCCTTAATGAGATTATTTTCTCTTGATAGCAGACTAACTTTTTTTTTCTGGAAGTATCCAATCAGTGCTTTCTTTTCACTGGCCTCTCTTTTCTTTACGCTTAGACCAAAGTGTTTTTGTACGTTGTAGACTACTAAAGAGAGTGGAAGTTCATTTAGAATGGCAAGGCAGGTGGATTAGTTTTGGCACCCTGGATTTAGAGCATGAAGGCAAGAGAAGGGTAGAAAGGGCAGCCTGGCACTTGGGACTTTTCTGGCCAGCTGTGTGGAGGTTTGCCCAATTCTCAATTCATTCCATACCCTTCTTCCGCTCTGACATTAGGCAGCCAAGCAGGCCTTTTGATACTCAAGGAATTAAGGGCAAATAGTGTTTTACAGTTATTCATCACCCCCAAAGTCCTAGAAGGACTAGAAAGACAGCTTCTCTTGAATGGCCCCATTTTGAAGCAAAGTAAAGGCAATAGAGACGGTTGTGGAAGCAACTGAGGCTTCAGTGAAACAAGTCTCATTATTACCATTTGTTAATTTCAAATCCATAGACACAACATGATTATTTACCCCTACTCCCATCTGGAAATGTGAGATGATGGATCAGAGCCATCTTTTCCTTTACTTTACCCATTGAATCAAGTTCCAGGAAGGATCACCTCTTGCCAAAGCCTCCTTTTTTCCTAGTTCTCAGAAAAGCAGTCTTTACAACAGAGCCACCATTTACAGAGGAGGAAACTGAGGCTTAGAGAGGTCAAGTTATTTTTCCCGTATCTTGCCCAGTGGTGGAGATATTCAAACCCATGTAATCTGGCTCCAGAACCCCAACTATTAAGGTTAAACTGCCTCGATGTGTATTTTGCCATAAGCTCCATAAGAAATGCCTAGTTAAGAACTCGATTTATTTTTTGAATCTTTAAAAATTATTTGAAGTATTTTAGTAAAAAAGTAATACATAAACACAGTAACAAGTTCAAGTTATACAAAAGATCATACAGTGAAAAGTGAGTGTTCCTCTCCCACCTACCCCAGTTCCACAGTTCTCAATCTTCCCCTCTCTAGAGGCAAATGTTATTTTTTTACATGTCCTTCCAGAAATAATCTGAGCATATACTACTCCGTATATACCTTAAAAGATAAGTGGAAGCATATGATACATACTGATGTTTCCAGTCTAACTGAGAAATCCTGCCTTGGCAAATAACACCGTCTCCAAGATCCAAGAAAGTCTACTAGCCAAACACAGGTGAGGACAGGATGGATATGATGTTTTATATACCCATGAAAAAAAACCTGGTGATGTAAAGAATTCATCCTGTAGTTTCAAGCAGTTAATCTGGATAGGAAGTGACTCCATCTGGAAATGTCTGTTTTGAGGAGCTTATGCTCACTTGGGTTCATGCTGGATGGCATTGCTCCCTGGGTGCAGGGATCTCCTATGTGTTATAGAGGGTTATATCCTGCTCAGTATCTAATGAGCTTAATTCCTTGTGTGTATACACTGGGTGCTCAGTCAATGATGGCTATATGTATGCCTGCAAAATTTGTTTTGTTTGCTTAAAAAAATATCCTTGCAATGGAGTGTGGGTTACTCGTATGATAACTCCTTTTATTCTCCACATTTGCTTTTCAGTAGCAAGGTGCTCTGCACTCTTAATGTGTACAAATTTTGAATCATGCTGAAAATCTTGTTTCCTACACACTGGCAAAGAATTGCTGGTATGGACCAGAATTGTACAAAAAAGAAATCCTGACTAGTATTTTTACTTTCAGAAAAGCATTGACAAAATATTACCTAGCACCTGAGGACCACAGGCACACAAATAAAATATCACCTATTTATTTAAAAAAAAGATGTTTTGCTCTAAGTTATAAAGAACTGGTGTTAAATTTCTAAACAACAACTACTGTCAGTTTGGGAGGGGATAAAGTTTATGGTAAGAATTATGGGTGTGGGAGATAAAGGTAGGATATATATGTGCATAATCAAAAGTAACGCGTTGAGCAAAACTAAAACACGAACACTAAACTGGAACAAATCACACTAATTAGCTAAATATGGGGGGCAAATGGTTATAGCAGAAAAAGAGATTTTGGAGTTGAACAGACTTGGATTTCAATCCAACTTTGCTCTTAAGGACCCTGAGCAAGTTCTCTCAGAGCCAGTTTCCTCATCTATAAAATGGGTATGATCATGATTAAAATCTTCCTTTTTTAATACATTTAAAAAATTGAAGTATAGTTGATTTACAATGTTATGTTAATTTCAGGTGTACAGCAAAATGATTCAGTTATACATATACATGTATATATATGTACACACATATATTTATGTATGTATTCTTTTTTAGATTCTTTTCCATTATAGGTTATTATAAGATATTGAATACAGTTCCCTGTGAAAATCTTCTTATTATAAAATGAACTTAAGCAAGCTAAACATTAATCAAAGAAAAAAAACAATCCTTTTATTATCATTGAGGGAAACAAAACCTCCAAAACACCTAGTAATATTTTTCCTTATTAATTGTTCCCTTAATAGCCTATACTTATTTTCACAATTCACTTTGAATCTTAATTTTATACACCAAAGCCCTTTAAGAGTTTCTCCTTGACTCTTTTTTTAAAAATATTTTAAAGAGACCATGAAATTTATTAGAATTCCTAGTATGAATGCACAAACCTGAAGTAGCAAAACGAGTACATCTAAGTGTGAAGAACCATGTTTTATACATTTTGACTCTTGATTTTTTTACCTTTCTCAGTGTGGAAGGCAAACTTCTAAGGTGACTCTCAGTGATCCCCACCTCCCGGTAGTCATGACCTTGTGTAATCCTCTTTGGGCTGGATCCAGTGACTTACTTCTAAGGAATAGAATACAGCAAAAATGGTGGAATATCACTTCTGTGACTAGGTTATAAGACTGTGACTTCCATCTTGCTAGCTGACTCTCTCTTTTGCTGGCTTTGCAAGATGCCATGTTGGAGAGGCCCATTTGGCAAGGAACCAAGGGTGGCTTCCAGCTAATAGCCAGTAAGGAACCTCGGGCTGATAGCCTGTACAAGACCTGAGTCCTGCCAGCAAGCACACAAATGTGCCTGGAAGAGGATCCTCCCTCAGTCAAGTCTTGAGATGTGACCCCAGCCCTGGCCAACACCTTAATTATAGCCTGTGAGAAACCTTAGTGCAGAGGACCCCATTTAGCCATGCCCAGATTCTTGACCCACAAAAACTGTGAGATAGTAAATGCGTTATTGTAAGCTGCTAAATTTTAGGGTAACTTGTTATGCAGTAGGTAACCAATATGCCTAGAATGGACTTTCTAGTACTATTTCCTAGAAGTCAAAAGAATGATCCACGCTGAACTTTCAATAGAGAAATATAGCAATAGTATCATTTATTGAATATTTCATATGTGCTGGGTATAGTATTAATTGCTTTACTGTACTAAATTCATTAACTTATTTAATTCTCATGACAACTCTCTGAGGTAGGCATTATGATCTCCATTTTACAGATTAGGAAACTGAGTCTCAAAGCGCTGAATCAACTTATCCGATGTAAAACAAATAGTGGCTTGTGTTACTTCAAAACACGTGCTCTTAATCAGATAAATACAGTTGGCTTCATCACAGTATGATGACTTAAGATGTACTCTGTGCTTAGCTCAGTGCTTGGCACATAGGAGGTGCTCAGTATAGGTAAGCTATAATTATTACACCTTGAACTCACAATAAAGAGCCGCTGTGTCAGTCTGCATTCAAAAACCAGCTCCTCACACCCTGCTGGGGTACACGGTCTTGCCCATAGTGGTCACAGTGGTCCACACATCCTGAACAAGTTCCCGCTTCACCAAGTGATCTTAATAACCCATGCCAATATGTCCTCTCAGGAGGCTCATCCAGCACGTTGCAACGTGCTGAACTGATTTTCATTCTGCTTGGATGCTGCCGTTGAGCTCTGGGGGCTCTCGATCTGTTCACATGGGTTACCCACGCCCATATACACATGCTGGGCTATTTAGAATAGTGACTGAATTTGAGGCACCAGTTGCCTTCCAATGGTCTGTTGCAGCTGAAATTAAATACTCCTTTCCTTTATACCTCTACAAGGCTTGGTTAACTCCTATTTACAGATGGAATTTTACAGCTAGTATAGAGCACTTACCCTAGTGATAATAACAGAAACACCTTACAATTGTGTCAGCTTGACTGTTTATAAAACACTCTCATATGCATCTCATTTGACTCCATGGCACTTCATCTATGCCTTATGAGATGAATGACTTTCTATCTTGTATTATAGCTATTTATATACATGAGGCAGTATAGTCTGGTGGAAAAATCACAGATTCTGGCATCAGATAGACCTGGATTTGAATCCCAGTTCCACCACTTACTAGATGTGTGGCTTGAATAAATTTATGATCTTCCCTGAGCTTCTGTTTTCCTCATTTATAAAATGTGCTTAGTCATGCTCATAGGGCTATTGTGAGGAATAAGATAACATGTAAAGTGAAGGACAATTAATAAGGACTCAACAAATATTTTCTCAAAAAAAATGTTAGTTTGCATGCTGATACCTAGCAAAATCTGTGACTGTTCTTTACATCTGCAACAGGCCTGGCACTGTGTCTTCTGTCTTTTAGAAAGAAGCTCAATGCATACTTCTTGAATGGACAAGCCTGGGGGTAGTCAGGAAAGTTATTGTTATCCTAGTAGGTGGAGGTTAAATGGCCTTCCCAGGGCTCACATGGCTGATAAATGATAGCACCGGAATTCGAATTCTGGTCATTTTCTGCATAGTCCAATGCATCTTCCTATGGTCTTTTGGATTGGTTTGCAAGAATGATGTACTGGGAATAAAATCTCTTGTAGAAGAGAGCCTACAGAGAGCCTATGCTGGGTTCTGCACTAGGATTCAGATCTCTTTGGGCATGGTGTAGAGAGCCTCCCATCCCACTCCTCCATGGGTTACCAAGGAGACTTCTGAGAGTCATGTTCACATGCTAGGTCCAACAATAGTGCCTTAGTTGTTAGAAGGTTTGGGCAAATCTGAGTATAGTCTATTGCCTACCATTCAGATTTACCCATTGGCCTAGTTCCCCAAGGATTTGTGTCTAAATAGACACAAAGGGTTGAGGATAGTGAAAGTAAAAACAAGATACAAGCAGGAAAAAAGTAGTTTCTCTAAAGAGCTTTGTGAGACGATGGAAAGGAGATAAAGCAGCACAGCTTTTACGCCGACCTAATTGAGAGTTGGCTCAGAACATAGCCAACCCTGGCACATGGGGTTTCCAGGGAACAGAACTCAGCTTTGGCACTTGGAGGGCTGTGGTACATCAGAGACACCAGGGGCAGCACAGAGCAGTAGATGCTACCTGGCTTCCAGTCATTGGCACAGCAGTAGCACCTGGGGCCTTTTTTTTGTTTAATTTATTTTTGGCTGCATTGGGTCTTCGTTGCTGTGCACGGACTTCTGATTGTGGTGGCTTCTCTTGTTGCAGAGCATGGGCTCTAGACGCACGGGCTTCAGTAGTTGCAACATGCGGGCTCAGAAGTTGCAGCGCATGGGCTCTGGGGCACGTGGACTCAGTAGGTGTGGCTCTTGGGCTCTAGAGCACAGGCTCAGTAGTTGTGGTGCACAGGCTTAGTTGCTCCGCAGTATGTGGGATCTTCCCGGACCAGGGTTCGAACCCGTGTCTCCTGCATTGGCAAGCGGATTCTTAACCACTGAGCCACAAGGGAAGTCCCGGCAATTTTGTTTTAAGAGTAGTGCACGGCAGCATCAGTGGCTTGATGTAGCTCTGGAGGCTTTGGGAACAGGCGCAAGCAGTATCCTTGGTACAAGCATTAATGCCCTTGTTATTCATGGTGAACACTGGTAGCAGTGATGAGATGCCTGTGATGTGGCTTCTATAGGTAGCGGAAGCCTAAGAAGTCCATAAGGTTGAGAAGGCTTCCTTATGAATAGACTTGAGACAACCACTGGGGAGTATGAGAAATAGTGGAGGACCTAGAGGTATCATAATAATGGGTTTGGGTGAAAACCAGAGAAATGCTATTTATGACGATTAATTTTATTTTAACCTGTAGCTTGGTATGATTTGGGGAATTCCAGATTAGACACCAAAAGTCAGATGGATAACAATTTACCCTGTAATCTGGAGCCCTTCCTGCTCCTGTTCCCCAGTGTGAGAGGTGCTAATTGTCAAAGGTAGAATCCTCCCTCCCTCCTCCTGCTTCAACACCCTACAAGTTCAATACTCTATGCTATCAAGCAGAATTCCTGGGAGCACAGATATTTGAAAGAGAGGTTTCTGAATGTCGCTTCAAATCTCCATCTGACTATTTGGAGTAACTCAAGCTAATAGGCTAAAACTTCCAGGATGATTTGGATGAAGGTGGTAAGCGCTCTGGAACTTCTGAGGTGGGTGGGTGGGGAAACTGCCCATCATTAACAATGTGCACAGAGACTGCTAGCCATTTGTCTTGCAGTGGGTGGCATAGCTGTGCTTCCCTCTTACAAAGTGTTGCCCTTGCAAAGGGCTGAGATGGTGGCATCATGCCTTTGCTGTCAGTGATACAAATTACATCTGCCTACTCTAAGAGAAATAAAACAAGCTTCTTTCCCTCATGATGACCTAATTGTCTTTCTTGTCCTTCAAGGTTAGCCAAAGATGTGGTAAAGGCATTAGGTACGTGTCAAGAATGACATCACCACCACCAGCAACAAAAGTAAACATACATGTTCTACGGTACACACACACACACACACACACACACACACACACACACACACACACACACACACACACACCCATTAGTCCATCTGCCTTCTCACAGTGGCTTAAAGATTGGGTGAGAGAATTGTCTTCCTGACCAAACTAGGTTTTCCCAAAGTGTGTTTCTAAGACCAGTTGTTCCAGGGAACTTTAGTACGTGGTAGACAAAAAAGGGTTCCCTGATCAAGTAAGTTGGGGAGACACTGGGTTATACGATGGATTATACAATGCAATTGGGTTATACAGTTTCTGTACTATAGGACTTCCCGGTGGGCTAATGTATGGAGACTGGGAGGGGGAAATAATAGGTGATATATGAAGAATTTCCCAAAGAGAGGCAGCAAAACATGGTGTTAAGTGTGTGGGGCTCTGGCAGCAGACGTTCTGGGTTTAGAACCCAGCTAGGATCTGTCACTCGCTACTTATGGGACCTTGGAAAAGTTTATTTCACCTTTTTGTGCCCCGATTGTTTTTGTCTGTTGAATGGGGATGATAATGATGATACTTATGTCACAGGGTGGTTGTAATATATAAAGTGCTTAAAAGAGTTCTTGGCTCTTAGGAGATGCTGAATAAATACAAGCTAATATGATTTGACTCTGTAACTTTTCCTGCAAACCTGAGCTGGGTTCTTCTGATATAAAGACTATAGGGGGATGGCATGAGGGAAGAAAGCAAGTAAAGGAGGTCAAATCAAGCCTGAGCTGAAGGACTACAGCTCTGAAGTCCAAATCTCAAAGATTATTTCCTTCCCCCCATCTCCAGATATTTTTTTTCTTTTTTAAGAGATAATCGCTTACCAGCCTCAAATTGGTTATGTGTATATTTCTGGAGGAAGGAGGATGGACTAAATGACAGAGGTTTTGTCAATTATCCAATGACTTGAATGGCTTTGATTTCTGCATCTAAAAAATGGATCTACTGTTACTGAACTGTGTCTTGGAATTTTGGTAGGACTAAGGAATGATAGCAAAACATCCAAGATTAATCCAAGCCCACAGTCAAATTGAATTACCTTCTCACAGTTCAGTTTCATCAGAAAATGGCAAGTGGCAAGAAATCAAGCTGCACCCTGACTGGGCAGAGTGTTCTCTGTGAGCTGATGTTCTACACCTGCAACTAACTTTTAGCGACAGGTGCTATCATATAGAACAGTAGTTCTCAAGCTATCATGTGTATCAGAATCACCTGTGTGGCTTGTTAAAGTACAGAGGGCTGGGCCCCAACCTCAGAGTTGTTGTTTCGGTAGGTCTGGTCGGGGGCAGGTGTGGAGAGACAAGGCTGAGGATTTTGTTCCCACGTAATGCTAATACTGCTGGTCCAGGACCACACTTTGAAAACCACTAATATAGAGGTTAAGGGAATGGGCACGGAAATTGGACAGACCTGGGTTTAATTTCTAGTCCCACCACTTAAAAGATGTGGAATCTTGGTTAAGTTACTTACTTGTGTGCCTCAGCTTACCCATCTGTAAATTGGGGATCATAGCACCTACCTCATGGGGTTGTGAGGATTAATAAGTTAATATACATAAAGCCCTTAGAATAGTGCTTACTGTATTAGTGTTAGTTGTTACTATTGTTGTTATTATTGTTATTAAGAGGTCAGGCCACTGAGTTGGCACAGGATCCGTAGAAGTGGGATAAGAGCATTGACATGGCAAGCTGTATCACTCCCTTTTAATTTGCCATTTTAAACGGACATTAACGGTAGGATTTGACACCTTGGTTTTCTAGAGATGGAGCTGCTTCAGGTCAGAGTGATCTAAACCCCAAGGGTTGACTTGCACTCCCGGTTGTCTGGGTGACTGGTCTCTCTTACTTCCTATCTTCACCCCACAAAATGCTTCAGTTCCTCTCCTAGCAAAGCGGTAACAGTACAAGTTTGGCCACAGGCCTCTAAGGCAGATGCTCCATGCCTCTTTGGGAATCTCATGGCAATATTTTCATACCAGAGAACATTTATGAAGTGCTCACTTGTGTTCAAACCTTCATGGTTTGATCTCTCTTTTTTAGAGTCCCAGCTAATTATCCTGTTTTTAAAAAAAGTCCCAGTTTAAAATTCTGAAGCCTTTGGTAAGTTGCCCACAGAAGAAATGTATAAGTTTATAACCCATTCATCATGCCCTCAAGTGTGCCTCCCCTGTATACCTCTAGTTTTGATGATAATTAGGAAGCTTGTTAGCGTCATCAGGATGCAGCTCTGTGCCCTGGTTGGGGGAAGGTGCATAAATCTGGGCATAAGGTAACCAACTCTCAAGCTCTTTGGATGATGGTCCAAGGTGTTTGTAAAGATCAACCCCTGCACTTCACTGTGGTGGCTGATTCTGGTAGGCTGGAGGGGAAGGTTAATAATGCCTATTAGCTTCAGCCAAGTCTTTCTCGATGGACTAAAATGGAGTGCGGCTATCATCCACTGTGGCTTTCTCCCTCTGCTCATTAGTTAATGTCAGGGCTTTAACAGTGCAGAGCAAAAGGAAGGGTGTGTGTGTTTGTGTGTCCCCATTTGCCTTTCCCTCACCAGCTGAGAGTAATTTATTTCTTTCCACAAAGGGAAATATGCCTTAAGGATAAGAATTCTGGCCTGTAAATTGGAAAACCTTGATTCTAGAACTAGCATCACCTCTGACTTGCTCTATGACCTTGGATGTATTAGTTAGATTTTCTGGGCCTTTGTGTCCTTTTCTGCAAAATAGAATGATCCTGATTCCCCCCTCTCAGAGCTGTTGAATATCTAAATAGGTAATATAACTGGTCATGCTTTGGAAAGTGATTAGTGCTTTATGGATAAAAGAGATAATTATGACACCCAACAAATTCGGATTAGAGATCCTGTGCTTTTTTCACACACAGGCCAAGTCTTTTTTTTAAAAATTTATTTTATTTTTGGCTGCATTGGGTCTTCGTTGCTGCGCGCAGGCTTTCTCTAGTTGTGGCGAGCGGGGGCTGCTCTTCGTTATGATGCGCGGGCTTCTCATTGTGGTGGCTTCTCTTGTTGTGGAGCATGGGCTCTAGTTATGCAGGCTTCAGTAGTTGTGGCACTAGGGCTCAGTAGCTGTGGCTCACGGGCTCTAGAGGCAGGCTCAGTAGTTGTGGCACACGGGCTTAGCCACTCCACGGCATGTGGATCTTCCCAGACCAGGGCTTGAACCCGTGTCCCGTGCATTGGCAGGCAGATTCTTAACCACTGTGCCACTAGGGAAGCCCTGCCAAGTCTTATTTAATGAGAATGACAACGCTTATAACTTTTTTAAACTAAAAATATAAATTGAATAACTGTATTTTTACAGAAATAAAAATTAAATTATAGTTCAATATTTTCCAAAGGGAAAAAGAAGAAACATCTTTCACAATAAAAAGCATAGAGAGGATTTATCTACTTGGTGCTTCCAATGGAACATTTTCAGAAATAAAAAATACGTTTCAGAACTGACCACTAGATGTCAGTGTTGGACAAGCACAGAGTTCTTGGCAGAGACTCCTGCATTAGCGTCTGGCTCCATTTCAGCTATCAAGTTTCTCTGCAAAGGAGAGGGAGTTTGTGTAACTGAAGCAAAAATTTTGCTTTCTCACTTCTCACCCCGTCTTGCGGAAAACAGCCTGATGCTCTGGGTAAGTCGCCGTTATCTTCACTTTCAGTGATTCCCTTTATAGATCTGCAGTCTGCTGAGAAGTTTAAAACACAAAATTAAACATGTACTTAGCTCCCTGAAGGCCGCATACTTATTTTTCTTCACAAAGGTGCTTTTCTTTTTCCAGACCAGCCTTCCTGGCCTACCCTTTGTGTAAAATTAATCACATATAACAAGGAAATACTGCTCTGGGGCACCCAGGTTCCAAAGCTCTCGAATCAGGGTCTTTATTTTTTTGCTGCAGAATGACACTTGCTGTGATTTCAGATCGCTCTCTAAAAATGGCAGCTACTTGGTGTGTCACACCAAGAAAACGTTTCAAGAAAACGTGGTCGCATTGTAGCTGTGCTAAACAGCCTCTTTCAGTCCTCTTTCATTTTACACTTTTACTGGAAGTCTTGAAAAGAGGCGATGTAATTAGGTTCCAGTTGTCTCTGTTGAGCTCAGAGATGCTCACCTTTCCTTGGGGGAAGATGAATTCCTATTATGTTGGTTTCTTATCACATCCTGGATTATGGAGGAAATGTGCAGCGAATTCAGACTAAAGCTAGTGATAAAATCAACTTAGCTCTTTGAAAAGGCCACCTGCTCTGGGGTTTTAGAATTCACACTTGCGGGGCTACTCCTCCTGAACAATTTTCAAGGGTGGGTAGTCAGTTTTTTGTGCCCCTCTTGCCCTTTATAGGAGGCTGGCTCAGACGCATTTAGAAAGCATTTTGTGGAGGAATTTGGAATTGCAACATCCCTTCCTTGGTTTACTTTTGTCCCTTTTGCCCTCCAGTTGGCCAACAGGAAGAAAATGGTTTGGTGACACAAAGTCAAAGGTGGATTTCTTTTTTGGCCACACTTACTGGAGACCAGTGGAGGGGGGCTGGATGTGACAGCACCTCCCGGTGCAGAGTACTGCCCTGCTGCAGCATCCTGAGTGGCTGCTGGCCAGGAGCTGACCTTGTCCTGGGGAATGAGTCATCAGGCATAGCCTTGCTCTTGGAGGCAGGCCTGGCGTTGGTTTCAAGGTCCTCTTGGATCTGGTGCCTGTCTGCTCCCACTTCACTGCGTCTCAGCATCCCTGGGTCTCCTCAGCGGTGTTTGGAGTCTTGGAGGAAGAAAGGCCCCTCACCCTCTGGCAGGCTCATTTTTCATCACTTTGCCACCTCCCTGCTTGTGCCTGAGGCCTTGTCCCTTCCCAGCTCCTGAAGGACCTTGTTCCTGTACACCTCAGCTTCCAGCCTGGCACTTTCAACCTCTTCCTCTTCTTGCTGCTTCCCCTCTGCCTTCCTGCAAATGAGGGAGTTAAGAGCAATAGTTTTGAGGTCAGACATACCTCAGCCACTTGCTACCTGTCTGACATGAGGCAAGTTCCTTCGTTTCTCTGAGCTCTGGTTTTTTAATAACAGTACTTACCTTGCTGTGTTTCGTGAGGATTAAATGAGGTAAAGTATGTATGTAAAGCAACTAGCACTTTGTTGGAGTTAGGGGATCCATAGCTGCTGCTGTTAATTTTCTTGTTTCTGACTATGCCACTAATTGTCTGCCTGCTCTCTTTTCTCTCTTCTCCCTTTAACTGTTCAGTATTTCTAATGACTGGGTTCTCCTTACCTTTGCTCATTTACATTTACTCACTGTTCATTGCCTCTTGTTTTGGCAATTATATTTTAAATTCCCAAGCTTTTTCTTGTTCTCGGTTTCTTGCTTGTAGTAACCTGTCCATATTTTATAGATGCAAAGGTCATCTCTAATCACTCTAAAGAAAACAATTAAATTAAAAAAATTCTCTTTTGTTTCCAGAATTATCTGTATTCCAAGGTCTTTTAGTTTTTCTTGTTTGCTCAATTATTATCCCTTCTGTGCTTAGTGAAATTTTATCTGTTTTTTTCTAGGCCCACCTCAAATGCCACATCCTCCATAATGTCATCCTTAATCCCCCAAATTAGAAGCAAATTTTCCTTCCCTCCTTCATTTCTATAACCCTTGGTTTGAATCCTTTTATTACATAGCACCATATATTGTATACCTAAGTGCTTGTTTTTTGTGGCTCAGTTTGACTTTCTTCTTGGAGTATAAATCCCTGGAGGTTAAGGACTGTACTATACACGCTAGCTTCCCTGGGGGTATTTTGTATGGGGCTCCTTGCCTTTATGGGGCAGGGGGGGACTGTACTGGTCACCACCGCAGTGTGAGAATCATATAAGAATGAAGTAAGAATGTCCTGGTAGATCAAGGATTGCAGTGGTTGATGGAGAAGGTGGTAGATCTTTTCTAGAAATCTTTACAAGTGGCTGTGTCCTCATTGGACTGAGATGAGTGAAGTGGAGACTTGTCACAAATGAACTGTAGCGATTCTCTAAGGATAATGTCTGTGGGTCCTGAGCCTGCATTGCTGGGATGCCCCCCCCCCCCCGTAGCAAATGGCCAATAGCTTCAAAGTACATGTGTCAGCAGGGACCTGGCTGACTAAGGTCTCAGCAGTGGGTTTGGACCACATCAGGTTTTCTTCAGAGGGGATTAACACGTATCTGAATGTTTTCACCCAAACTACCCCGCAGGGAAATCCTTCACAACAGACATCATAGTACAAATGACAAGCTTGCCTTTTTTTTCTGTCTGAGGCCTGTCAGTCTCATACATACAACACAAGGCAAGGCCAAGGCCAAGACCTGACTGATTTGACTGCTAAGAATACAGTGAGCCACTTTTACATTTAGACGGTTTAGTACTTACATGGGCAGTGAAAAGAAGAATAAGCTGAAAGTGCCAGCTTTCTGTGGTCATCGCTCCACACGCTAAAAAGGATGACCTGGAAACAAAAGGGGGCCGGATGACTGCGGTGCAAGTTGGGACACCCCATTGCTGAGAAGCCTGATCTAGGCTGCCACAAAGTAGTTTTATATTCTGCATAATATATATTTATATACATTTATATTAGAAATTATATTTTGGGACTTCCCCTGCGGTCCAGTGGTTAACACTCTGAGCTTCCACTGTAGGGGACGTGGGTTCAATCCCTGGTCAGGGAACTAGGATCCCACGTGCCGCATGGCATAGCCAAAAAAAAAAGAAGCTTTTAGAAATTACATTTTATATTTATATAAAATTTATATTTTATAAATTTATGTTTATATATTATATATTAAAGCAGTTAGATATTCTGAGAAGGCAAGGCAGAAAACTCCATACCTCACTGGGGCCCGGGAGGCAAAAAGAAATTGTTTCATAATAGCCTCCAGGGCAGGGGGTAGGGTGGGAGGGGAGTGTGGGGGTGAGGGGTGAGGGGGAAGGTACACCAGTGGGAGACGGCCTCATAGTAGCTCCTTACAGGCCTCCTCCCATCCTCTCGTGTACCAGGAGGATCACAAAACATTGCACAAGACTCAGGCTGCAGTTCCACCCTTTGCCTGCATGATGTTTGTGGATGTGCCCAAGGCCGCCAGGGTGCCGTGGCAGAGATGCTCCCCAACACGGCTCATTGGTGCCTTCTCTGGAGCCCAGTCACATGTTGGCTGATAGTAACTTTGGTTTCTGCATATATAAAAGTTCTGAAGAGCACCCACCCACCTCCCACTGCAGCCGACACATACACACACACACACGTGCGTGCACACACACACACACACACACACACACACACACACACCTTTTCTAGATTCAGAGTTTAGGTAGTTGCCAACAAACCTATCTATACATTATGCCCTCATTCTTATTTTTCATCCTGACCATTATGCTCCCTACTCAAGTTAGGCTGATTCACTTCCTTGCTTCCTCATCCAGGGTTCTTTCATCATAAGAAACATCTAAGAATCTTCCTAATCAGGACAGGGATTGGCCTCTGAATCCGGGTCTCCTTGAGCCTGGCCTCTCCGGTTTGCTCTCTTGCTCACTTTATCCTGAACATTTGCTTTCCACAGGTCTTCAGGATTCTGAACACGCATGTGGCTTTTGACCAGAGGCCTTTCCCTACACTTTGTCACACATGTCCTTGCTGTTCCTGACTGCTTTGCCCAGCCTTGGAGCCCCAGCTTGACTGGGCTGTCAAACTGAGATCCTACAGCTTTTCACCCTCCTGCCTGGTTACTGTTCCATTGTTCTACCTTGACCTTGGGTTCACATGTGCTTCTTTTTAAATTTTATTTTATTTTATTTTATTTGTTTTTTTATACAGCAGGTTCTTATTAGTCATCAATTTTATACACATCAGTGTATACATGTCAATCCCAATACCCCAATTCATCCCACCGCCATTCCCACCCCCCACCACTTTCCCCCGCTTGGTGTCCATACGTTTGTTCTCTACATCTATGTATCAACTTCTGCCCTGCAAACCGGTTCATCTGTACCATTTTTCTAGATTCCACATACATGCATTAATATACGATATTTGTTTTTCTCTTTCTGACTTACTTCACTCTGTATGACAGTCTCTAGATCCATCCATGTCTCTCCAAATGACCCAATTTCGTTCCTTTTCATGGTCGAGTAATATTCTATTGTATATATGTACTACAACTTCTTTATCCATTTGTCTGTTGATGGGCATTTAGGTTGCTTCCATGACCTGGCTATTGTAAATAGTGCTGCAATGAACATTGGGGTGCATGTGTCTTTTTGAATTATGGTTTTCTCAGGGTATAGGCCCAGTAGTGGGATTGCTGGGTTGTATGGTAGTTCTATTTTTAAGGAACCTCCATACTGTTCTCCATAGTGGCTGTATCAGTTTACATTCCCACCAAGAGTGCAAGAGGGTTCCCTTTTCTCCACACCCTCTCCAGCATTTGTTGTTTGTAGATGTTCTGATGATGCCCATTCTAACTGGTGTGAGGTGATACCTCATTGTAGTTTTGATTTGCATTTCTCTAATAATTAGTGATGTTGAGCAGCTTTTCATGTGCTTCTTGGCCATCTGTATGTCTTCTTTGGAGAAATGTCTATTTAGGTCTTCTGCACATTTTTGAATTGGGTTGTTTGTTTCTTTAATATTGAGCTTCATGAGCTGTTTATCACATCTACTTCTTGATCCCCACCCAGATGCCAACCTATTGCCTTGTCTAGAGACTCATTTTGATGTATTGATGGTTCTCTGGATCTTGGCTTTCTGCCCTGGGTCTTCCTGCATGTGTTCTTAGATTAGCAGCTTTCATAAAATGACGTGTTGAAAGAGTCTAATCTAGTACAGTGAGGCTATGAACCATGTGTAAGTCCTGGCCAAAATCTGTGCTCTGATAAGACACCACTGTATTTGTATTATTGCTTCAGCATCAGTCCTATGATGTAGGACTTCCTCTTTCTGTTAGATACTGCAGTTAGGGCTGCTTAAAATAAGTAGGGTATATTCTAGCTCTACTCCCTTGGAGGTCATACCCTGGCAGACGGTACTTAGTTAGGACAGGGGAGTTTGGTATGAAGAGTCACCAGCTTTTCACTCCCTCTACTATGAATGAATGGATTAGTGGTGATTCTTTCCAGGGATGGCTATCTTTTTTTAAAGACTTAATTTCTTTAGAGCAGTTTTAAGTTCACAGGAAAATTCAGAGGAAAGTGCAGAGACTTCCCTTCCCATAGACCCCTGTGCCCCCACACATGCACAGCTTCCCCCCCCCCGTCAGCATCCCCTACCAGAGGGGTACATTTGTTACCACTGATGAACCTACACTGACACATCACAATCACCCAAAGTCCATAGTTTACCTTAGAGTTCACCGTCAGTGTTGTTCATTCTGTGTGTTTGGACAAGTGTATAGTGACATGTATCCATCATTAGAGTATCAAACAGAGTATTTTCACTGCCCTAAAACTCCTTTGTGCTCCACCTATTCATCCCTCCCTCCTTGTCTCCCTCCAACCCCTGGAAACCACTGATCATTTTACTGTCTCTATAGTTTGGCTTGTCCAGAATGTCATATAGTTGGAATCATACAGTATGTAGCCTTTTCAGATTAGCTTCTTTCACTTAGTAACATGCATCTAAGGTTCCTCCATGTCTTTTAATGGCTTGGTAGCTTATTTATTTTTGGCCCTGAATAGTATTTCCTTGTCTGGATGTACCACAGTTTATTTATCCATTCATCTACTGAAGGACATCTTGGTTGCTTCCAAGTTTAGGCAGTTATGAATAAACCTCCTATAAACATCTGTGTGGAGGTTTTTGTGTAGACATAAGTTTTCAGCTCCTTTAGGCAAATACCAAGGAGCACAACTGCTGCATTGCATGGTAAGAGTATGTTTTGTTTTGTAAGAAACTACCAAACTGTCTTTCAAAGTGACTGTAGCATTTAGTATTCCCACCAGCAGTGACTGAGAGTTTCTGCTGCTCAACATCCTCACCAGCATTTGGTGTTGGCAGTGTTCCAGATTTTGGCCCTTCTAATAGGTGTGTAGTGGTATCTTGTTGTTTTAATTTTCATCTGTCTGATGACATATGATGTGGAACATCTTTTCATACACTGAGCAAATTATTTAAAAACAATCTTGGGGGCATCCAGTTATGGTTGGGGTTGAGAGCAGTGACTCATTATTCATCTATCCATCCATTCATTTATTCAGCAAATATTTACTGAGTATTTTCTATGGACCAGGCACTGTTCTAGGCCCATAAGTGAATGAAACAGACACTATTTGAAATTCTCATGAAATTCTAGTTGGTGATATGGAGGGAAGAAAGCATTAAACAAGTAAACAGAAATAAATCAGATGAAATCAGGTACTGACAAGTGTTATAAAGAAAATAAATTGGCGATGTGCTAGAGTAGACACATGCTACATAGGAAAGGCCTGTCTGAGAAGGGGTTATAGGATTTATGTAAATTTCAGGAGGAATAGCATTCTAGGCAGAGGGAATAGCTAGTATTGAGGCAATGAGCTGGGACTCAGCATTCTACGCAGAATATAAATAAAGCCATGGCGTCTCAGTCTTCACAGAAGGCTGTGGTTGTGGGTTTGGGAAGGGGAGGAGATGGCACTGTGAGGGCATCTCAAATAGACTTCCTTTCATCAACATCCCTCCAAACGTATAAGGACTCAAATAGCTGGCAGGCCCCTTGCCCAGACACAGAGGAAACTGAAAGTGAGGCTTTCAGTTTCCGACATCCATTCTGATGTTCAGGAGTTGGCAGAGATGATTGTGAATCCACTTTTAGGAGTTAGGAAAGCATAACTTTTATTCCTTTCCTCCATCTCTCTTTCTCTCTCACTCCTCCCTTCCCTCTTCTCTCTTCTCTCTATATACATTTAGTGACAGAATTTGACAGACTAATTCACACTAAAATGTTAGTGGTTGTATGTGATTCCTCCTGTGGGTATTTGCCTTTTTTAAAGAAGACTCCTGGGGAAAAGGCAACAAATACAGGAATGAATGAATGAAATGACTGTCATTTTCTCAAAACAAGGTATGTTGGAATTTCAAATCCTGGGTTGCCTAGGTAAAGGAGAAATCCCCTTTAAATCTATTAACATCTCTCATGTACATTTTCCAGATTCAAGATGTCTCATGTCTGTACCTCCATCTAGACTCCTTGCTAACATGCTGTCCCTGTCCTAGATCGGGAGGTGGTTCTAGATATGTGCATAGCAGCCTCTGGGGATCATCCACATTTTCCATCTGCTGCTGGAACACTTTTTTAAAAAAATTTTATTTATTTATTTTTGGCTGTGTTGGGTCTTCGTTGCTGCGCACGGGCTTTCTCTAGTTGCGGCGAGCAGGGGCTACTCTTTGTTGCGGTGCGCGGGCTTCTCATTGCGATGGCTTCTCTTGTCGCGGAGCATGGCCGCTAGGCGCACGGGCTTTAGTAGTTGTGGCACATGGGCTCTAGAGCGCAGGCTCAGTAGTTGTGGTGCACGGGCTTAGTTGCTCCACGGCATGTGGGATCTTCCCCGACCAGAGCTCGAATTCTTAACCACTGTGCCACCAGGGAAGCCTGAGCCCCTTTTCTTGAACCTTGGTTTCCTGCCTGAAGAAAGGAACAGTTTCTACCCTCTCCCCATGAGCTTGGAAAGCTGACAGAGAAAATTAAGATCATTGCCATCAAGTTTTTATCTGCTCTAAGCAAAAACAGGAAACCAAGAAATAAAGGCACAGCTCAGCAATAGCTTCTGAGTGGGTAACATGGGAGAAGTTTTTGTTAAATCCTCTTCCCATGTACCTTCCCACCCACATGTTCTTAGTCAGATTTATTTTTTGCATATCAGTTTCTGAGGATGACAAGAAACTTGCCCTTTTCTTAACTATGGTTTTCAGAAGCAGATTATGCTGTACTTAGTGGAGACCTCTTAATGGAACCCTCGGAATAAATAATACCCTCAGCTCAGGGAGTGGGTGTTGAATAGAGATTTTAAGACTCATAATGGAGTGTCAAAATAGCTATTGCTGATGTATGGGTCCTTTGTCAATTTTGGAAATGACACTGGGTAGAGCCACAGTCTCCTCTTGTATTAAAATGCCATGATTGAGAAAAGTTCTAAGAAGAACGTTCAGCATCTCTTGATATTTAAAAGTCCCACATGGAATGGTGGCCTTTTTCAAAGGTGACTTGGGTTTAGCCTGGAAAGGCAGCTGTCCTCAGAGGAGGGGAGCAGGGCATTTCTCTGGGGGGTGGGTAGGGGGCAGCTCCAGGATGCAAGGAGGAAAAGATTGGCATTTCCCTGGCCTGTGTCTTGAGGTGCTTGTTCCCAAAGGAGCATAGGGTCAGGGTTTTATGATTTCCCTAGAGTAGATGGAGAGACCTCATGACATCAAGCTGTCAGGCTACATTTCCAGGGCTCAGGCCTTTGCTATTCTCTCTCTCCTGTTGGAGGAAATAAAAAGTGTGGTCCTCTCACTAGGCCCATGGGTCTGAGGGCAGCCTTGCCTTGAGCTGAGCTCCTCTCTTTGGATATTATCTCAATGGCCACACTCTCAGCAGAGGCCCCCTTAGTGCAACCTTCTCATGAGCAGTGGTTTTGTAGTAATGAGGTTCTATGATGTGCCTCTTGCGCTATTTAGTGCTCCGCCTAGATCCCCTTTGAACAACAGATACTTATGAATACCCACCGTGTTCATGATACAGTGGGCTAGTTGAAAACCATACGAAATCTGTTCCTGCTCCTCATGAGTTCAAGAGCCTGTTGGGGAGATTAAAAAACGTGGAATAAATAGAGAAAAATGCAGGTCAGCATAAAATGGGGGGCTAGATCACATGAGTCAGACTATAGGGCTTAGTAGGGAAGAGGAGGGAGAAGTGATATGGGCTGGCGAGGCTAGGCAGGTCTTTCCAGAGGATGCAGGCCTTAAAGCAGGAATAGAATCTGGTCGGTTGAAGAGAAGTGAGTGCATGTGAGGCAGAAGGGCCAGCAAAGGCACGGAGGACTGGCCATGGTGTATATATGCATGGGGGCAGTCCGTGGCGGTCCAGCGGGGTTGATGTTTCTGAAGTGGAGTGTCCTCATTGAGGAGTTGTGGGACTGGATACGCATAGGTGTGGCCAGATGATGAGCATCTCAGAAGCCAGAGAAGCTTTGATTTGAACTGTGTTCATTAGGTCCTTTTGTCTGCAAGGGATAGGGACTCTTTCAAATGATCTGAAGTAAAGAGGTAGGGGATATTGTAAAAGAACTGTAAGGAGAAAGAGACTTTAGGGGACTCAAAGATCAGGAAGCAGAGTGCAGTGGAACCTCATGGGAACTGTACTTGGATCCATGGCAGCTTCGGCGACCTCAGCAGCAGGATTTGAGACTTGTCACTGGAGTGCTGTACTAGTAACACCACTCAGCCTGATGCCCCTCACTCCCGACTGCCTTCCTTTCCCCCTCAGCTCAGGTTATTATCCTTTCTATAGTTCCCAGTTTTATTTTACTCATCATCTCTGCTTCCTTATAATTTTGGTTTGTATAGCCCACCAAGGCTCCAGCTTTCTACTCTTCCCCTTAAAGTTCTGACTCTTCCTCATGCCTTCTCTCCAGGCATCCTTTCAGCCTCAACTCTTGCTTCTCTCCCCACCCCCTCCTCTTCCCTTCCCCCTCACTCATCACTCTCTCTCCCTCACCCCCCTCCCTCTCTCCCTCTCCCTCTAGTATTTTTAGGCCAAGTTTCTTTTTTATTTTTAAGGGAAATATCCAGAGATTTTATTCACATATGATTGCATAATCCTTTGAAAAGGAATGTGGAGCAAGGTTAGAGGTCAACATTGTTAGGATTACATGCTACTTCAAAAATTCTTGTTAGGTCAAATTTCTGAGAGAGAATATGACTGTCCTAGTTCATATGTTTGTACCAGGCTCTGTCAGCAGCCCTTGGACCAGGGGCCTATCCTTGGTCCTTTCAGTCCAGGCTTGGGGAGGGGAGGTGATATCAGAGAAACCATATAAGAGATTGGTCAAGCAGGAGGTGATGGATCCTGGATATGGGTTCTGGCAGTGAGAATGAAGAGGAAAGAATGACTAGAAAAGATATTTCAAAAAAAATTGGTAGGAATCAGTATCTCACTGACTGCGGGGTAGGTAGAGAGAGGGAAATTAATGATAAATCCCATGATTTCAGGGTCTGGGTGACTAGGAGAATGATAAAGCAAGGAATAAGTGAGCTGGGCCAAGGAGTTAGTTTAGGGGGAAGACAGTGAGTTCTGTTTTTGCCATGTTGAGTATGAGTCAACAGTGGACTCTATTTGCCAACTCGGTGACCTGTGTTGTGTCCTGTGCTTGGTGACCTCCTTTCCTCCCTAACTTGGACACCCAGTTAGGGTAGAGTCCTGAGTGGCTCAGGTGACTTAAGCCAGGGGCTAGAAGATGTGTGGAGAGCTTCTCTGAAAAGGTCTACTTTACTCATTTTCTCCTTCACCCTTAAGTAGCTAATTGGTCCCATGGAGCAATGGTTTTTGCTAGGAGGGCAGAAAGGAAGGCAGATGTGAGGAGACCTTTCCAGTCCTGTGTGAAACATGATTCGGTTCCAGTTGCTGTTTTCTAAGTCTTCAGAAGAGATAAAATGAGTAAAGATGTAGAGAAATGAGGTGAAGAAATGGAGAAAGCCTTGAGCAAGTTGGAAACAAGCTACATATTCATGGCTGTCCCATACCCATTTCAAGCAAAGCAGTTGAGAGGAAAATGCCAAGTAGAGAGCACACAAGCATGTGACAGAGACCCAAGTGGAACGAGCTGAAATTAGTTAGGAAGGGTACCCGGTGGCTTACAGGTTTGGAGAAAATGCTGAGCAGCCAGGCCTTGGGAAGGGCAGGAAATAGGGCAGCCTTGGTGTTGGCCTTCAGGACTGAAAACTAGAGGCTCAAAAGCTGTCAGGATTCTCTCGGCTTCTTGTCTCTGCTTCGCTCTCTGTGTTGGCTCCATTATTATACTGAAGACAGGATTCCCTCTGTGGTGGAAGACATGGCCGCGCTAGCTCTGAGCTCACATACTCACAGCTCTTTGACCAGAGAGGAAGGGATCCTTCCTTGCCAGCTCTAGTCCAGCAAGACTCGGGGAAGTGCTCTGATGGATTTGTCTTGAGTTACGTGCCTAATACCAGATTAATTCCCATGGCCAAGAGTATGGGACCCTATCCATGACCAGTTTTGGAGCAAGCCAAGTTCACTTCTCAGCCAGTTACTATGGCCAAGGATATTGAATCATGTAAAAAGAATGGCAGCTACAGTTTGGGCCACATGCCTAGAGCTGGAGGGGAGGAGGAGTGTTTCTCCAAAAGAAGTGAGGAGAGAAGCAGCACAGACAGGGCCACGGGGGCATCTTTGTGAACCAGCTAGTCACCCCAATTTGTGTTTTTCCATTGCAATTTGTGTTTCTCCATTTAGTAACCTGATGATAATGAAACAAAGTTATAAGGTAAGAAGGCTCACACAGAAATGAAGGTATTAAGGAAGTAACGTACATTTTTTCAGTATCGTCACTTGCCTTCCCTTCCATTGGTGGTCCCACGCCACCAGCACATGCTATGCTCCAGTTATACTCAAATTATGTCAATTCCTTAAAACCACTGTGTTCTTTCTGTTGTTCCTGCAGCTTTACTTCATCTTTCGGGATTCATTTTGGGTGATACTTTCTTTGGGAAAACTTGGCTGTCTACCCCCATCTTCAAATCTGGATAGGGTGCTGCTTGTATGTGATCTCGTTGCACCCTGCACGACTTCCTGTATTTTGTAATTGCTCTGTTACTTGTCTGTCTCTCCCACTAGACTGTAAGCTCCACGTGGGTGAGGCATTGTCTTTCTCAATCACTACTCTACCTCTACTGCTAGTGATGTTCTCAGATGTGCTGTTGATGCTCAGTGAACATTTACTGCATGAAATAAGGAAAGAATGACTCCAGTTTCCAGGCTCAAGTGGCAGGACCGAGTACCCTGAAAGGATACCAGAACAGTCCAGAAGCAACTAAGAAGGAGAATGGCCTTTTTGAAGATGTCTCTTCTGAAATAAAGAAAAGAAAGGAAGGAAAAAAGAAAGTCTTTAGGTGAATAAAGTTTATTACAGCATTTCAGTAAAGGCAAAGGTACTTAGGAGTTTCTAATTCTTTTAGCTTTTGCTTTCGCTAAGTAATGATTTCTTATAATTAAAAGTAAGGGTTAAACTAAATATTTTAATTTTCTTGCTAAATTAACAAGTTAATAATACATTTTCCCAATAAAACAATTATATCACTACTATTAGAAAGTGAACCTGCAGGTGAATTGTGTTACAACCCTTATTTTAGTTTTCTACATCTGAAGAAAGCTCACGTGTTGGGTCTAAGTTAGCTTAAGCACCAGTTTTTATGTGGTGGCAGTTGACTGATGTGTCCAAGATGACAATATATTGAAGTGCGGGACACAGACCATCTACATCAGGGGTGGGGAGAAGCTGATTGCCATGCTGATACGAATGCCATGGGGACACTGCCTGTGAGACTCTGGAGATGGTCCAGCAATCTGTGTGCAGCAAGTCCTTCAGGTGAGTGCTGCAGATTTGGCTGTCTTGGTGGTCTCGATCATGCCCTCATAGGGTTTGTTCAGTCCTGCATGAGTAAGATATGGCACTGGGGTGCCAGGTAGAAGTGAGGTTACCTATGTCAAGGGGTGTGTCTAAGTGTGCAAAAGAATTTGAAAAGAGGGCTTCCCTTGTGGCGCAGTGGTTGAGAGTCCGCCTGCTGATGCAGGGGACACGGGTTCGTGCCCCGGTTCGGAAAGATTCCACATGCCGTGGAGCGGCTGGGCCCGTGGGCCATGGCCGCTGGGCCTGCACGTCCGGAGCCTGTGCTCCGCAACGGGAGAGGCCACAACAGTGAGAGGACTGCATACCTCAAAAAAAAAAAAAAAAAAGAATTTGAAAAGAAAAGGTTAGTTCTGCACCCCCACTAAAATGGCCAGGGGAACCCCCCTGATTGTTTGGCTGACATTAAGCATTCTGTAGAAAGCTAGATGGCATGTGTAGACACAGGCATTGTTTCCAGAAAAGCTCCATGACTAGGCCCATTCCAGGCTGAGGAGCTACTGTCGAAGAGAAGCATAAGGCCATCATTCTAGAAGGTACCTTTTGTCACGAAGCCTCTTTGTTCCTTCTTGATTTTTGAATTTCCGTTTGTGTGTTAGATTTCTAACGGAAACATTTCAGCTTTAATTTCAAGTCTAGTACAATCGTAGCTGGCATTTTTTTGAATTTTTAAATTTAATTTTATTTTTTTATACAGCAGGTTCTTATTAGTTATCCATTTTATACATATTAGTGTGTATATGTCAATCCCAGTCTCCCAGTTCATCCCAGCACCCCCCCACCCCACCCCTTTCCCCCCTTGGTGTCCATATGTTTGTTCTCTACATTTGTGTCTCTATTTCTGCCCTGCAAACTGGTTCATCTGTACCATTTTTCTAGGTTCCACATATATGCGTTAATATATGATATTTGTTTTTCTCTTTCTGACTCACTTCACTCTGTATGACAGTCTCTAGATTCATCCACGTCTCTACAAATGACCCAATTTCATTCCTTTTTATGGCCGAGTAATATTCCATTGTATATATATACCACATCTTCTTTATCTATTCGTCTGTCGATGGGCATTTAGGTTGCTTCCATGTCTTGGCTCTTGTAAATAGTGCTGCAATGAACATTGGGGTGCATGTGTCTTTTTGAATTATGGTTTTCTCAGGGTATAGGCCCAGTAGTGGGATTGCTAGGTCATATGGTAGTTCTATTTTTAGTTTTTTAAGGAACCTCCATACTGTTTTCCATAGTGGCTGTAACAATTTACATTCCCACCAACAGTGCAAGAGGGTTCCCTTTTCTCCACACCCTCTCCAGCATTTATTGTTGGTAGATTTTCTGATAATGCCCATTCTAACAGGTGTGAGGTGATACCTCATTGTAGTTTTGATTTGCGTTTCTCTAATAATTAGTGATGTTGAGCAGCTTTTCATGTGCTTCTTGGCCATCTGTAAGTCTTCTTTGGAGAAATGTCTATTTAGGTCTTCTGCCCATTTTTGGATTGGGTTGTTTTCTTTTTTAATATTGAACTGCATGAGCTGTTTATATATTTTGGAGATTAATCCTTTGTTCGTTGATTCATTTGCAAATATTTTCTCCCATTCTGAGGGTTGTCTTTTCATCTTGTTTGCAGTTTCCTTTGCTTTGCAAAAGCTTTTAAGTTTCAGTAGGTCCCATTTTTTTCATAGCTGGCATTTTAAATTTAGTTAGGGAAAGATCATGGAGCGCTTTGTGAAGCTCTCTGATGATGCTCTTTGAAACATTCTGGGGATCTCCCATGATCTCTCAGGATTAAGGACAAGCAGTAGGTAGAAATGATAGCACATTCTAATAAATAGTGATTAAAAAAAATAACCCTGTACTGTGTATCTCTGTGAAGCGCTGTTTCTCAAATGATGTTACGTAAGGTGTTGTACAAAATGGAAACAGTGGTTCTGCTAACAAAAAGCGTTCTGTTTTTAGAGAAGTTTGCGATGCTGCATACTAGAAGGCCCGTTTAGAGATTTATGATTCATTTTAAGGCTCTGATAAGTCCTGCCATAAAGTCATTTTTAACTTAAATTTTTTTTAAGTTTTAACTTTTAAAATTTTTAACTTTTTAACATAAAGTCATGTTTAACTTTGTGTAATCTGTTTTTTTCCTAAATTTAATTAGCCTCTTTCAGTTGACCAGCTTCTTCAAATGGAAGCAAAATGTGCCAGAGGATCAACTAACCCAGATAGGTTTATTGAGCTCAGTGTTTCACTTCAGACATACAGATCAGGAGGCAGTGGCTAACCTGGGCAGCTCTCCCTCTTACAAGGTTTATGAGCTCGGATGCTATAACTACAGAATCTTCCTTAACCATTGGGGCCAGCTTGAGGGATATCACATTATACTCAGACACGGCCTTGATTTCCAAAGCATCCTTGTAGTAAATAATACCTAACTTTGGTAGAACTTGAAAAAAATTCATTATTACATATAATCCTATCAACATTTATTTGAGGAAGGTATTATCATTCCATTTTAGAGGGCTAAAGAGCTTAAGTATCTGCCCAAGCATGGTAGATATAAGGGATGGGATTTCCCTCCATAATGTGGGTGAGCCTCATCCAATCAGCTGAAAGCTTTAAGAGCAAAAACTGAGGTTTCCCGGGGAGGAGAAAATTCTGCCTCAAGACTATAATATAGAAATTCTGCCTGAGGATATTCTGCCCTATAAGTTTTGGACTTGCCAGCCTCCACAGTCATGTGAGACAATTCCTTTAAATAAATCTCTTAATATACATATACATGTATATCCTATCCTGTTTCTTTGGAGAACCTTTATTGATACAGTATCTAAAGTCAAGCTGCTGTCATGCAGTCAGTTTGTATCAGCAGGCTTTCTGTCTGAGGCCTATAGGCTTTAACTACTCTAGGGAACAGTCTGGTGATGAGAGAAATTTTCCTTATGACATGAGTTTTATTTGGAAAGGCCTACATTCCCCTTAAAGGGGATTTTCCCAGGGACCCCTACCAAACACTACTTCACCTACACATTCTTATTTGGGAAAGAGAAAACAATGGTTTGTCAGATAGAGTTTTCCTACCCCAATTCAGGAGAAAATGTCCCAGAATTCCCAGAGGGTTATCTAATATTTCTCTGGGGACTGACAGGGCAACTTGCTCTACCTGCATTATATATATACTGCTTTTTACTGTATTTCTAAGTGCTGTCACAGACGTCATCTTGAACTTTTGACGTAGGTGTGGCAGAGGCTGCTATTTGTGTTCTAATACCAGTTCCCCCTTTCTTCCCTAGTAAAACCCCTCAATATATTGCTGAGTTAATTGCTACCCAGTTAAAAGACTACTAGTCCTCCTTCGAGCCAGCTGAGGCCTAGCTTGTTTTAGCAGTGTATGAAGCACTGTGGTTAGGCACACAGATTCTGGCATCAGGCTATGTAGGTTTCAGATCTCCGCCTCATTTCTTACTAACTGCTGATTTACTTCTCTGTGCCTCAGTTTCTGCATCTGTAAAATGATATGATAACAGTACCTACTATATTGAGTTTCTATGATGAATAAACGAGTTTGTATTGGTAATACCTTTAGAACAGTGCCTAGCACAATAGTAAACACTCTATTATTTGTATTGTTATTTTGGCCAACAAGATGTAGGTGGAAGTGTTGTGTGAGATATCTAGGAAGTGGTGCTCCTTCCTGCTTCCTCACAGCTGGAATGTGGTTGGAGCTTGAACAGCGATCTTTGGAACGGGAGGTAACAAGCTAAGGATCATGGAATAACAAGACAGAGCCTGGGGCCCTGATGGATGTGAAGGTACTGCAACAGTCCTGGACTGCCTTTCTCCAGACTTCTCTTCATGAGAGAGAAACGTCTACTTGTTTAAGGTACTGTTGTTGTTATTTTTTGTTGTTATAAGCAGGCAAACTTAATACTGATTCTGTAAGTGTGACAGGAGGTACTACCCTCTTTTTACTGTTGAGAGATTATATACAGTAAAGTTCCCCAGTAAGAGTCAGAATACTGGATTGAGCAGAAGGCAGTGGTTAACTAACCCTTATGTAGTCCAGCTTGTGACCTGGTATGAGGGAAATTTGCCAGGCCTGCTTTTGGGGAGAGGTGTCCCTTTTTATCCCAGTCCTGTCCTCACCTTCTTCCTCTAACCCAAGCAGAGCTGCTGGGTCATTAGCTCCCTTTTCCTTCTGTGTGGAAGTCATAAGAAGACTGGGACCACATTGATAATTGTATTGAAGAGGAAGTTAGCGCCCTTTGTTTTCCAAGGCAGAGTTATTTTCTAGACTCATTAACCATTTCTAGTTCCATCTTTCTTCCTGGAATCTTTCTTTCCCATTTCCCACTACACATTGACTCTAATTGACCTTGTCAGGTCCAACCTCCAATTCCATGTCCTTCAGACAACCCTCTCTGATTATTCTAGCTCTTTTTAAACAGCTTATTCTGTGGTTCTAGCAGGGAGATCCAGCTTCTTGCTGCTCCCTGATGGAAGGAAACATGAGCCTTCATTACCTGGGAAGGTTTGAAACCAACATCTGTGAAGCAATGAAGAAAGAAGGGGTCTCTCCTATGCAGCCAAATTAGCTGAATGAAACATGATGATGAGTGGAGTGATGTGCCACAGACCACCTCCCATCTTAGCTGCCCTTCTTTTTTGTTGTTGTTGTTAGTTTCTGCTTTATAACAAAGTGAATCAGTTATACATATACAGATGTTCCCATATCTCTTCCCTCTTGCATCTCCCTCCCTATCCCACCCCTCTAGGTGGTCACAAAGCACCGAGCTGATCTCCCTGTGCTATGCGGCTGCTTCTCACTAGCTATCTATTTTACGTTTGGTAGTGTATATATGTCCATGCCACTCTCTCACTTTGTCCCAGCTTACCCTTCCCCCTCCCCATATCCTCAAGTCCATTCTCTAGTAGGTCTGTGTCTTTATTCCTGCCTTACCGCTAGGTTCTTCATGACATTTTTTTTCTTAAATTCCATATATATGTGTTAGCATACGGTATTTCTCTTTCTCTTTCTGACTTACTTCACTCTGTATGACAGACTCTAGGTCCATCCACCTCACTACAAATAACTCAATTTCGTTTCTTTTTATGGCTGAGTAATATTCCATTGTATATATGTGCCACATCTTCTTTATCTATTCATCCGATGATGGACACTTAGGTTGTTTCCATCTCCGGGCTATTGTAAATAGAGCTGCAATGAACATTTTGGTACATGACTCTTTTTGAATTATGGTTTTCTCAGGGTATATGCCCACTAGTGGGATTGCTGGATCATATGGTAGTTCTATTTGTAGTTTTTTAGGAACCTCCATACTGTTCTCTATAGTGGCTGTACCAATTCATATTCCCACCAGCAGTGCAAGAGTGTTCCCTTTTCTCCACACCCTCTCCAGCATTTATTGTTTCTAGATTTTTTGATGATGACCATTCTGACTGGTGTGAGATGATATCTCATTGTAGTTTTGATTTGCATTTCTCTAATGATTAATGACGTTGAGCATTCTTTCATGTGTTTGTTGGCAATCTATATATCTTCTTTGGAGAAATGTCTATTTAGGTCTTCTGCCCATTTTTGGATTGGGTTGTTTGCTTATTTGTTATTCAGCTGCATGAGCTGCTTGTAAATTTTGGAGATTAATCCTTTGTCAGTTGCTTCATTTACAAATATTTTCTCCCATTCTGAGGGTTGTCTTTTGGTCCTGTTTATGGTTTCCTTAGCTGTGCAAAAGGTTTTAAGTTTCATTAGGTCCCATTTATTTATTTTTGTTTTTATTTCCATTTCTCTAGGAGGTGGGTCAAAAAGGATCTTGCTGTGATATATGTCATAGAGTGTTCTGCCTATGTTTTCCTCTAAGAGTTTGATAGTTTCTGGCCTTACATTTAGGTCTTTAATCCATTTTGAGCTTATTTTTGTGTATGGTGTTAGGGAGTGATCTAATCTCATACTTTTACATGTACCTGTCCAGTTTTCCCAGCACCACTTATTGAAGAGGCTGTCCTTTCTCCACTGTACATTCCTGCCTCCTTTATCAAAGATAAGGTGACCATATGTATGTGGGTTTATCTCTCGGCTTTCTATCCTGTTCCATTGATCTGTATTTCTGTTTTTGTGCCAGTACCATACTGTCTTGATTACTGTACCTTTGTAGTATAGTCTGAAGTCAGGGAGCCTGGTTTCTCCAGCTCCATTTTTCATTCTCAAGTTTGCTTTGGCTATTCGGGGTGTTTTGTGTTTCCATACAAATTGTGAAATTTTTTGTTCTAGTTCTGTGAAAAATGCCAGTGGTAGTTTGATAGGGATTGCATTGAATCTGTAGATTACTCTGGGTAGTAGAGCCATTTTCACAATGTTGGTTCTTCCAATCCAAGAACAGGGTATATCTCTCCATCTCTTTGTACCCTCTTTAATTTCTTTCATCAGTGTCTTATAATTTTCTGCACACAGATCTTTTGTCTCCTTAGGTAGGTTTATTCCTAGATATTTTATTCTTTTTGTTGCAATGGTAAATGAGACTGTTTTCTTGATTTCACTTTCAGATTTTTCATCATTAGTGTATAGGAATGCCAGAGATTTCTGTGCATTAATTTTGTATCCTGCTACTTTACCAAATTCATTGATTAGCTCTGGTAGTTTCTGGTAGCATCTTTAGGATTCTCTATGTATAGTATCATGTCATCTGAAAACAGTGACATTAGCTGCCCTTCTTATGTATGGTATCCAGATGTCAACTCAAGATTTGGTTTGATGGAGAAGTATTATATTGCCATGTTAACTGAGAACAATTTGGCTTTCCACTTCTTATTGCCTAGGACCTCCTTTCCCATATCCAAAATATCTTTTATGTTTCGTAGCCCATCTTTTCTGGAGTCCCTTACTTTAGTAGCTCAAAAGAACTGGCAGAGTCTATGAAATGTATTTTTCTTCTCTGTTTCCACCAGCCTCCGAGGGGAAGGGAACATATCGTTACTGGTATGAAATATGCCTCCTTCTTTAGAATGCAGAAACAGAAAAATTAATTTTGCATTTAAAAAGGTAACATAAAATCAGTGTTATATTAAGAATGCTTGCTATGGAAAACACTACGTGAAATCCTTTATGTATATTATTTTGTTTCATCATCTCAGCACCATGGGTAGATATTATTACTGTACCTACTTTGCCGATAAGGAAAGAAGCTCAGGAAGGCTAAGTAGCTTGCCCAAAGTCACACAGCTGGTATTTGAACTCAGGTCAGTCTGACTCCAAATTCCATGATTTTAACCATATGCTGTAATGCCTCTATTGTTAGTATTCCTTTCTTAATCTGTATGATTTAATTAGTCATTTGGCAGTGTGATATAGTGGAAACAATGGCTCTGGCATCAGACCTGAATTTGAATCTGAACTTGTTCTCTTTCTAGTGGTTTGACCTCGGGCACACCTACATCATTTAAATAAATGGGTGAATGAATGAATGAATAAACAACATATCTTGCAGCAGAGTGGTGAGGATTAGATGTGAACATGCCCAGCACATAGCAGATACTAGATGAAAGTTTTCTCCATCTGTTCTTCCTTCTCTCACGTGGCTAGCTTGTGTTTTTCCAATGAGACTCCAAATACCTTCAGGACAGAGGCCATGTCTTTTGTGTCTTGTATAGACTCAGTATCATATACAGTGCTAGGCACACTATAGGAAGTCAATTAATAATTTTTTGTATTAACACTTTTTGTATTTATGTAATACTTTAAAAAATGAATTATATAAAATATTGTATTAGTTTCAGGTGTACAACATAGTGATTCGATATTTTTACACATTATGAAATAGTTACCACAATAAGACCAGTTACCATCTGTCACCATACAAAGTTGTTACAGTATTACTGACTACATTCCCTATGTGTACATTACATCCCTATGACTTATTTATTTCATAGCTGGAAGTTTGTACCCCTTAATTCCCTTCACCTATTTTGTTCTCTCTTCCTCTCTGGCAACCACCAGTTTGTTCTCTATATTCGAGTCTGCTTCTATTTTGTTTTGTAGTTCATTTGTTTTGATTTTTAGATTCTATGTATAATGAAATCATATGGTATTTGTTTTTCCTCTGTCTCATTTATTTCACTTAGTATAATACCCTCCAGGTCCATCCATATTGCCACAGATGGCAAGATTTCATTATTTTTTATGGCTGAGTAATATTCCATTGTATATATATGCCACATCTTCTTTATCCATTTATTTATCAATGGACACTTAGGTTGCTTCCATATCTTGGCTATTGTAAACAGTGCTCCAATGAACATAAGGGTGCATATATATTTTTGAATTAGTGTTTCTGTTTTCTTCAGGTAAATACCCAGAAGTTAAATTGCTGAATTGTATGGTAGTTCTGCTTTTAATTTTTAAAGAATCTCCATATTGTTTACCATAGTGGCTGCATCAGTTTACATCCCCACCAAAAGGGTTCCCTTTTCTCCACATCCTCACGAACACTTGTTGTTTCTTGCCTTTTTGTTAATAGCCACCCTGACAGGTGTGAGGTGGCATCACATTGTGGTTCTGATTTGTATTTCCCTGCTGATTAGCAATGTTGAATACCTTTTCATGTGCCTGTTGGCCATCTGTATGTCTTCTTTGGAAAAATGTCTATTCAGATTCTCTGAGCATTTAAAAAATTGGGTTGTTTGTTTTTTGATATGGAGTTGTATGTGTTCTTTATATATTTTGGATATCAACTGCTTATCAGATATATCATTTGCAAATATATTCTCCCATTCAGTAGGTTGCCTTTCCATTTTGTTGATGGTTTCCTTTCCTGTGTAAACACTTTTTAGTTTTGCTTTTGCTGTCCTTGCCTGAGGAGAGAGATTCAAAAAAATATATTGATAAGACTGATGTCAAATAAATAGTGTATTGCTTATGTTTTCTTCTAGGAGTTTTATGGTTTCAGGTCTTACACCTAAGTGTTTCATATATTTTGAGTTTATTTTTGTGTATGGTTTAAGAAAGTGGTCCAGTTTCATTCTTTTGCACGTACCTGTCTAGTTTTCCCAGCACCATTTATTGAAGGGACTGTTTTTTCCCTATCATATATTCTTGCCTCTTTTGTAATAGATTAATTGACCATATGAGCATGGGTTTATTTCTGGGCTCTCTATTCTGTTCCATTGATTTATGTGTCTGTTTTTGTGTCAGTACCATACTGTTTTGCTTACTATAGATTTGTAGTATAGTTTCAAGTCTGGGAGCATGATACCTCCAGTTTTGTTCTTCTTTCTGAAATGTTACTTTCGCAATTCAGGGTCTTTTTGTAGTTCCGTACAAATTTTAGGATCATTTGTTCTAGTTCTGTGAAAAATACCATTAGTGTTTTGATAGGGATTGCATTGAATCTGTAGATTGCTTTGGATAGTATGGACATTTTAATGATACTGATTCTTCCAATCTATGAGCACAATATATCTTTCCATTTATTTCTGTCATCTTCAGTTTCCTCCATCAGTGTCTTTTAGTTTTCAGTGTATAGATCTTTCACCTCCTTGGTTAAATTTATTCCTAGTTATTTTATTCTTTTTGATACAATTGTAAATGGGATTGCTTCCTTCATTTCTCTTTCTGATAGTTTGTTATTAGTGTATAGAAATGCAACCAATTTCTGTATGTTAACCTTATATCCTGCCACTTTACTGAATTCATTTATTAGTTCTAATATATATATATATATTTCTTGGTGGATCCTTTGGGGTTTTCTATATATAGTATCATGTCATCTGCAAAAAGTGAAATTTTACGTCTTTCTTTCCAATTTGGATGGCTTATGTTTGTTTTTCTTGACTAATTGCTGTGATTAGGACTTCCAATACTAAGTTGAATAAAAGTGGTGAGATTGGGCATTCTTATCTTGTAATACTTTTTTTAAAATTAATTTCTATTGGAGTATAGTTGCTTTACAATGTTGTGTTGGTTATCTATTTTAACTATAGCAGTGTGTACATGTAAATCGCAAACTCCCAGTCTATTCTTTTCCCCCATCCTTACCCCCAGTAACCATGAATTCATTCTCTAAGTCTGTGAGTCTGTTTCTGTTTTGTAAATAAGTTCATTTGTATCAGCTTTTTTTAGATTCTGCATATCATATATTTTTTTCTGATTTCAATTTTTTTAACATCTTGATTTGAGTATAATCGCTTTACAATGTTGTTTACAATGTCAAAATTGTTTCTGCTGTATAACAAAGTGAATCAGCTATATATATACATATATCCCCATATCCCCTCCCTCTTGTGCCTCCCTCGCGCCCTCCCTATCCCACCCCTCTAGGTGGTCACAAAACACCCAGCTGATCTCCCTGTGCTATGCAGCTGCTTCCCACTAGCTATCTACCTTACGTTTGGTAGTGTATATATGTCCATGCCACTCTCACAAGCTTTAAATGATACATTAAACAAGATGGACTTAATTGATAGTTATAGGACATTCCATCCAAAAACAACAGAATACACATTTTTCTCAAATGCTCATGGAACATTCTCCAGGATAGATCATATCTTGGGTCACAAATCAAGCCTTGGTAAATTTAAGAAAATTGAAATTGTATCAAGTATCTTTTCCGACCACAATGCTATAAGACTAGATATCAATTACAGGAAAAGATCTGTAAAAAATACAAACACATGGGGGTTAAACAATACACTATTTAATAACGAAGAGATCACTGAAGAAATCAGAGAGGAAATCAAAAAATACCTAGAAACAAGTGACAATGGAGACACGACGACCCAAAACCTATGGGATGCAGCAAAAGCAGTTCTAAGAGGGAAGTTTATAGCAATACAATCCTACCTTAAGAAACAGGAAACATCTCAAATAAACAACCTAACCTTGCACCAAAGCAATTAGAGAAAGAAGAACAAAAAAATCCCAAAGTTAGCAGAAGGAAAGAAATCATAAAGATCAGATCAGAAATAAATGAAAAAGAAATGAAGGAAACGATAGTAAAGATCAATAAAACTAAAAGCTGCTTCTTCGAGAAGATAAACAAAATTGATAAACCATTAGCCAGACTCATCAAGAAAAAAAGGGAGAAGACTCAAATCAATAGAATTAGAAATGAAAAAGGAGAAGTAACAACTGACACTGCAGAAATACAAAAGATCATGAGAGATTACTACAAGCAACTCTATGCCAATAGAATGGACAACCTGGAAGAAATGGACAAATTCTTAGAAATGCACAAATTGCCAAGACTGAATCAGGAAGAAATAGAAAATATGAACAGACCAATCACAAGCCCTGAAATTGAAACTGTGATTAAAAATCTTCCAACAAACAAAAGCCCAGGACCAGATGGCTTCACAGGTGAATTCTATCAAATATTTAGAGAAGAGGTAACACCTATCCTTCTTAAACTCTTCCAAAATATAGCAGAGGGAGGAACACTCCCAAACTCATTCTACGAGGCCACCATCACCCTGATATCACAACCAGACAAGGATATCACAAAGAAAGAAAATTACAGGCCAATATCACTGATGAACATAGATGCAAAAATCCTCAACAAAATACTAGCAAACAGAATCCAACATTAAAAGGATCATACATGATGATCAAGTGGGTTTTATTCCAGGAATGCAAGGATTCTTCAATATACGCAAATCGATCAACGTGATACACCATTTTAACCACTTGAAGGAGAAAATCCATATGATCATCTCAATAGATGCAAAGAAAGCTTTCAACAAAATTCAACACCCATTTATGATAAAAACCCTGCAGAAAGTAGGCATTGAGAGAACTTTCCTCAACATAATAAAGGCCATATATGACAAACCCACAGCCAACATCATCCTCAGTGGTGAAAAACTGAAAGCATTTCCACTAAGATCAGGAACAAGACAAGGTTGCCCACTCTCACCACTCTTATTCAACATAGTTTTGGAATTTTTAGCCACAGCAATCAGAGAAGAAAAGGAAATAAAAGGAATCGAAATTGGAAAAGAAGAAGTAATGCTGTCACTGTTTGCAGATGACATGATACTATACATAGAGAATCCTAAAGATGCTACCAGAAAACTACTAGAGCTCATCAATGAATTTGGTAAAGTAGCAGATACAAAATTAATGCACAGAAATCTCTGGCATTCCTATACACTAATGATGAAAAATCTGAAAGTGAAATCAAAAAAACACTCCCATTTACAAACAAAAAGACTAAAATATCTAGTAATATACCTACCTAAGGAGACAAAAGATCTGTATGCAGAAAATTTTAAGAGACTGATGAAAGAAATTAAAGAGGGTACAAAGAGATGGAGAGATATACCCTGTTCTTGGATTGGAAGAACCAACATTGTGAAAATGACTCTACTACCCAAAGCAATCTACAGATTCAATGCAATCCCTATCAAACTACCACTGGCATTTTTCACAGAACTAGAACAAAAAATTTCACAATTTGTATGGAAACACAAAAGACCCCGAATAGCCAAAGCAATATTGAGAATGAAAAACGGAGCTGGAGGAATCAGGCTCCCTGACTTCAGACTATACTACAAAGGTACATTAATCAAGACAGTATGGTACTGGCACAAAAACAGAAATATAGATCAATGGAACAGGATAGAAAGCCGAGAGATAAACCCACATACATATGGTCACCTTATCTTTGATAAAGGAGGCAGGAATGTACAGTGGAGAAAGGACAGCCTCTTCAATAAGTGGTGCTGGGAAAACTGGACAGGTACATGTAAAAGTATGAGATTAGATCACTCCCTAACACCATACACAAAAATAAGCTCAAAATGGATTAAAGACCTAAATGTAAGGCCAGAAACTATCAAACTCTTAGAGGAAAACATAGGCAGAACACTCTATGACATATATCACAGCAAGATCCTTTTTGACCCACCTCCTAGAGAAATGGAAATAAAAACAAAAATAAACAAACGGGACCTAATGAAACTTAAAACCTTTTGCACAGCAAAGGAAACCATAAACAGGACCAAAAGACAACCCTCAGAATGGGAGAAAATACTTGCAAATGAAGCAACTGACAAAGGATTAATCTCCAAAATTTACAAGCAGCTCATGCAGCTGAATAACAAATAAGCAAACAACCCAATCCAAAAATGGGCGGAAGACTTAAATAGACATTTCTCCAAAGAAGATATACAGACTGCCAACAAACACATGAAAGAATGCTCAACGTCATTAATCATTAGAGAAATGCAAATCAAAACTACAATGAGATATCATCTCACACCAGTCAGAATGGCCATCATCAAAAAATCTAGAAACCATAAATGCTGGAGAGGGTGTGGAGAAAAGGGAACACTCTTGCACTGCTGGTGGGAATATGAATTGGTACAGCCACTATGGAGAACAGTATGGAGGTTCCTTAAACAACTACAAATAAAACTACCATATGACCCAGCAATCTCACTAGTGAGCATATACCCTGAGAAAACCATAATTCAAAAAGAGTCATGTACCAAAATGTTCATTGCAACTCGATTTACAATAGCCAGGACATTGAAGCCACCTAAGTGTCCATCATCGGATGAATGGATAAAGAAGATGTGGCACATATATACAATGGAATATTACTCAGCCATAAAAAGAAACGAAATTGAGTTATTTGTAGTGAGGTGGATGGACCTAGAGTGTGTCATACAGAGTGAGGTAAGTTGGAAAGCGAAAGATAAATACCATATGCTAACACATATATATGGAATCTAAGAAAAAATATGTCATGAAGAACCTAGGGGTAAGACAGGAATAAAGACACAGACCTACTAGAGAATGGACTTGCGGATATGTGGAGGGGGAGGGATGAGCTGTGACGGGGTGAGAGAGTGGCATGGACATGTATAGACTACCAAACGTAAAATAGGTACCTAGTGGGAAGCAGCCGCATAGCACAGGGAGATCAGCTCGGTGCTTTGTGCCCACTTAGAGAGGTGGGATGGGTAGGGTGGGATGGAGGGAGATGCAAGAGGGAAGAGATATGGGAACATATGTATATGTATAAGTGATTCACTTTGTTATATAGCAGAAACTAACACACCATTGTAAAGAAATTATACTCCAATAAAGATGTAACAAAACAAAGAAACAAAAAAAACATATAAACTGCATAGCTCTTATCATGAAAAAAAAGAAAAATAAATGTTAGCTATCATTACTCATGTGATAAGTACATGTAATAATTTTACCTTATGTAGAATTTGTTTGGGGCTTTAGATATTTAATGGTTTCAGGAGAACTTTAATTTTTTAAAAAATCTTTGGCTCACAAATGCTATCACACAGTGAACATTCTGTTCTTTACTTCGATCTCATTTGAGACTGGAAGAGTGACTTTGACCTTGTTTAGAGACACCTTGCACCCTTGGGCTCCATTCTTTCTCTCCCGCACCCCAAGCTCCATTTTGTGCCAACAAAACATGACTTTATATTTCAAATATAAATATCTTTGAAAAGGCTCATTAAAGGGTTCATAAGATGTGTTGGTGTTTGAAATGAGTCTAAGGTGTATAAATGAATCAGGAACACACAGATTAAGTTTCCCTTGAAATAGAGTTTTCAAAAGAAAGGAATCCTTGAGAGAAAATAGTTATAAGGATTGACTGCTTTGTTTTGTTTGCTTGTTGTTTCATTTTGTTAAACATTTGAAAGACTGTTGAACTTTTTCTCTTCAATAAAAATACCCCTGAATTCTCTTAAAAAAAAAAAAGTAGCCAATGTATTTGTGTGAGTGAATTGTCTCTTTCACTAGGTTAATTCACAGAGTGTTTAATTAGTTACTGAGGGCATACATCTTGATATTTTAGTGTCTTGTGTTTATATCAGTAATATGAGATCTTTAAAGAGAGGTTAGGAGACATGGAGGATAGATTTAAGGAAACCATAAACAAAACGAAGCGACAGACTACAGAATGGGAGAAGATATTTGCAAATGATGTGACCGACAAGGGGTTAATCTCCAAAATATACAAACAACTCATACAGTTCAAAATAAAAAAAAAAAACCAAACAACCCAATCAAAAAATGGGCAGAAGATGTAAATAGACATTTCTCCAAAAAAGACATGCAAATGGCCAAAAGGCACATGAAAAGATGCTCAACATCGCTAATTATTAGAGAAATGCAAATCAAAACTACAATGAGGTATCACCTAACACTGGTCAGAATGGCCATCATCAAAAAGTCTACAAAAAATAAATGCTGGAGAGAGTGTAGGAAAAAAGGAACCCTCCTACACTGTTGATGGGAACGTAAATTGGTACAGCTACTATGGAGAACAGTATGGAGGTTCCTCAAAAAACTAAAAATAGAGCTACCATATGATCCTGCAATCCCACTCCTGGGAATATATCAGGAGAAGAAACATAGTTTGAAAAGATACATGCACCCCAATGTTCATTGCAGCACTATTTATAATAGCTAAGACATGGAAGCAACCTAAATGTCCATAGACAGATGAATGAATAAAGAAGATATTGTACATATATACAGTGGAATATTACTCAGCCATAAAAAAGAATGAAATAATATCGTTTGCAGCAACATGGATGGACCTAGAGATTATCATACTAAGTGAAGTAAGTCAGACAGAGAAAGACAAATATATGATATCACTAATAGGTGGAATCTAAAAAAATGATACAAATGAACTTATTTACAAAACAGAAACAGACTCACAGACTTAGAAAATAAACTTATGGTTACCAAAGGGGAATGGGGGAGGAGGGATGAATTAGGAGGTTGGGATTAACATTATACAGTACTATATATAAAACAGATAACCAACAAGGACCTACTATATAGCACAGTGAACTATACTCAATATTTTGTAATAACCCATAAGAGAAAAGAATCTGAAAAAAATATGTGTATGTATGACTGAATCTCTTTGCTGTACACCTAAAACTAACTCAACCTTGTAAATCAACTATACTTTAATAAAAAAACTTTTAAAAAATTTAAAATTTTAAATAAATAAAAGGTCCAAATTACGTCTAAAATGAGTTCTAAAAGGAAAGACTAGAGAGAATGGGGGGAGAGGCAATTTTTAAAGAGAATGATTGAAAATTTTCCAGAATTGATGAATGACATGAGCCTTTAGATTCAGGAGGCATGAATCCTGAGTAGAATGAATAAAAAGAAATTTGCTTTCTAGACACACCATGGTGAAATTGCAGAACACCAAAGACAAAACCTCTTAAGATTAACTTGCTCAAGATCATAGAGCTAGTAAGTGGTGAAGTCAGTATTCAAATCGAGTGTTTTCAATCACTATTACCAGATCGTTTATTCACAAGCTCTCATTTACAGATGAGGTAATGGAGGTCAAGATATGGCAGAGATTTGCCTTGGGAGTTTAATGGTAGTAGGTTTTGAAGTTACACTGGCCCCTTTACCTCAGAAGTCGGAGAATCCTCGTTGTGAGTGGTAAGAGGAACCATGCTGTTCCTTGCAAACAACAAATCATGAATTTTGTACTGTTGTTTCCAGTATGATCAACAGACACTACACAAGATAGTTAACAAGAACATCTGGATTACATAGTGCTTACCATGTGACAGACGTTTTTCTAAGTTTTTAGCATATATTAACCTGTTCATTTCTCATACCAACTCAATGAGTCAGGTACTAGTTTTATCACAGTTTTTGGGATGAGGAAAGTAAGGCTTACAGGGGAAGTGATTTGCCAAGGTCATAAGGCTAGTAAGTAGAAGAGCCAGGACTTACATGCTACATTGTCTGGCTGCAGAGTCCTAAACCTCTACACAGTGTAGCTCAACAAAATAAATAAACAAAAAATAAGTTAGGAACTGTCTCTCTCTTGTTCACTGCTGAATCCCTATCACCCAGTAAAATGACTGGCAGACAATAGATACTCAATAAATATTCATTACATTAATACAGGAATAAATAAGTGAATAAACATTGGTTTGCAATGTATATCCAGTGTGGCTGTATGGACTGAACTGTCCCATTACCAGCTAGCTAATTACTAATGGTGAAATTTCTTGAACATAGGACCAGTTTGTTTCGTGTGATGCCAAGAATCCTGGCAATTAGAGTTGTACTTTAATACCCTTGCTCACAACATCAGCTTTATCTGGCTTTGTTGATCTGCTAAAGTGGATCCCCTGGTTCTGAGTCCCAGCTCTAAATTGTAGCTGAACCCTAGATGCCACCTGCTGACTTGTGACTGTTTGGGCTCAGAGGCAGCAGGACCCTAGGTGGAGAGAATCCCAATTATGATTTTAAAAATCTGTATGATTATCCATACAGATACGGATCTGTAACACAAAGGCAACAAGAAGCAGCTGGAAACTATCCATATCGTGCATGTTCTCTGGAGAACTGCCTGATCATGTGATCACAGAGCATACGGATTCTTAGCAGAATGAAATAATCAACATGCTTATAACATAAAAGCATCTGAGAGGCAATGAGAAACCATCTGTCTCTCAGTTCTGAGACCAAACTCAGGACTAGTATTAGGCCTCTTGTGTGTTATAGCTCCATTTTATTCTTAATTCAAACCAGATTCCTATTAAAACAGACTCCTAAAAATGCCTAACAGCCTAAATGGGTAATCACTCTCTTAAAAATGCAATCTCTCTGCCTTCACTCTGGGGCCCTTATGTGGCATTAAACAATTTTTAAAGTTTTAAGAGAATAAATTTTCACTTAAAAGATGGCAGAGACCGGCTTGTCTGTCTTATGCCTCAGAATACAGAGCTACATCTACAGTTTAATCTTTGGAATTCTCGGGTTGATAATGCAACTTGATAGAACTAATGTATCAATACATGTATACAATTATACCTACTCAGGACCCCTGGTCTGAGCACTTCATTTGAAGTGATGGGTCTCTTCAGTAAAGTAATTAGTAAAAGGCTAATTTAATAATGCAGCTGGCTTTGTTAATTTCTTCCTACACTGGACAAACCAGTTGCCTTTTTCGAATTGTTTGCCCCAATTAGTTGTTTTGGCATTCTGTATTGAATTTTGTCTTTGATAAAACCTGTCTACAAGTTGGTCAAAGAAGTGTAAACAGTTGAATGACTACAGGCATGACCCTGTGCAAACATTGGCATTCTGTTCTTCTCTCTTGCTCAGAAATAGAAAGATTTGGCCATTCAACCATGCTAAAAAAAGATAATGGCAGTGTAAGTCGTTAACAGAAATGTTGTCAACACATACCACTTCCCTCACTAAAATGTGACTATTTGTCAAGAGTCTAGTTACCTAAGAAATCAATGATGTGGGAGGCAAATTAGTAATAATATATTCATCTTTTTCTGAACTAGAAGACTTCAGCTAGGTTTGGGCATGATTGGTAAATGCTCCTTTTGCTCTGAATGAACCCTCCAGTTTGCATCCATCACCACATATTTCCTAAGACAAGAGCTGGTGATCTTTTGATTTCATGAAATATTCTCATTCATAATTGTCATTAATTGAATAGAGCTGGACCTATCCTCTTTTCTCTGGATTTCTCTTACCAGAACATGATTATTCTGCTTTCTTAGGTATATAAGTGAAAAACGGATAAATCGAAGAGATAGAAGAATTACCTTTGATTGAAGGAGGTGGAGGGGCTATAAATACATGTCTAGACATCCCTTTTTTAACTTCCATCTCTGCATCATTAATAACTTCATTAATGAGGGCCCTGTTCAGAAATCTAGTATCAACTCTAATCATTTGTGTGTTTGAATCAAGGTCTTCTGCCTTCATTAGTGTCATTAATGCATGTCAGCAAATGATAATGTGGGAGATTCTCACAAATTTATATGCATTCCCAGAGTAGAGACCCAAACCCAGTCAGTATTCTTGCATGACAGCAGCTGTAACAAATGGCCATCCTTCCCAGGAGAAGTGTAAACAGGTCGCTAATTAATGCATTTACCATTAGCCTCTGTTTAGTCTTCAGTCATAGCATATTCATTCATTATGTTGGGACACCAAGTACAATGTTGTTATGGAAATGAGGTATTTGTACAGTCTCCTTAGATCCACATGATGGATTGAGTTATCTACCTGTTTTTCTCTCGGCAGTTTCCCAGATATCAGAGTACACAAATGACCTTGAAGAAGGTCCTTCTGATGTAAATTGCATAATGGGTTGACAGTTTACTTAAATACATGCAGTGAAAATCAATGTGTGTGGGAGGATAAAGTTGGGGGATATTAAAGAGGAAAAGGGAAAATAAATTCTAACTTTTAGGAGATGTGATATAATGGGAGGGAATTGAAATCAAAATTAGAAGTGGAGTGGTACAATGAGAGGTTTGTTGCTGCTGAAAGACTGAAATATAGACTGATGGTCAATCCCTTTCCCTCATATCCACAAAACAATCAACAGTTCTCAAAGGAAGATATAGTTAGGACAAACTTTTCTTTCTTCCAGCTGGCAATTCTAAATTCCCTAAATCCTTAGATAAAAGCTTCAAATAAAGAGTGGGGGCATCAAGGAAGCCTAATCATGCCTTATTTATTGACCATATAGGCTGTATGTTGACCATAAATAGTAGTTCTTATCATAAGCCATCCATTCATTTATTTAACAATATTTATTGAGCAACATTTGGGGCCAGGCACTGTGCTATATATTTGTGATACAAAGATGAAAAAAATTACAGCCCTCCCTTCAAGAAACTCAGGAGATAAACTGACAATACAGTATGGTTATCATAAGGAACACAAATACTATGATGATTTTATGTCCAGGATGCTATGAGAGCATATAGGAGGGATTCTTCATGGAAAGCTTAGTGATGTTTCACAGAAGAGGTAACATTTGATCCGAGTCTTATAGGATAAGTAGGAATTTTTGAAAGAGGAAAGGAGGAGACATATATGTCAGGTAGAGGTAAAAAGACATTAAACATTATACTGTGTTTATAGAATGGTAAGAAATTCAAGGTGACTGAAGCATTGTCTGCATAGGAGATAGGCTATCAGGAGGAGTGATGGGAGCTGTTAAGCTGCATAAGAAGTAGATGTTGATTGGGAGTATGGGATTAACATATACACACTACTGTATATAAAATAGATAATCAAGGACCTACTGTATAGCACAGGGAACTGTACTCAATATTCTGCAATAACCTATATGGGAAAAGAATCTGAAAAAGAATAGATACATGTATATGTATAACTGAACCACTTTGCTGTACACCTGAAACTAACACAACATTGTAAATCAACTATACTCCAATATAAAACAAAAATTAAAAAAAAAAAGAAGTAGGTGACGGCCAGACAGAGTAGAGTCTTATTTGTCATACTAAGAGGTTTTGGACTTTTTCAGGGAATAAAGAGTTAATGGAAGCATGACATAGCTAGGTTGGGTGTTTTATAGATTACCTTGGTGGCAATGTGGAGGATGGGCTGGAGTGGGGAGAGATTGGGGGCAAGGAGAGTGGTCAGGAGCTTGATGAAGTAATCTAAGCAAGTGATAAGGAGGGTCTGAACTAAAACAGGAACATTAAAGAGGGAAAGGAGGTTTGAATTTAAGGGATATTTGAGAAATCCAGTTAACAACACTAGTAACTATGTAAATGACGGGGTGGGGGGTAATGAGAATTAAGAGTCAAGATGTCTTTATGGTTCCTTTTCAGAGATGCTTGAGAGCTATAGTACTATTGTATGTAGTTATCAATGTGAAGATGGAGAAACTGAGGCATGGGGATTTTATAATTCGTCTAAGTCAAGTCAGGATTAATAACTGTCAGGATATTAGGGCCTTCAATAGACCTACTTCTTTCCTAGAAGAGCTGCCTTTTCTAGGGTTATGAGGGAAACTTATTTTTCTTAAGGTCGTAGACCTACATCTCAATTTATAGGCGTGAAATGGGAAATGCCTATGTTATTTGGTCTTTTCTGTTATTCTTTTCTTTCAGGAATAGGGCCATTTTTCATGTTTCCTATTTTAGCCACATCTGCCTGATGACCAAACATACAATTAAATCGTGATAGATTCAGCCAATGAAGTGGAAAGAGCAGTGGCTTGGGAGTCAGGGGACATAAAGTCTAATCCTAGTTCTTTCACTAAATAGCTGCTTGAGTTTAGGAGGTCACTTAACCAATCTGAGCCTTAATATTCCCATCTCTAATATAATAATCAAGCCTTAATATTTGGTTTATTTCTGTCTCTATGATTCATTCTGTGATCTGTGTGATGTAATGCTAAATAACTTGCTAGACAAATATTCACCCACCAAATCATCCATCCAAGGAAATAGCCCTGTTGTTTTACTGAAATGACCAAAACATCCAGTGATTTGGGTGATGGCAGTTCAGAGTTGAGGTATTCCATCACTCTGATATAGAAGTCCTCTCCTGGTTTTCAATTCTTAATCCCAATTTCTATCTCCAGATTCAACCTGCTGCCTTTTTCGTATTGACTTACTATTAAAGACGAGGAGGTTGTTAAGAAGAAATCTGTGGATTGGCCTAGATCCCTGTGCTCCCTCCAATCAGCTGCTCCGGCCAGTAGAAGGGTAAAGAAAGCTGAAACAGTACGAGCTATCCCCTGGCTACTTGTAGGCAAAGACTTGGTGCCATTTTTCCAGTTCCAGACAACTTTATTCCTGTTGTCTCGAGGACAAAAATGGTGCCAAACCCTAATTACCCAGGTGCTTTTGAGACAGTTGCTTTCGTCTTTGGGTCTTGGTTTATCTTATCTGTATAAGAAAGATAGTGATACATGTCTGCTCTTTGTTACCCTGACAAGGTTTTGATGTTGAAAGAGATCATATGATGAAGAAATGAGAGTTGAAAACAGGAATGGTAAATGGATTTCAATTCCTGTGCCCCTTGGTTCTCTGGGCTCAGTTGGAAAGAGTAACTGCTGTGGGGATAGGGTGGGAAGTGGCTGAGCACAGCTCCTGTGCCTGTAGTAGAACAGGTAAATTATTGGAAGTGAGGAAGTAAGCTTCAGGGGGTCTAGAAGCCCAAAGGCAAAGGGTACTTAGCCTGGTCCCCTTTATCCTCTCCTTCACAAATTGCAGTTCAGTTTAATCACCACTCAGCATTTTGCCCTCAAGAGTCAGGTGCTGTGTGAAAAAGCTAGTTTTGACTGCATAGCTTCCTCTGGTCAATAGGAAAGACTCTCAAAAGGGTTGTTAGAAAAATGAACTACAGTGTTTTTTTTGGTGGGGAGGGCACGGGATCCAGTCTATAGAGAACCAGTCAGAGCACTTCTTACCCTTTGGCTCAGAGTAAGACAGGGCAGCAAAGGTGTTAGGGATTTGCTGACCCCATAGTGTCCTCATGAGAGAGAGACAAATGTAAGGCAGTAGATGGTGGTTTAGGAAGGAGAACTCCAAAAGGGTTTGCAGGTGAAAAACCATACCTGTTTGACCCTAGGGCATAAAGGCTGAATGCATGGGGCCTGCAAATTCTGAGGATCAGTCTACACAGGAAAGCACACTTTCAGGACAGTGAGGGGAGAAGGGTTTTTTGAAAAACTTTTATTGAAGTATAATATATGCACAGAGAGAGTGTACATGTCATAAGTACACAGCTTGATAAACTTTCACAAACTGAAAACCAGCAAGAAGAGTTACTGTTTTGGATTCATAGAGTGCTCTTTGGGAACCATGCTGAGTCAAGTGACTTAATTCACCCTAGCATCCCCCACTGTGGAGTTCTATGGCTGGTCTTTGAGTGTTAAGGTGTTACACAGTTGAAACTAAAGCGGGATTTGGTATCTAAGTAGGAATTGATTTATGTGTGTATTTGCCCCCCTACTCTGTGAGACCAAGAACTTGTTTCATTCACTGCTTAGAAATTTTTCTGCCATGTAATAGATACTCAGTAAAAATAAATAAATAAATAAATAAAGTGGGATTTGGTGTCAGGAAACCAGGGTCCAGATTCTGGACCCACTACAATGTTGCTTTGTGACCTTGGGCAAGTCTTTTTCACTTCTCAGAGTCTTAATTTCCTTATTTTGTATAAAACAGTCAATGACAATTCCTATATTATCCAGGAGGTCAAATGTAGTTACAGTTGTGAAAGCACCTTTTAAAAATTTAAAGTGTCATTTCCCCAGTGCCTAGCATAGTACCTGCCACGTAGTAGCAGGTACTTATGCTACTTATATGAGTAGCATATAAGAAGTCTCAAAAATGTTTGCCAAACATTTTTGCCAAAATGTTCATGCCAAAGGTAATTCAACACAGTGTACACCTAAGGCTGTCTTTAAGGTAATTTCTCTCAAGAACATTAAGGTCAATTCAATCACCCTGGATCCTTCAGCTTTAGAGTCCTCTTTGCTTAAAGGGGAGGAAATTTATTCAGTGGGAATAATAATAAAAGCACAACAAGGCAAGATCATAGAATCCCATGGTGTTATGGTAGGACTATAGTTTGAGATGGCTGGACATGTTTTTCTTTTTACTTTATAGTATTCCCCTGTGGCCCCTGATGCTTATCTGTAATACCTTGTAGTATAATGTTTAGATAGTTGCTAGACCCCGCTGTCTCCATGGAGACAAGGGTAGATTTGTGAGTGTGCTGGTCGTTCCAAGTGACTAACCACAGCAGACAGTTTAGCCAACATTTTCTCTCTCTCTCTCTTTTTTTTTTTTTTTTGCAGTTCAGAAGTCTTGAAAAAGCCTACTGGACTGCATGACTTGTATGGAATTCACTTTGTAAAATATCTTCCTTCCTGAATTTAGTTTACTTTGCCTTAGGGAGAGTGCAATTTGTTTATAGGAATTATAGCTTCTTGCCTGGAAATACTCTCTTGGTAAAATGAAACTATTTGCATATAGGAGGATTTCTAAGCTTCACTGCCCCTCCAAGCTCCTCCAAGAAGATGTTCAGCAGAACAAAGGCAAATGAGAAATGTGCTTGACTAAGAATTGCCCCAGTATGCAAGCTACTCTGGAGCCTGGAAAGTCTTTCCCTCATTAGAGTAAAGCAATGGACCAAAGCCATAGTCCCCCATGGGTTCTCCATCTAGCTGAGCTTATTCTGTCCACGAGAAAGTGGCCTACTTATGATGGTGGTTGACAGCACCAAAGCAAGAGAGAGAATGTAGGACAATTTCTCTCTATGACAAATCCCTCTGAAAGTGGGAAGCTGACAGCAGGTGATGCCATCAAAACAGCCTTTGGCTTTCAAAGGTAGCCCTTCATCTCCTGGCCCAATACCTTCTCTTTCCCTTCTCCCAGGCTTCCCTTCATATTTTCACAAGAAGCAGAACAAGTATGGCTCTGTCGGATCCCAGTTCCCCTTGCCTTGAGCTTGAATATAGGCAGGCTGAGTTTGGGAGAGTGAAGTTCAAGGGTCTGGGAGCTTTGGTAAAAATTTTTAATAGAGTCAAAGCTCTAATATTAATCCCAGTAATTTCAAATTTGTAATAACTCAGAGGGCTGGCTTGAAAGTTACCTTTGTTCAGCAATGTATTCAAAAAAACTTTATTATGGAAACTGTTAAATATGTGCAAAAATAGTGAGAATAGTATAATGAACCTCCATGTGCCCATCACCCAGCTTCAACATTTATTACCATTTTGCCCATATTAGCAAAATGTTTCTTCATGCAGAGTTTCATCTTGGTTTCATATAGGACTGTTTAATGCCCTTAAGACTTTAAACTATCTTAAGAAACTGTAAATACTGTAGTATTTACATAGCAGTAACTGATCTATCAATTACAAGTAATTCCTAATCGTTCATTAGATAGGTCTCTTGGGGTCATTCTGGAACAACACTTCCTTAAAGCATTTTGAGTCCAGCTCAAGTTGTTTTTCTTTGAGAGTAATAAAACTGCGTTTCTTTTAAATGTTCCTATTTGGATTTTCCCCTGGTTCACACTGACCTTATCCTTACCGTCTTCCCTAGGTAATAGCAATTACCAAAGAGGGCTGATAAATTTAAGGAAGAAGGTGTTTGCAGCCCTGAGTTTTGTGTAATAGCTGAGCTCTTCCTGTGGAGGCACAAAATCACTTAAGGCCAGCATTTCAGGCTGGATCACAGGAGGCCATTGGCTTGTTTGTCCATGAATAAACAAAGAGGATTATGAATGGGACCTAAATGAGATAGTGATTGTCCATTAGCCCTCCGAGAAAGGACTGAGTCAGGCTGTCCAAAGGGCATAAAATCAATCTGGGTTTGTTGGAGTGGATGATTCACTTCCAAGCTGCTTAGATGAACAACATTATTATTTCTCTGCCATCAGCCAGGCTTATTATGCTTTGTGTGAAGCAAGACTATTATGCTTGAAAGCACTTGAAAGTGCTTGAAGCTTTCCAAGCTCCTAAAAATGCATACACAACCTGATATAAGTGCTTGGTCTATCTGAGAACTATTAACTCTGCCTATAGAAGAGAAAATGTCACCTCCCATCTTTTGCTTCATTAGCAAAGTGGCAGAAATAAACTAGGCAAACAAAGCATTTTATCAATTCATTTGACTTTTCCAGAGTTCCACTCTCTCTGGCTATCATAGGCTGCTGTATCACATTTCTAATAGTCAGTTTCCCTAAGCCTGCATAAACGATGAGAGAACTGTGGTGTTCCCCTGTCCCTCTTGAAGGAGGAACTTTGGGTTAATCATAATACTTGACTGTGAAACCCATCTACAAATCTCAGGGGGAAAGTCTGCTGCCCATGGGCCCTGGGTATGATGGGATATATAATTGGTGCCTCTGGGGTCTGAGTTAGTGCAGCTGCAAATCAATTAAGCTCAACACTTTCAAAACCGTTTTCTCTCATGCAGGTGAAAAAGAATCCCATGTGACTTTGAAGGAAAAAACATCTGTGTAAATTGGGTCTTGGAGGGTCCTCTAAGACCATTATTTTGTGGAGATAAATTATTCTGTCATTGCTCCCTACCCTCTCATCCTTTCCCTTGTTTGGTACTGGCTGAATGTGGAAATAAGACAAGGCTATCAATCAGAGACATGTAATTCCCTTCTGTTTGAATGTGTAAGTCTTGAGATAAGAGCAATACTCAACTGGAATGCTTGCAGGTTTCTTTCTTTCATTTTTTTTTCTTTGAAAGAGTTTGACTAGTAATGACTGTTGGATTCAAAGCCATGTTTTACAGCATCTCTCTGTTCAGATTTCTTTTTTTCTTTTGATAAGTAAGAAGTGGACTTATTTAGACAGAAACACACTCCACAGACAGAGTGTGGGCCCTCTCAGAAGGCGAGAGGCCCAGAAATGTGGCGTGGTAAGTTTTTATGGGCTGGGTAATTCCATACGCTAATGAGTGGGAGGATTATTCCAACTATTTCAGGGAAGGGGTAGGAATTTCCAGGAATTGGACCACTGCCCACTTTTTGGCCTTTTATGGTTAGCCTCTGAACTGTCATGGCACCTGTGGGTGTGTCATTTAGCATATGCTAATGTATTACAACGAGCATATAATGAGGCTCAAGGTCTACTGGAAGTCGAATCTTCTGCCATCTTGGACCTAGTTGGTTCTAACCAGTTTTTGTCGTGTCCTATGGCTGTCATTCTTTTAAAGGTTGTGCCCTGCCCCCTTCCCTCCTGTTTCATTCCCCCCTCAGAGATTTTACTCCCATATTCTTATGGGAGGCAGAGGGGTGAAAGTCCATCTTCTGTAACTGCTTCCAGGCTGAGTAGGGGCATAGACCCTGCTTGTCAGGGAGCAAAAATATGTGGATGTCTGATCTAGGGGCCCCTGGGGCATGACAGCTCCTTGTTTCAAGTCGGTATGGGCTGGAATCCTTGCATGGCCATCATCTTGATGTGGAACTGTTGTATGTTCAGATTTCTTGATGGGCTTCATCATTTTGATGTGGCAATTGTTCCCCATCTTCAAAAGATATTTTTAGGTACCTAGGCCCAGACACTTCTTATTTCAGGGACTGGAAAGGGAGGGGGAAAACATATTGGGAATGTGATGGTCCTGAGCTTTTATTTTTCAGGTCTGAGATTCTCTTCTACTTCCTTCTCTCCATTTTCTGACAACCTCCAAAGGGTGGCTGGGACCCACAGGAGGAGGATCAGGCCAGGCCTCATTCCTGTACTTCTTTGTTTGCCCATGTCAAGTGCTGTCTGTGGCCCACAGGGTGCCTTCTACTTCTCCTCCGCTGCTGTACAGGATGAATCAACATTTCCCCATCCATCCCATCACATGACACAGCCCCTCTGAAGTGAGAGAGAGTCTTGGGAATTGCACTTGTAAATTTATATTCTGTAACAGCCTCAGTGCATCAGTGTACATTAGCTGATGTATGGTCTATTGGTGGTGGTGGAGGAATACCCCTAAAGGAAGGGATGTTTCTTTTAGCATCAGGGACTCTCTCATTCTTTACATATTGTGCTTCAGTATAAATGAATAGGGTTGTTCCCAAAGAGAGCAATCCAACACAGTTGTCTTGTTTTTCCTCCAAGCTGGAGGTAGGTATTGGTATTTGTTTATGTTGGGGGTGTGGGATGAGGGAGGAATGTAAGGAAATCTGGAAGTTCCTTTAATGAAATCCATCCCATTTATTTTCCAGGGTTAGCACTGGAGGGAGGATTTCCATGTGGGGTGGGCCACCTGGGTCTTAGCACCCTCAATTTTCTTTCTCTTAGGAGAGCTTTTACTCTCTTAGGATCTCTCTTGTTCCTACATTGACCTGAATCTTAGGTTCTCAAAAGTGGTTCAGAAGCCTGGATTGCAGTTTCAGTGCTCTCATTAACTACCCATTAGGCCTTGGGTAGCTTCCTTTTCCTCAGATGAGCAATCTGTAAAATTAAGGGGTTGACATAGATTCCAGATCTCTAAGATTCCTCCAAGCTTTCTGGCTCTGGCTCTCTGGTTCTAAATTCATGAGTCTTCTGATTATGTCCCATGGAGGGCATCACTGGGTCCCCAGAGACTGGTGCAACAGGTATTCTGTATCATTCATGCAAACAGTAAGGCCTTTTGAGCTTGTTTTCTCTATTTTGGGGTTTTAAGATATAATAAGAAGAACTAATTATTTCAGGTCCCTAACTGTAAACTTAGTTTCCTAAATGAAGAACAAACAACCAAGTTTTGGAGGAAAAGGGGAAAAGCACTGGGGCCTAATAGTGTGAATCTGATTCCTTGGGGAATGGCATCCCAAGGGAAATGTCTAAACCCAGCACTGAAATGAACAGCAGCTCAGAAATCACTGTGCTTTCCTTCTGGGACTGAATGGCTTTACCTCCAGGAAGTCCTGGGAAGAGGGAGTCCTCATCCTGGGCACATCAGGGTGTTACCCCGTGAAACCATTGTTCTGCCGTAGTAGCTGTGGAGTAAGTGGAATTGCGTTGGGAAAGACAGGCTAGAAAACATTGAGTGAGCAGCACCTTCCTTTGTGCTTCCACAGCACACTTTATGTTCAACCTTTTTCCTTGGTGTTATTGGGTGGATATGTCTCCCTTGAGTCCCTCATGAGCTCCTAGAGTTCCTAGAACGTGAGTGAGTGTCGCAGGCACCTCTGTAACTCCAGTATCCCACACAGGACCTGGCACACGGTGGGTGTTCAATGAGTCTCTTCTGAAACACTTACTCTGATTTGGCAAGCTGGCATCCCATGGCTCCCACAGCACCCTGCCCTGCCTTTCATCTGTGAGAATACTGATCACACTGTATTCTAGGTGCCAACTGAACTGACTTGCATCTCTGCTCCACTACCTTGAGGAGATATTATATATCACTTTGGTTCATATCCATTGGACCAAAATCAATCATATGAATACAGCTAAGTATAGGGGATATAGTAAATATGGTCTAGATGTATGCCCAGGAAGAAAAGGAAACGTATTTTCATGAGCACATAATATTTGTAACAAGTACCTCCAGGGAGACCACTAGAAAGCTAAACCATTCCTTCTATACCTGTCTTACTCTACTGGTGCAACAGAGCCACTGGGGAACAGATACTTTGTTTCCCACTTCTGTCATCTTTTGAGATGTGCCCTTAGCTCTCAGGTGCAAGCAGCTAGACCCTAACCTGATTGATTGTAAAAGATTATTGATCCAGAAGTCAAGAATCATTCACTGAATGCCATCTTAGGGAATGATAAATCTCTAAATGAAATTATGCCACCTGCAGTTTTCCCTTTACCTTTTCCTCACAGGTTTGCCTAGAGGTGAGGAAACTGGGATCCCTCTCTGGTTCTTGCTGAAAGGAGACACCTAGATGTGTTCGTAATGATCAACAAGGCAGAGCCAGGACCTATAGGTGGCATAATCAGAAATGTTTACCAAGCGATTAACATGTGCCAACTACTTGCTGGTAGCTGGGTACCAGCTCTATAGAGATGAATAAAATGGTCAGAAACAGCAATGAGATATCCTTTTTCTCTGATAGAATTTGCAAAATTTAAAAGGCTGACAGCAGCAAGTGTTGGTAAGGATATAGGGAAATGACAACTCTTGAACAATGCTGATGGGCATCAACATTGGTACAGCTACAAATTCCCATACCCTACAATCCAGCAGTTCTACTTCTAGGTCTCTTTATTAAAGTAACACTTACACATATACACCAAGAGATATGTAATAAAACATATTTGTTGTGACTTTTTGTACTAGCAAAGTCTTGGAAACAACGTAACTGTTCATCAACAGGGGAATGGTTAAATAAAATGGGGGTACATCTATATAGTGGATTATTATACAGCAATTAAAACGAATTATCCAGATATATGCATCAACATGGATATATTTCAAAACCATTTTGGAATGAAAGAAGGAAATGACAGAATGATGCACACAGCCACATGACATTTGGAATACGATGTTCAAGCCAATACTGTATATTTTATATGGATACAGGTATGCCTCTAAATGTATAAAAAAGACTGGAAGGATACATATCAAACTCATGTTAATATTTGGTTGCCTTTGGAAAGGAAGAGAGGGAATAGAGCTCTGGAAGTGGAGGTCAAGTGGACATTTGGCTTTACCTATAATATTTTATTCTGAAACAGTGGACCATATTCTCATAAATTATTTTTTAAAGGAAATAGATAGAAAAATATTGGAAGCAAAAGTGCCAAAATGTCAATAACGGTTACTTGTGGATGTTAGAAACATAGATGATTGTTGTATTATTTTTGTACTTCTCTGGATGTTTTAAAATTACCACCAACAACTAGAGAAACAACCACAAAATCCCACTGTCCATGACTTCAAAGAGGTTGCTCTCGAATGGGAGAAGACAGACAGATAAACAAACACATAAACGGGTAGAGTTCAGGGCGGTGAGAGAACAAAGAGGAGAGGCTCCTAACTTACATCTAGGCGTCTAATGAAAGAATCCGTGAGAAGAAGCCAATGATTTAAGCCTTGAAGATCAAGCATGAGCTTTCTAAGTCAAGAAGCTGCATCCTGTGACTTTCCAGGCCAAGGAAAGAGTATAAGCAATGGAGTGGAGATAAAAAGTAGCATAGTGTATGAGGAAACTCCAATTGGTTTTGTTTGTCTTGAGTACAAATTGTCCGGTGGGGCGGGGGGTGTGGTTGGAGATGAGGTAATATAGTTACATAAGGTAGGTACTATTATTACTTCTATTTTAGAGAAAGAAAACAGAAGACTTACTGAGAGGGTCAGGTCTGTTATCTGGGCAGCAAAATACTTTTTTGATGGATTACTTGAGATCTAGTTATGGGGATGAGTTTGCAAAAAGCTAGTGATTCCCAAATGTTGGTAAGCATCAAAGTCACCTGGGGGAGCTTAATAACATATAGGATCCTGGACTCCAACCTATAGATTCTGATTTAAGAGATCTGGGGTGGAACCCAGAAATCTGTAGGTTTAATATTCATCTCCAGGTGATTCTGATGTAGGTGAGCCTGGGATCACACTTTGAATAATCCCCACACTATTGCTTTTCATCCTTGAGAATGTTGGACCACTGGTGTCCATTTTAAGCATAGCCACCTAGGGGCAAGGCAAAGCTCTAACTGCTCATTACAAGAATTGGCCTTATTACCTTGGAACTCTGTTTCACTTAGATAACCAGTCACTGACATAAATGATAAAAGCCCACCTTCAAAAACCATAGAGTGAACCAGGGGCCTTTAGTTTCTCACCTGAAGTCTTCCAGCTCCTAGAACTCATTAGATCCAGAGCTGAGCACTTGGTGTATGCTTAGTATAAACCCTGCTGGGTGGTCAGTTGATTAGGCTTAGTATGACCATAAGTAAGAGCAATAAATCGTAGGTAAGTCATCAGTTTTGAATTTTACAGTAAGTCCCCTACATACAAATGAGTTCTGTTCTGAGAGTGCATTTGTAAGTTCAATTTGTTCGTAAGTCCAACAAAGTTAGCCTAGGTACCCAACTAACACAATCAGCTATATAGTACTGTACTGTAATAGGTTTATAATTCTTTTCACACAAATAATACATAAAAACTGGGACTTCCCTGGTGGTGCAGTGGTTAAGAATCCAACTGCTACATATATGCAATGGAATATTACTCAGCCATAAAAAGAAACAAAATTGAGTTATTTTTAGTGAGGTGGATGGATCTAGAGACTGTCATACAGAGTGAAGTAAGTCAGGAAGAGAAAAACAAATACTGTATGCTAACACATATATATATGGAATCTAAAAAAAAAAAAGGTTCTGAAGAACCTAGGGGCAGGACAGGAATAAAGATGCAGACATAGAGAATGGACTTGAGGACACGGGGAGGGAGAAGGGTAAGATGGGACGAAGTGAGAGAGGGGCATGGACATATATACACTACCAAATGTAAAATAGATAGCTAGTGGGAAGCAGCCGCATAGCACAGGGAGATCAGCTCGGTGCTTTGTGACCACCTAGAGGGGTGGGATAGGGAGGGTGGGAGGGAGACGCAAGAGGGAGGAGATATGGGGATATATGTATACATACAGCTGATTCACTTTGTTATACAGCAGCAACTAACACAACATTGTAAAGCAATTATACTCTAATAAAGATGTAAAAAAAAAAATCCACCTGCTAATGCAGGGGACATGGGTTCGATCCCTGGTCCGGGAAGTTCCCACATGCCGTGGAGCAACTAAGCCCGTGCACCACAACTACTGAGCCTGCGCTCTAGAGCCCGTGTGCCACAACTGCTGAAGCCCACGAGCCACAACTACTGAGCCTGCATGCCACAACTACTGAAGCCCGTGCTCCTAGAGCCCGTGCTCCACAACAAGAGAAGCCACTGCAATTTATTTTTTGTGTTTGTTTGTTTTTTATGTAGTTTTTAGTGCTTTTTTAAAAAAATTAATTTTTTTGGCTGCGTTGGGTCTTTGTTGCTGCGCATGGGCTTTCTCTTGTGGCAAGCGGGGGCTACTCTTCGTTGTGGTGTGCAGGCTTCTCATTGCAGTGGCTTCTCTTGTTGAGGAGCATGGGCTCTAGGCATGCGGGCTTCAGTAGTTGTGGCATGCGGGCTCAGTAGTTGTGGCTCATGGGCTTCAGCAGTTTTGGCACATGGGCTCTAGAGCGCAGGCTCAGTAGTGTGGCACACGGGCTTAGTTGCTGCGTGGTATGTGAGATCTTCCTGGACCAGGGATTGAACCCATGTCCCCTGCATTGGCAAGTGAATTCTTAACCACTGCACCACAGAGGAAGTCCCCCCAACCCCCAAGATCCTTTTAATAGTTCCTTTGTCAAAATAATATCTTCCTCCTGCTACTGAGATTATATCTCTTCACGCTTTCCAGTCTTTTGTAAGTTGTGTCCTTTTCAGACCAAAATGTGTTCATAAGCTCCGTTTGTATAACATCCATGTGACTTGAAGTAAAAGATCCAAACAACTCATGTATTTTTGTGTGTGTTTCTCCTCCCCTTTGGAGTCAACTTCTTTTTTTTTTAATATTTGTTTATTAATTTATTTGGCTGTGTCAGGTCTTCGTTGTGGCACGTGGGATCTTTGGTTGCGGCATGCAAGATCTTTTTGTTGCGGCATGCAAACTCTTAGTTGTGACATGTGAGATCTAGTTGGCTGACCAGGGATCGAACACGGGCTTTCTGCATTGGGAGTGCAGAGTCTTAGCCACTGGACCACCAGGGAAGTCCCTGGAGTCAACTTCTTTACTTTTTCTTTCCTTCTTTAACAGATTTTCTTCATTGTAGACATATTCTATGTGGATTAGGAAGAAACATTAGTATGGGCATTAAAAATGTAGTCATTACAAACTTCCTGTTATAAAATAATTAAGTCTTGGGGATGTAATGCACAGCATGGTGACCAAAGTTAATCATACTGTATTGCATTTTGGAAGTTACTAAGAGAGTAGATCGTAAAAGTCCTCATCACAAGAAAACAAATTTTTTTGCAACTATGTATGGTGATGGCTGTTAACTAGACATATTGTGGTCATCATTTTGCAATATATAAAATATTGAATCATTATGTTGTACACCTAAAACTAATATAATGATATATGTCAATTGTACCTCAATAAAAACTTATGGAGTCATGAAGGTGGTAGGACCTAAAGATATCCTCTGACACAGCCCCTGCATTCAGGCAGGTAAATATTTAATCTACTTGAATAAGTAGTTATCTCATCTCTTCTTCAAGACTATTTTGATAGTTTAGTCACATTTTTTCTCCACAGTCAAGATGTTCTTCCTCATGCCCAACCACGAGTTTTCTTACAAAAAGAGAATTAATGGTGGCCTTCCCTTTTATCTCCCAGACAATGATGCATGTATGAGTATTGTATGCCTTGAACGTTGAAATTGCTCTGAGATTCCCATGCATTATGAGCTGTAGACACCTCAGCAATCTCTCAGGTTTCTATTCTTTTGGTTCCTGACCTTCATCTTTCACTTCTCTTTCCAGTCCTGTTCCTGCCCTTTGAACCCTTGAGGCATGTTTTAGACTTGTATGAATCCACATACCAAAGTCTGGGAGCCCTTGTTACAGCTTCAGGTCTTATATGGTATGGATAAGATCATGAATATCATCATCACCAACATTTACTGAGCACTTATTATGTGTCAGGCACTGTTCCAGGACCTTTATGTTTATTTATTTATTTATTTTTAATTTTTTAAATTGAAGTATAGTTGACATACAATGTTATATTAGTTTCCAGGTGTACAACATAGTGATTTACTTATAGACATTACAAATTGATTACCACAATACTCTAGTAACCATCTGTCACCATACAAAATTATTGCAATATTATTGACTATATTTCCTATGCTGTACATTACATCCTTATGACTTACTTATTTTATAACTGGAAGTTTGTACCTCTTGATCCCCTTCACCTATTTCACCCAACCCCCAACCCCTTCCCTTCTGGTGACTGCCAGTTTACTCTCTATATCTGTGAGTCTGTTTCTGTTTTCCGTTTGTTGTGTTTTTTAGATTCCACATATAAGTGAAATAATTTGGTATTTGTATTTCTCTGGCTTATTTCATTTAGTATAATATTGTATAGGTCCACCCATGTTGTTGCAAATGGCAAGATTTCATTCTTTTTTATGACTAATATTCCATTGTGTGTGTATGTGTGTGTATATGTATATACACACATACCATATCTTCTTTATCTATTCATTTATTGATGGACACTTAGGTTGTTTCCATATCTTGACTATTGTAAATAATGCTATGCAATGAACATAGGGGTTGCATATATATTTTTTTCAAATTAGTTTTTCATATTCTTTGGATAAATACCCAGAAGTGGAATAGCTGAATCATATGGTAGTTATATTCTTAATTTTTTGAGGAATCTCCGTATTGTTTTTTATAGTGGCTGGACCAATTTACATTCCCACCAACAGTGCATGAGGGTTCTCTTTTTCTCTGCATCCTCGCCAACTCTTGCTGTTTCTTGTCTTTTTGATGATAGCCATTCTGACAGGTGTGAGGTGATATCTTTCTGTGCTTTTGATTTGCAATTCCCTGATGATTAGTGATGTTGAGCATATTTCTACGTGCTGGTTGGTCATCTGTATGTATCCTGTGGAAAAATGTCTATTCAGATCCTCTGTCCATTTTTAAGTTGGATTGTTTGTTTTTCTGACATTGAGTTGTATGTATTCGTTATATATTTTGGCTATCAATCCTTTATTGGATATATCATTTGCAAATATATTCTCTCATTCAGTAGGTTGCCTTTTAGTTCTGTTGATGGTTTCCTTCACTGTGCAAAAGCTTTTTAGTTTGATATAGTCCCACTTGTTTATTTTGCATTTGTAGCTCTTATCTGAGGAGACAGATCCTAAAAAACATTGCTAAGTCCAATGTCAAAGAGCATACTACCTAGGTTTTCTTCTAGGAGTTTTGTGGTTTTGGGTCTTATATTTAAGCCTTTAATCCATTTTGAGTTTATTTTTGTATATGATGTAAGAAAGTGGTCCAGTTTCATTCTTTTACATGTAGCTGACAGGACCTTTATGTTTAATCCTATTTACTCCTCACAAAAATTGTATGATATAGGTACTGCTGTTATCCCATTTTATAGAAGGAGAAGTGGAGACTTGGCATGGCCAAGGAACTTGCTCTATTTCACTCAGTCAGTAAGGGTTAGAGCCAGAATTTCAACTTAGGTCTTATATTTGAGTCTTTGCTTTTAGTCACTATGCTCTACTGTCTCCCTAGAGAGCTTTGGATAGAAGGTATAACTGTTTCATTCTAAAGGTAGAGACACACACACAGGAGACAGAATTAAACATGTCTTTCTGTTTACCAACATGGGCAAAAGGTAAACCAGGTTTATGTGAGGTTGGCATAAATTGTCAGATTTTCTTTTGCTACCTCTTTAGAATCAATTTTCATTGGACCTTGGTGATTAGGACTTTTGACTAAAAGTTCCACAAGGCCCTATGAAACCATATATATGCAACCATCTATATGAAAAAAGAGAGTACAACAGTGCTTAAGTGTGGTAACACAGGTTGTATAGGGTTCATATGAAATGTCTCAGTTGTCTCCTAAAGGGATTTTTGAGGTGTGTCTGATAAGTTTTCACAGAATGGCTCCAATGACTTTACTTTTGTGTTAAAGCAGAGGTTCTCTCCTTGCTTGCATTTTGTGCAAATTCTCAAATTTCCCCTCTCCTGACCCTATCTTAGTAGAGCTACAACTTTGCAGTCTCTGCAAGACTCTTGAATCCATAAACTGAAAAGCACTTTGAGATCAACATTCACAAAGATAAGCCATATGCAGGGTCATAAAAACACATCTTGGCAAATTAATTTAAATTACACAAAGTATACTATCTGACTATAGTGAAATTAAACTAGAGATCAATAACAGAAAGATAGCAGGAAAATCCACACTCAGAAATTAAGTAACATATTCCTAAATAATCCATAGGTCAAAGCAGAAACATCATGGAAATTTAGAAAATATTTTCAACTGAATTAAAATGAAAATACAACATATTAAAATTTGTGGCATGTATCTAAAGCAGTGCTTAGATGGAAATTTACAGCACTAAATGCTTAAAATAGAAAAGAGAAAATATCTCAAATCAGTAATCTAAGCTTCTACCTTAAGAAACTTGAAAAAGAAGAGCAAATTAAACCCAAAGAAAGCAGAGGAAAGAATAGGGTGCACAAACTGATAAAATTGAAAACAGAAAGTCAACAGAGAAAAATCAATAAAACCCAAAGCTGTTTCTTTTAAGATTCGTAAAATTGATTAACCTCTAGCATGAATGATAAAGAAAAGGAGAGAAACACAAATGACTTAACATTAGGAATGAAAGAGGGGCTTTCACTACAGACCACATAGACAGTAAAAGGACAAAAGGTGCATAATATAAATAACTATGTTATTCTAAATTCAACAATTTAGATGATATGGACCAATTTCTCAAAAATCACAAATCACCAAATTAACCCAAGAAGAAACAGATAACTCGAATAGATCTATAGATATTAAATAAATTGAATCTGTAATTAAAAGCCTTTTGAAAAAGAAAACTCAAGATCTGGATAGTTTCACTGGAGGTTTCTACCAACCATTTAACAAAGAAATGACACCAATCTCTACACAATCTCCTCCAGAAAATAGAAGAGGAAATACCTCCCAACATATTTTATGAGGCAAGTATTATCCTGATACCCAAACCAGATATAGGTATTATAAGAAAACTACTGATTAGTATTCCCCATGAACATAGATGTAAAAATCCTCAACAAAATATTAGCAAATTAAATTTAGCAATATAAAAAGAGTAATACAGCATGACCAAGTGGGGTTATTCCAGGAATGCAGGACTGGTTCAATATTCAAAAATCAATCAATATAATCCACCATATCTACAGTCTAAAGAAGAGAACCCACATAAACTTATCAATTGATCTTCTTTTTTTCTTAACAAAATCCAGCATCCATTCATGATAAAAACTCTCAGCCGATTAGGAATACAGGGAACTCCCTCAATTTGATAAAAGGTATCTACAAAAACCCTACAGCTAACATCATACTTAATGGTAAAAGATCAAATGCTTTCCTCCTAAGAGTGAGAACAAAGCATGGATTTCTACTCTCACCACTCCTATTCATCCCTATACTATACTGGAAGTTCTAGCTAGTACAGTAAGAAAAGAAAAAGATGTAGAAGGCATTCAGATTAAAAAGGAGGCAATAAAAATTTTCCTATTTGCAAACATGATTTTCTATGTAGAAAAACGTTAACAAGTTGACAATAAACCTTCTAGACTAGTAACAGACTTTAGAAAAGTCACAGGATACAATGTTGACACACAAAAATCAATTGTATTTGTGTATATCAGCATTGAATAATTAGAAACCAAAATTTAAAAAATATAATACCATTTCTAATAGCTCCAAAATGAAATAATTTTATATAAATCTAATAAAACATGTATAGGGTCTATATGCTACAGTCTACAAACTCCTGATTAAAGAAATAAAAGAAGACCTAAATAAATGGAGAGATTAACCATTCTCATGTATTAGAAGACTAAACATAGTTAATTTGTCAATTCTACCCAAACCCAGCAGTATTTTTGTGTATATATACAAGCTGATTCTAAACTTATATAGAAAGCAAAGGAAACGTAACCAATTTGCAAAATAAAGAACAAAGTTGGATAAATCATACTACTCAGTTCTAAGATTTACTATGAGCAGTTCTCAGCAGTTTGATTATGGTGTGCCTGGGCATAGATTTCTTTGGATTTATCTTGTTTATGATTTGCTGAGCTTCTTGAATCTGTAGGTTTATATCTTTTGCTAAATTTTGGAAGTTTTCAGCCATTATTTCTTTAGACATTTGTTCTGCACCATACTGTACTATTGAGTCCATCTAGTGAGTTTTAAAAACTTTTTTACTTTTGTATTTTTCAGTTCTATAATTTCTATTTTTTCTTTACATTTTCTGTTTTTTTCGAGATGCTCTATAGTTCCATTCATTTCAAAATTTGTCTTTTCTCATGCAAGTTGAGATTTTCCTAATTCTTCATATGCTGAGTATTTTTGGATTCTATCTTGCACATTTTGAATATTATGAGCCTCTGGGTCTTGTTTAAATCCATGGAGAAAGTTGATGTCTTTGTTTTAGCAGGCAATCTACTCAGTTGGGTTTGGGCTGCAAGTTCTGACCAGATTTCTGTGGATTTTGCTTTCAGTGTTAGATCCATTTTTCAAAGCCTTTGCAATGCTGTTTATATCTATCCTGCCCAGTGGCCAGTATGGGACTTGGGCAGTGGTCTATCCTGGAGTTCAGTTTTCAGAATCTTTGCTATGCACTTTTGGGTCAGATCCAATATGGACACCTTAGTGGTGAGCCCAGAAATTTATAAACAACAGGTTTTGGGGCCAGGCCATTTTGCCAAGCTCCTCTTTCTCTGCTGTATCCCTGGTACTTTCTGGTTCTTTGAGACTTCCCTCTTGGTCCTCTGGCCAGAAAATTGGCCTTTGTTACTCCAGTCTTCTGTGCACTTCCCATAGTTGTGCTCACATCTGGGGCCAGGTGATGGGAGGACAGAGAGAAAAAAAGAACAGTGGGGTTTTCCCCACTCTCTGGGGACCACTGCTTCGCTGAACTTCCCTCTGTGTTTAGCTGCCTTTGGGCCCCCACTGCTGCCTTCTTTATGGAATTGCCTGGGGGCTTGGCCATGAGAGAACACAGAAAAGAAAAGGGAAGAGAGAAAGAAAAAAAAACAGAATAGGAAAAGGGAATTTCTTCCATTCTGTCCAGGTGTTAGGAGACTCATTTCCCATGCCTTGAACCTGAATTAGAGGGCTTCTTGGAATTCTCTCTGTCCTGACCTGGTGCCCAATTCTGGATTTTGGGTTTAGGTCAGAGGGTACTAGTGGAAAAATGGGAAACCCAGCACTGGGTCAGTGGTACTTTTGATCGTGGTCTTCTTCTCCAACTGCCTGTTACTTTTTACTTTTTCTTCAAATAGCTGTTTCATGCTTTCTGTTCAGGTTTTATAGCTGCATTTAGTAGAAAAAGCAGGTTGGAATGTGCTTACTCCATCTTACCCAGACCTGGAACCTGTTCACTGCCTTTGGGACTCTTAATAATCTGGTTCCCACATTCTTTTCCAGTCCTCAAAAAGCTGATTTTGAAGTGCCTCTACCCTTGTGGGTCACATGGCCTGGCTAGTTTGCTCAGGGAAGTGAGCAGAGAGCCTCTAGTTGGGATATTTGTTGAAAGCAGCTTTTAAACCTGTGTTGAGATTAGACTAAAAGGGGTTCCATATTCTCTACAGAGTGTGTATTGGGTAGCTGATGTAAGAAAAATGGGAAAGTACATTTCTCCCTTACCTGTGAAATAGACATAATGAGATTCAAAAATACCAGACTTATAAATATGAATAGGGTCAATGTCCCCTCTCACATAACTGAGAAATTCCATTTTGTAATTATCAACCTCCATTGCAGAAACAGTGTCATTATTGGATTTCCCACCCTTCTAATCAGGGGAATACAGACTTTGGGGTAGAGATAACAATAAATTCAAAGTTAATTAATTGCCTCTGAACAAGGGGACCTGCCACCTTCCTCCCCTTGAGTCATCTCAGCAACCCCCTGTGTGGGTCATGGAGTGGCCAAAGGCACTAGAAGCCCCCATGCTGAGATGAACTTTGTAGCTGATTTGAAAACTTGATATGGACACAAAAGGTCGTATGCCATCTACACTTTCAGCCTGCCTGGTGTTGCCTGAATATAGAATTCTAGAGTCATTTGTCCAAGCTGAAAGGGCTCATAGGGATCCTCAGATCCACAGAGAACCTTAGATTGGGGTCCCATCCCTTTATTATACGAATGGAAGAAGTGACCTGTTGAAGGTCATATGAAAGGCAGTGGCAGCTCTGAGCATAAAACACTTTCTTCTGACCTCCTGTATGTCCTTTGCTCTTTCTATTACACTTTCCAAAGACCTTAAGGTGAAACCAAGTGCTGTAAGAGTGTGTGACCTCTGGAGTGATGGGTGATCAGTCAGTAGCAAGAGCAGATAGTGGCCTAGGCTTAGGACTTCGCAACATTGAGGAGAATCCCATCACTCTTCAGATAAGAAAGATGACATAGGGTGTCAAGCTGTAATAATTCTCATGGCCCCTGAGTAAGATAGGAAATTGTTGTTCCTGTTTAAGGAGGAAACTGAGGCTCAGTTTTCTCAGTTGCATTGAGGTCCAAGACATAGAATAAAATGCAAAGTCTGAGTTAGAACTTGACTCTCGTATTTCCTTCATGCATTCATTTCTGATTCTTATGGTGAGGTCAGGTTTTATTAAAAGAACCAAATACCACAGCTGGTCATAACCAGGGTAAAAAAAAATAGTTTTATGGACCCTTCTACTATACACAATGTTATTCCTAATTTGTTTAATAAACACAAGTCAAATTACCTCTATGAGCTTTTTTATTGACCTTGTAAGTAATTTTTTGGATCTGTGTGTAGACAAAACTAAAGAGTATGAATGGAGTGAACCTGCCTGATGTTGTTGAAAGAGCATTTAAGGTTTGTGATCCTAGGTGAATCAGTTAATCTCTCTGGGTCTTAGGCTCCCATCTGCACAATGAGGATTTGGGACCAGATGATCTTTGGGGTTTAGTCTAGCTTTGAAATTTTGTGCTGCCTTGAGATTTTCCTCTAAACTTTTAAATTCTTCTCCATTGCTGCATAATCTTCCCCTTCCATTAAATTGTGTGTGTGTGTATGTGTGTGTGTGTGTGTGTGTGTGTGTGTGTGTGTGTTTGTAGGGTATGTAGGGAATAGGGGAATAATTTAATGAAATTACTCTTCTGTGTTGCTTAACTAGGTATGTCACAATTTAACAGAAAGACTTCTAAGAATTCTGAATGACTCTTTTATTGAGAAGGCTATTTCCTGGAGGACAGATGTGGTAATTGTGAACAAATATTAGGCAAGCAGTAATTTACAAGCCATCTCCCCAAAGCAAAGCAGAGCCATATATAACCCTGATCCTGCTCAGTGCTCTAGTAATTCCTAATGGATAAGTAGGAATTGTTTTGTATTCTTTTTTTACCTCTAATTTTCTTCTCCTACCAATGGAGAGAGGTCAGCTTTTTCTTTAACATTTTCAAGATTTGAAAGTACTGTGTCTGAAAAGATTAAGTGTTTATAAAAACCAGCACCTGTAGGAAATCACTTGAAAGAGAGAATTCTGATCTGTTTACACATGGGGAGCAAGGTAGTAATGGAGTGAGATCATGCATTGTGTGTGTGTGTTTGTGTAGTTTAAACATCTTTTTATTTTAGAAGTTTTAGATTTACAGAAAAATTGCAAAGATAGTATGAAGAGTTCCTATGTGTTCCACACCTAGTTTCCCCAGTTATTAACATCTTTCATTAGCATGGCACATTGGGCACAACTCATTAACCAATCCTGACACACTAGTATCTCCTAAAAATACTGTATTCAGATGTCCTTAGTTTTTATCTAATATCCTTTCTCTATTCCAGGATCCCATCCAGGACACCACATTATACTTAGTCACCGTATCTCCTTAGGTTCCTTATGGTTTGAGAGTTTCTCAGACTTTCCTTGTTTTTGATGGTGTTGTAGGGGAGGAAAAATAATTTTCCCTCTACCCTTCTAGGGTCGTGGCTGAGACTCCCGCACCCCCCCATAATAAAAGACAGATTAACAGAAGAAAAACAAACAGAAGTTTAATAATATGTATTCCTCCTGTATATATGGGAGAGATCCAGGAAAACTGAGTAACTCCCTGAAATGGCCCAAACCACCACCTTAAATACCATCTCCAGCTAAAGACAAAAGGTTTGGTCGGGGGGGAAGGTGGACAAAACCAGTTATGGGAGGTTTTCATGCAAAGCACAGTAAATGAGGGCATGGTTGTTTGCAGATTTAAGTCCTTGCCTTCTCCATTGACAAGAGTTTCTAGAGCTTTGGTCATCCTCCTCTTCCTGGTACAGAGAAGGAGACACCCTTACAAATGGAGGTTTCCCTTATAGATGTAAATGTCTCTTACAAAAGGGTACCTCCTACTCAGTTTTCAGAGCTTCTTCTATGTCTGCTGTTTCTTAAAAATAACCAGCTCAAGATAATCCTTATGCCAAAGAGGCATTTTGGAGTGGCACATTCTGCTCCCTTTCAACTTGACAGTTTTAAGGAGTAAAGTCCAAAATTTTGTAAAATCTCCCTCAATTTGTAGTTTTTCTTTTTTAATGGCTAATGTAGTTTTAGGAGGTGTATATGGTTAGCTATGGTGGGTGGTGTTAGAAGGAGGAGGGGAATGTGGCCCCCTGCCAGGTGACACAGTCATTTTAGATCAGTCTTCCCCAGTAGAACAGGGTCAAGTCTAGTCTTTCTGATGGTGGCTCTGTAGTAACCTCTATATGTATGATTCTATTACACGGAAATGCTATTTTAGGGTCCTTAACAAAGCATATTTGAAATAGTATGGTTGCTAGAAATTTGTTGGGAAATACTGTACAAGAAGATTCTGGTATGTAACCTGGGAGTCATCCTTAACATTCTTCCCCCTTTATCACCTGCTACATCTAATCCATCATCGTCTTATCAATTTTACCCCCTCCCCCCAGTATCTTTCTAAGAACTTATTTATTCTCAGTACTTCCTCCATTACCATCCCAGTTGAAGCTCTCTTCAGCTGTCATCTGGAATACTATAACTGTCTCCTAACTAGCCTCCTTACTTCCACTCTGGCCCCCTTTCAATACATTCTTTATAGTTCATTCATTCATTCAATCCAAATATATTTATCAACTACCCACCATGTGCCAGGCACCATTCTACGTGTTGGTAATATAGCAGTAAACAAAACAAAGCCCCTGAACTCATAAAGTTACATAATATTGGGAGAGATGGGCAATAAGCAAATATTTAATCAAATGTTAGGTTGTGATAATGCCATGAAGAAAAATTAAACAGGCAAGGGAATAGTGTCAGGGGGTGCGATTTTAGATGGACTTGGCAGAGAAGCCTTCTCTGAGTAGATGGCATTGGAGCACAGGCCTGAACCAGGAGAGGGGGTGATCCATGCAAATGTCTGGGGAAAGAACATTCCAGGTAGAATAAACAGCAAGCCCAATGGCTTTTGGGTGGGAACAAGGTTGGCATTTTCTAGGAATAGCAAGGAAGCCAATGTGATTGGAGCAGAGGTAACAAAGGTAGAGTAGGGGAGGTAGTCAGGGGCCAGAGCTCTGCAGATCATGGTGCAAGGACTTGGGTTTCTCTCCCAAGTGTAATTGAAAGCCTTAGGAAGATTTACAGCAGAGGAGTGGCATGACTGAGTGATTTTCCATAATATTAATCATATGACATTCTCTCTCCTACTTGAAAGCTTTCAAAAGCTTTCCATGGATTTTAGGATAAAGATCAAATTATTTACTGTGATCTATAAGGCCCTGTATGGTTGTGCTCCACCTGAGTCTTCAGCCTCATATTGTATTATGTCTTCAAGTCTTTGTACTTATCAATCTTCATCTTGCCACAGGGCCTTGGAACATGCTATTTCCTCTGTCTGGAATGCTCTTCCCTCCCCTCTTGTTTCATTAATGCCTATTCATCCCTTGGATCTCATTTTATTGTTCATTTTCACTGACTAGGTAAAAATCCTCCTATTATGGAGGTTTATAGCACTATATCCATCTCTATCATAGCATTTGTCATAAGTGCAATTGTGTATTTGTATAATTATTTGAATAACATACTCTGTCATGCAAAATTGGAAGCTTCGTCACCATTATATCCTTGGCAGCCAGAGCACTTGGTATCTTTACAGAAGATACAAAATCAGCATTTATCGAATGAATGAATAAATAAATATATTTCCCTGAGGTCTAACTTGTGTATTTTATATTGGGGCAGGCATGGGGGCTTGACAAGAATCTACTATCTGCTATGTGTTTGGGACACCCAAGAAATGTGTCATATACCTTTTATTCTGTACCTGATGGCACTATCGATTCACTAGATACAGCCGTTCTCTCTGAGTATTGTATTTTTCACAGATCAACTGGCTCACTGGATACTGTCACTGCTCTGCTGGTATGGTAGTGTCACCTTATATCAAAGCCCTGCTCCATCAGGCACTGTAGCCTCTTTAGTGCACTGATGGGCATAGTGGGTCTTGCTGCTGCTTTACTGAGTAGAGAAGTACCCTGTTGATGGATGCCATTGCTCTGATAGGTTCCCTTACGTTACCAAAGTGGCCTATGATAAAGTTAAGGATGTGTGTATGTGGTGGGGGGATCTTTCTGTATCATGTTATCCTCATTCAGAGGAGCCCTAAATAGTGTTGCTGGGGCCACTGATGTTTGAGTTCAGTGAAAAAACTCCTTTCCTTTTCACTAGGACACACACGTGCACACGAGGGACCATGCTGCTCTCAAATATTATGTGAGCTGTAGAATCGGACCTACAGACTTGGGTTCCTCTCACAACTCCACACATTACTGGCTGGATGACCTTGTATGTTGTTAACTTTGAGCTTCAGTTGTTTCCTCATCCGTGCAATGGTACAATGACAACTTCCTTGCAGGGTCCTTACAATAAGTAAATTAGATAAATGCATATAAAGCTTTTACCACAGGGTCTGATATAATAAGGATAGCTAATCAATTTGTGAGTTAGGAACTATTCTAAGTGCTATACAAATATTGCCTCATTTAAACATGCTCACAAACATCCTGTGAAGTAGGTACTATAATCTCCATTTTATAAATGAAGAAACTGAGGTATAGAGAGGTTAGGTAATTTGTCCAAGATCACACAGCTAGAAGTAGCAGAGCTGAGAGGGAGGAGCTGGTCTAAATGAGTTGTAAAATCCCTTTCCCCTCCAAATTCTAGGATTCTATACATTGAATTAGTCCAAGGTCATTGGATTACATCAATAGATATATTCATTAACCACCCCACTTCCCACAGCAGTCCTTCTGTAAACCCGTATTAGGGCTAACACTAATGAGGAGATAAAAGCATAAGTAGCTGCCTGACTTACTTTTATCTGAGAATAATTGAATATTCCTGGCAGCCAAAGGCTCTGAGCAGAGTGGCTCTTTAAGATTACTGACTTAAAAGAGGGCTTCATTGCAGCCCATCCTATCCCAGCGGTTTTCCCTGATGTTTATATCCTCAAGAAGGAGCAGGGCACTGGAAAGTAAATTCAAATTGGTCTTCTCAGGTTATGTGAGAGCTCTTGTGGCTTGCAAATGTCTGGTTTTGGACAGATAATTTGCTCACGGGTGTATCTAGTTTTTTTGGGGGTGTGTGTGTGTGATCTTATTAACATTGATAATGAAAATAAATGCTAAAGAATAAGGCTAATCATAGTGCAAAGAATGAAAAACTATATATTCCTATCAAAAAATATGAACTCACACACACACACACACACACCCTAACTGCATATGATTACTAAAGCCAAAGCAGGACAATTTCAGAAAATACACAGAAAAAACCCTGATAATCTTGAGGATTTACCCCAGGGGTTCCCAAACTTTGGGATTTCTCACCTGGGGAGATTTAAAAACTGCTGATACTCAAGTTGCACCCCATACCAATTAAATCAGAATGTCTTGGGCGGGGGTGGGAACCAGGCTTTTCGTTTTTTTTAAAGATCCCCTGGTGAGTGCAATGTGCAACAAAATTTGGGAACCACTGGTTTAGCTTATCTATACAGAAGTCATCATCTTCCTCTGAAGGCTCTACTGAAGAGTCAATGACAAGGAAGCCTTTGAAGATCTGACATTATTTAGTAAATGAATCTCCAAGTATTCCTAAGTATTAGAAAAGGGTGGGTCTTCCTTGAGATCATGGGCTTTGTTCTTACTTGGACGGCATCTCTTCATCAGATTTAGCCTCAAATAAGAAGAGATGAAAGTGGCTGAAGAGAGGCAAAAGAAAGGGCTCCAGATTTTTTTTTTAATAGAAGGAGCTTGAGGAGGGTGATATGGTTTTAATTTGTGTGACTGTTTGCAAGAAGCACCCAATATCTATAGGTTTGTTTAGGATGGCTGATGAGATTGTGAGGGAAAATAAGGTCATCAGTTGTTACCACCATGGAAGAGAAGAGGAATTTACACTTTCTTTTGCCAAGGTGTTTTTCAGCAAAATGGTGAGGAAGGTAAGGTTCTCAGCAAAATCTTCAACCATGTAGCACCATCTTCTTTTCCTGTCTCCATCATTAGTGTTTCTAACCCCAGTAAGTAGTTTTAATAAACAATCACTAATATTTACATAGTTTTTACCTTGTGCAGATGCTGTTTAGAATCACTTGTTACATCAACACACCGTGTCTTAACCCAAAGAAATAGCTCATTGAGTGCAATATCAGGATCCAATGACTAGAAATACTCATTGGGTTCAAAGAAATATTTTGTGAAACTCAGTCTCACCAGTCTCTGAAAACTTGAGTCTAGTATCTTTCAGATGCTCTAGAATGGCTCATCACGTTTCTGAACTATGTCTCCAAACATCTGTATATTCTTAAACATTCACCAAAAATGAGGAATTCCTTTAGGGTAGCTTTTACTTCAGAGTTTGTTGCTTCCTGGAGCTGTCTTCTCCATTTCTTTAAGTGCCTCCTTAACATCTGTTTGCATTTGCACATATTTTCTGTAAGCTCATAAATTGCACTGATGATTTTGAATCTCTTATCAAATAGAGGTTGATAGAAGCATTTTTTAAAATATCATGAACTTCTCTATGAAATTTAGCTTTCGTTTGAGCAATTTTAAACTGAACATTTTTGAGGGAGTTAGATAACTGCTGGGCATCCTAACCGTATTCTACATGGGCTATGGGTGTTCTTTCGCAAATCTTTCTTGGGAAGCTTGAGGAATTTGCCTCCCCTCAAGTTTTTTCCTTCCTCAACAATAGAAAACAGAGCCTCCTGGGCAGAGCTTGAGGGTCTTTTGCTTTCCCACCTGAGGGCCTTTATCTTCCTCCTCATTAGCTGTGAGGCCAAGTTGCTCAAGTGTCCTCCATCCCCTAATTAAGACAGGCAGCCCAGGAAGGTGTGGATGGTGAAAGATGATGGGCAGCCCTCAGCACCATAGTCTATCTTTCTGGCGTCTTGTTGTGGGATTCCCTCCTCTTGGCCTTCATGAGCTGCCTTCTCCGCATCAAGGTTAATGTCGCCAGCCCTCCCCTCCTCCGCCTCCATCCTTCACGGCAGCCACTTCTGGTCGGGCCAGTGGAGCTGGTTTTATGTCGCTTTCATCAGACATAAGACCTCCTCAGTAGCTCTGGCTGGGAAGTGGGGGCACAGGTGAAAGCAAACAACGAAAGTGCCGCAGGGGTGCTGCTGGGGTGAGGGTGCTGGGCTGTGGCCGAGGCGACAGCTGCTACTGCTGGGTGACCAGGATTAGGCAAGGCTGGCTGAGGAGCAGAGACTCTGCCCGCGACAGAAAGTCTGGGTGGCCTCAAAACAGGGCAGGACCTCAGTGTCAGACTAGCGGGTTCTCTCCGTGTCAGCCAACCTTGAGCTGGCATTTAAATCTGGCCAAGGTCAGGGCAAGTCGAAGGGGAGCAGCCAGCATCAGGGAAGGTCAACGGTTGGCCCCTGCTATTCCCTCCAGCAAGTTTCTCCAGTGGGTCCTGGAGGCCTCTAGGTCTAAGAGAATTTGCTGGGAAAAGGTGATTGACACATTTCTTCCTCGCCTCCCACCCCGCCACCCGCCTCCACATTGCTTTTGTAAGGAGGGGCTCATTGCTCCTCTCTCCACCGCAGACCCCAGAAAGAAAGGCTGGTTTGAGTGCCAACATGCCATATGCAAATGACTTAAGACTGGTAGCTTTTCACAAACACAATTCCACCAAGGGGAAGGAGTGTTTCCTCCCACTAATACAAACTCCAATCAAACTTTTCCTTTTTTTACCCTTTGGTCCCAGGTCAAGAAGACACCATGGTTTTGTGCCAAATGCCCTGGAGGTCAATGCTCAGATATTAATGAAAATGTTTTAGGTCTGGAAGCGGCCTTAGGAATCATGGAATCCAGTGGTTCTCCAAACTTTGGTGCGCATAGGAAGCACCTGGAGGGCTTGTTGGACCACAGATTGCTGGGCCCCACCCCAGAGGTCAGGATGCCAGGGTCTGGGGTGACCTGAGAATTTGCATTTCCAACAGCTTCCTGTGGGAGGCTGATGCTGCTGGTCAGGGCACTGCACTTGCACTTGGAGAACCACGGGTCTAATCCAACTTCCTCATTTCATAGATGGGTCAACTGAGGCAGAACCCCAGCTGGGTTCCATGATTGGTTTTAACGCTTACCAGTTGTTATGACTTTGCAATCTCATTTAGCTTTTCTGGGTCTCAGTTTTCTTATCTACAAAATTAGGTAATAAGCGCTGGCCTGCCTATCCCAGGGAGTTTAATTTACAGGTGGCTGCTATTGGGTAGTTACTCAGGCTTTTAGCAACAACCCTCTGGTTTGGTGTGGAGCAGTCACGTGGTTATCAGGTCTACGAGCTTAAACAGCTCCCCTCTGGTTAGTGGGTCAGTTTACTCTCTGCCTTCCCTTTCACTGAGGACCGAGAGAGGAAGAGGCTGTCAAATTGGGGGTAGGACATAAAGCATTTGTTCTTTTTGTTGTGTTTCTCTCATCCTGCATGTTCCTCTTATGTTTGTTAATATTTCTAAGTATATTGGTTTTCCTTTTTTGTGTAGAAAGTTTCCCAATGTTTTCCTTTTCTGTTTCTTTCATGTTCTTTAAAAATTCTTTACCGTCTGATAAGACTATTCAAGGATATATTTTCTTCTTATTTTCCTCGTGAATTTTTACCTTATATACCCATATCCCTCTGGAGTTATATTGGCACGTGTTCTGAAGTTCGGATCTTGGCTGACTTTCCTTTTTTCTAAACAGCTAACCTCTGGCATCATTTGTTGGGTAATCCCTTTCCTCTCTCTCTCTTTTTTTTTTTTTTCCGTACGTGGGCCTCTCACTGTTGTGGCTTCTCCTGTTGCGGAGCACAGGCTCCGGACGCGCAGGCTCAGCGGCCATGGCTCACGGGCCTAGCCGCTGCACGGCATGTGGGATCTTCCCGGACCGGGGCACGAATCCATGTCCCCTGCATCGGCAGGCGGACTCTCAACCACTGTGCCACCAGGGAAGCCCCCTTTCCTCTCTTTTGATGTGTGGCTGTGCATCCTAGGAATGTAGAATAGGTGGGAGTGAGATTTGTGTCCAAGCCCATTTTTCTTCCAGGTGGGGATGCTAAGGCCCAAGCAGCTAACTGATTTTCCTAGGGTCATGTTAGTTAATGGAGAAGCTGTGATTAAAACCAACATCTCTGACTTCTAATCTGAATTTGAGATAGGTCTGCTTCTTTTCTATAGAGCTCTAGGGACATTTGACAGGAGGTTATTAAGAAGCCAAAAAGTAAATGAGCATGACCCAGGGTCTCTGAAAGATACAGACCAGCCTTCCTTACCCATCCCACAGAAACCAGTAAATATTTACTGCACACCTATGTTCAATGACTCGTATGAGACATTGCTGGGGACAGAAAAGCAGGTGTCACTATCTCTAGTGACAGAGGCTCAAGTCTAGTTGGGAGAAAGATTGCATGTGAAATATTTCCATCTTCACAGTCTCATGTATTGACTCACTCACCTCTGCAACAGAGTCAGGACGTCAGACAGTGTGTGGGCTTTTCCCAGGAAATGTTTCACAGAGGAGAGAGGACTTGAACTCAAAAGATGACAGTATCCCCTACCTGGGTAGGGCAGTAAAGGCAAGAAATTGTCTACACAGTATCTGTGTTAAAATTCACACAAGGCCTGAGAGGGTCCTAAGGTGTAAGTAAAGCCTGACTCAAGGAGTGGGGGAAGGAACAGCATATTGCTTCTGGCCGGAGGATAGACCTGGGTGATGTGCTGGAGGTTCCTGTGGTGAGGAAGGTGCCTAATAGGGCACCCCCATTTCCTACCACGTGCTATGACCAGGGCTGTCTCTACTCGCTACTTTTCTGTAGCAGAAACCAATACTCCTAGATTTTTTTTGAATACAAAAGAGTGCACTCATTTTTTTTACCTGCTTCCCGTCTCTGTCCATTTTTTTTGCATTGAATCTAATTATAGACCAAAGACTAAAAGTTTGGGATAAAGGTGATAAACAATTCATAACTGAAATACATATTGATAATGTATAAATAGCACAACTAAAAATGGAAGAGAGGGAAGGGAAAAATAGAATGAGCTCGTGGATTATTACATAGGCATATGGGAGTCCACGGATTTTTTTTTTAATTTAATTAATTTATTTATGGCTGGGTTGGGTCTTCATTTCTGTGCGAGGGCTTTCTCTAGTTACGGAAAGTGGGGGCCACTCTTCATCGTGGTGCGCGGGCCTCTCACTGTCGCGGCCTCTCTTGTTGTGGAGCACAGGCTCCAGACGCGCAGGCTCAGTAGTTGTGGCTCACGGGCTTAGTTGCTCCGCGGCATGTGGAATCTTCCCAGACCAGGGCTCGAACCCGTGTCTCCTGCATTGGCAGGCAGATTCTCAACCGCTGTGCCACCAGGGAAGCCCCCGGATTTTTTTTTTTAATAGACTTTATTCTTTAGAGCAGTTTTAGGTTCACAGCAGAGTTGAGCAGGAGGTACTCAGATTTCTCACGTACCTCCTGCTCCCACACATGCACAGCCTCCCCGACTATCAACATTGTACACCAGAGGGGCACATTTGTTACAATTAACCAACCCTACATTGACAAGTCATTATCACTCAGAGTCCATAGTTTACATTAGGATTTACTTTTTCATTTTTTTTAACATCTTTATTGGAGTATAACTGCTTTAGGGTTTACTCTTGATGTACATTCTTTAGGTTCTGAGAAATGTATAATGACATGTATCCACCATTACATATCATACAGAGTCGTTTCACTGTCCTAATAATCCCATGCTCAGCATATTCATCCATTCCTTCCCCCAACCCCTGGCAACCACTTATCTAGTCTCCATAGTTTGCCTTTTTCAGAATGTCATGTACTTAGAATCCTACAATATATATAGCCTTTTGAAATTGGCTTCTTTCACTTAGTAATATGACTTAAGTTTCTTCCATGTGTTTTCATGGCTTGATACCTCAGTTCTCTTTTTTCCCTACCTTTACTGAGATATATTTGGTGTATAACACTGTGTAAGTTTAAGGTGCACAACGTGATGACTTGATAGCCATATATATTGTGAAGTGATTACCACATTAAAGTTAGTTAACACATCCATTACCTCACATAGTTACCTTTTCTGGTGGTGGTGGTTGTTGTGAGAACTTTTAAGACCTACTCCCTTAGTAACTTTGAAGGATACAATATAGTATTGTTAACTATAGTACATTAGGTCCCCCGAACTGGTTCATCTTATAATTGGAACTTTGTACCCTTTGACCAACATCTTCCCATTTCCCCTACCCTGCAGCCCCGGCAACCACCATTCTACTCTCTGTTTCTATGAGTTTGGGTTTTTTTAAATTCCACATATAAGTGAGATCATACAGTATTTGTCTTTCTCTGTTTGACTTATTTCACTTAACATAACGCCTTCATGGTCTACCCATGTCATAAAATTCAGGATTTCATCCTTTTTATGACTGAATAATATTTCATTATATATGTGTGTGTGTGTATATGTGTGTGTATATGTGTATATACACATCACATTTTCTTCCATTCATTCATGCACAGGCACTTAGATTGTTTCCATGTCTTGGCTATTGTGAATAATGTTGCAGTGAACAAGGGGGTGCAGATATTTCCTCAAGGTAGTTATTTCATTTCCTTTGGCTATATATCCAGAAGTGGGATTTCTGGATCATATGGTAATTTTACGTTTAATTTTTTTGAGGAAACTTCATGCCATCTTACATAGTGGCTGTACCAATTTACACTCCCAACAGTGTAAAGTGTTTCCTTTTCTTTATATCCTCACCAGCACTTGTTTTTTGGATAATAGTCATCCGAACAGGTGTGAGGAGATACCTCAAGGTGGTTTCAATTTGCATTTCCCCGATCATTAAAGATGTTAAGCACCTTTCCCTCTACCTATTGGTCATTTGCCTATTTAGGTCCTTTGCCCATTTTAGAAATGGGTTATCTGTATTTTTGGTATTGTATGAGTTCCTCATATATTTTGGATATTAACCCCTTATCAGATAGAGATTTGCAAGTATTTTCTCTCCCTCTGTCGGTTGCCTTTTCATTTTGTTGATTGTTTCCTTGGCTGTGTGTAAGCTTTTTTGTTTGATATAGTCCCACCTGTCTATTTTGGCTTTTGTTGCCTGTGCTTTGTAGTATAAAATCCAAAAACTATTGCCAAAACCCATGTCAGGGAGCTTGTCATAGGGAAACTATGTTTTCTTCCAGGAGTTTTATGGTTTCAGGTCTTACATTTAAGTCTTTAATCCATTTCAAGTTAATTTTTGTGAGTGGTATAAGATGGGAGTCCAATTTCATTCTGCAAGTCGACAACCATTTTCCCCAACACCATTTATTGAAGAGTCTACCCTTTCCCCATTGAGTATTTTTGGCTCCCTTGTCAAATATTAGTTGACCAATTATGCAAGGCTTATTTCTGAGCTCTTGATTCTTTTTCATTGTTCTGTGTGTCTGTTTTTATGCCAGTATCATACTGTTTTGAATACTATACCTTTGTAATATAGTTTGAAATCAGGAAGTGTGATGCCTCCAGCTTTGTTGTTCTTTCTCAGGATTGTTTTGGCTATTTGGAGTCTTTTGTGGTTCCATACAGATTTTAGGATTATTTTTTCTATTCTGTGAAAAATGTCATTAGAATTTTGCTAGGAATTGTACTGAATGTGTAGGTGGCTTTGTGTAGTATGGACATTTTAACAATATTCTATCTACAAAATTGGGATATTTTTCCCTTTGTGTCTTCTTCAATTTTTGTCCTCAGTGTCTTATAGTTTTTGGTATGTAGATCTTTTACCTCCTTGGTTAAATGTATTCCTAAGTATTTTATTGCTTTTGATGTATTGTAAATGAGATTGTTTTTATTATTTGTTTTTCAGATACTGTGTTCTTACTGTATAGAAATGCAACTGATTTTTGTATATTGATTCTGTATCTTGCAAATTTACTGAATTCATTGATCTAACATTCTAACATTTTTTGGTGGAGTCTTTAGGGTTTTCTATATATAAGATCATGTCATCTGCAAACAAAGACAATTTTACTTCTTACTTTCTGATTTTGATGTCTTTTATTTTTCTTGTGTACTTTCTCTGGCTGGGACTTTCGGTTCAATCCTGAATAGGAGTGGTGAGAGTGGGCACCCTTATCTTGTTCCTGTTCACCACTGAGTATGATGTTAGCAGTGGGCTAATTGCAAATGGCCTTTATTATGTTGAGGTACAGTCCTTCTATACCTAATTTGTTGAAATTTTTATCATGAAAGGATGTTGAATTTTGTCAAATGCTTTTTTTCCCCATCTGTTGAGATGATCATATGATTTTTATCTTTCATTCTATTAATGTGGTGAATGACATTTATTGATTTGTATGTTTTGAACCTTCCTTGCATCCTAGGGGTAAATCCCATTTGATCATGTGCTGTTGAATTCCATTTGCTAGTATTTTGTTGAGGAATTTTGCATCTATCTTCATCAGGAATATTGGTCTGTAATTTATTTTCTTAATAGTGTCCTTATCTGGTTTTGGTTTCAGAGTAATGCTGGCCTCATAAGGTTGGGAGTGTTCTCCCCTCTTCAATTTTTTGGTAATTGTTTAAGAAGGATTGGCATTAATTTTTTAAATATTTGGTAGAATTCACCAGGGAAACCATCTGGTCTTGGAATTTTCTGTGTTGGGAGTTTTTTGATTACTGATTCAATCTCCTTATTTGTTGTTTTGTTCAGATTTTCAGTATCTTCATGATTCAGTCTTGGTAGCTTGTATGGTTCCAGTGATTTATCCATTTCTTCTAGGTTATCCAGTTTGTTGGTGTATAATTGTTCATAGTTGTCCCTTAAAATCCTTTGTATTTGTGTGGTATGAGTTATAATGGTTCCTCTTTCATTTATAATTTTATTTGAATCTTATTTTTCATGGTTTAGCTAAAGGTTTTTCAATTTTGCTTATCTTTTCAAGAAACCAACTTTTAGTTTCATTGATCTTTTTTCTACTGTTTTCATATTCTCTATTTCATTCATTCTCAAATCTTTATTCCCATCCTTCTGCTAACTTTGGGCTTAGTTCTCCTTTTTCTAGTTCCTTGAGGTGTAATATAAGGTTGTTTTGAGATTTTTTTTAAAATTAATGTGGGCACTTATTACTATAAACTTTCCTCTTAAAACTGCTTTTGGTACATCCTGTAAGTTATGGTATCTTGTTTCCATTTTTATTTGTCTCAAGATATTATTTCATTTCCCTTTGATTTCTTTGATCCATTAGGTGTTCAGGAAATTGTTTAATTTCCATGTATTTGTGAATTTTAAAATTTTCCTCCTGTTACTGATTCCTAGTTTTATAACATTGCAGTCAGAAAAGATGCTTGATAAAATTTCATTTTTCTTGAATTTGGTAAGACTTGTTTCGTCTATTTGCAATAACTATCACCATTAACAGTTTTTGTTGTTATTTTAACCTGCCTAGGTCTTGACTGTCTACATACGGCCTTCACATCCTCTTTTTAATTTGAATCCTCACCACGGCCTATGAGATTTCTGCTCTCAGGAAAGGGCCATGATGCTGGATGCACTGTTGTAGATTTACTTATAAAATGGTTATCTTTGGACGATGTGCTTTAGAAGGGAGGATGCAAAAATGTTTTCTTGGGGTTACTAAGAGGTTGTCATTTTCCTTGACAAAGAAAAAAAAAGTATTTCTAATGGAAAAAGTCCAGATGATTTAGTCCAAGGATTGTCTTAGGCTTTATGAGCTTAGTTAAATGTTTCGCTTTTTGGTTGCTACTCCATGCTTTGCGAAGACTAGTTCCCCAATCAGCCCACCACCCCTTGAAACACCTTCCCTGTGTCCCTGGGGCACCCCAATTCGTGCAAACTGGGTAATAGTAACGTATAGAATACTTATACAGAGCTTTTTCTTTACACATGCCCCATGTCAATCTGTTTCAGATCTGACAACAGTAAGCACCTCCCTATGAGACAGAACATTTCTTGGGGATTATTGTACTCCTCTGGATGGTTAGTCCATTAGTGTTTGGCATCTTGCCCCAATTCCACTGTGACCCTCTCCAGTTGCCCAGAAATGTACTGCACATCATACATATCCTATTGTTGGAGCACTTAAGACTCTTAAAATTCAAAATTCTACAGAAGCCAAAAGCTGTACTTCCAATCAGGCAGACAGCAAGCTCACCACACTGAAGAAAGTCTGGGGCCACTGGAGAGCTGTCTTATCCCCTCACTCCTGCCTTGAGGTGGAGAACTCCATGTAGCCAAACTTCTAGTTCCTTCCCCTCAGTAACTTCTGCTTCACAGGTTTTAGCCCAAAGCAAGGCTGCAATCCCAAAGCCACAGAACTGACTTTCTGCTAACGGGAAGCCTGAAGTGACTGAAGCAGCCTTTCCCTGCCCTCATTCCTAGAGGCACACACACCTCAACAATCACTAGGCTGGACAGCCCCCACCTCCCCAGTGAACCACTCCCCCCGAGTCACAGGGAAGAGGGAAGGTCAAAAGGGGGAGTGGGAAAGGAGGAGTCAGGGTGAGAGGGATGGTTAACTGCGAGGGGCGGGGACAAGTAGCCCAGCAATTTTTGACTCCTCCCTTCCCATCTTGCCACACAGTCTTTTTCTTTTGTAGCATCGCCTCCATTAAGAACTTCTAGGCAGAGGAGTAAAGATATAAGCTCACTTGCCATAAGAGTTAGTTGGTTAATAGGCTGGCTCTCCAAGGCACCAACCACCCTAGATTTTCATCTAGGTTCACCGGAAGTTGGTTAAAATTTCCTCTCCATAGTCCTTCCCCTTTATTCCATTCCCCAAACACATCAAGCTCCCTTTGGATGCCTGGAGAGCTCATTTTCTTAGGGGACCCAGAGGTGTCTTTTCAGTACTATACCTTTCACTGTGGGTGCCTCTGTCACCTTGGGGCTACTTTGCTTAAATAGAAATGCAGACCTAGACATAACTGTGCCTTTTCAGTTCTGAGTGTAATGGCTGAGAAAAACCAATGGCTACTTGGTTTTGCTGATGCCGGAATAATGTGATACCATACAACCACATGCTGGATTTTGCATTTTCTCTATAAAACATCTACTGTCCCTGATTCTGTATCTTTACCTTTTTGATGCTAGGTTTTTGATTGATTGGATTTTATTTCCTTTGTATTCCCATAATGAAAATTCATTTAGGTGGATGCCCTTTACCCAGGTAATTCTGGTAGATTAGCAGTTATACCTTTCTTCTCTCTCTTCTCAGTGTGGACTTCTATCAGGTTATTCTTATTCTGAGAACTCCCCATTATTGATTTTTTTCCCCCACAGTTAACAACTCTGTTTTTAAATAGAGGTTATTTTTTTAATGCCCAGAGGCACATTCTTAAAAATATTCAGCTTCTTTGATCTTTGCTATATGAAAACAAATACAACAGAACCTGTTCTGTAGTTTTTGTCACAGCAGGGAGGGAAATCAAATAGGATACTGACAATTCAGACCTGAAGGTTGTCAGAGAAGCAAAATGTTAAGAGGTAGTGCGGGGCATAAAGGGCCTCTACTCAGGTGTGCCTGACCAAGCTCATGGCATGCAGTGGGTATTTGTATGGGGGAGAGGTAGTACTGAAGAGAAGTTGTGTATATAAACACCTGCGGAGCAAAGAAAGAGACCAGTGGGAGCGTAGTACAGTGGGGGGTGAGTAGAGGGGGGCAAGATGTTTCGTATTTGTACTCCAGCCTGGACCAGGGGCTAGATCCAAGTATTATAGCAAGATGGGCTATTAGAATAAGGCAGCTTCAGAAGCAAGGGGCCCACTATGCTCAGGTAACAAAGTGTAACACAGAGTGAAGAAGGGAAAGGGGTGATCGACCAGATATTTAATCTGGCCTGCCTGTAACATCTGTAATATTTGCAGGGTTCAGAAGAAGAGTTCCGTTGGGAATCCACATAAGATCTATCTAAATATTTGAAATGTTTAAATCACCTAATAAACCATTAAATAAAACATGCTAGATCTCCTTCCAAGACAAATGTACTTTCATAATGACCTGAAAGGCCAGGTTGGGATTTCGAATTCTCCAACTTCTCTAAGTTCTGCTCCAATGCTGTGGGAACAGCTGCCCCCTCTCCCCTCCCCCTGCCTGTGCCCTGGCTCCTAGGCCAGGCCCCATCCCCTGTTCTGGGCATACAGTCCCCCCTCCCCTAGGGCCTGGGAGCACATACCCAGGCAGTGCAGTCAGTCCTCCCCAGGAGAGCTCTAAGAGGAGCACACAGGCCCTGGAAGCAGGCTTGTGACGGTTCAGGGGTGCCAGGTACCTGGAGCATGGGCTAGCAGGGACACACCCCTTGTTCCCATGGGCTGGGTTCCTGGCCCTATAAGAAGGGGTATGGTTGGAAGAAGGCCAAAGTGGGATCTCTAAAAAACAGAGCTCAGGACAGAGGTCCCTCTTGCCTGGGCCTAGAAGCAATACTATATTTACAACTAGCACGGTATAAACACTAACAAATCAGAGCCAGTTTGAAGGTCCTCAAATCATACTACTTGGTCTGCCCTTTCAGTTTAAATAATGGTGACAGGGAGTGCTTTGCCTTTTGTCTCACCATGGGGTTCTAGCCCTAAGGAATAATATGTGATAATACATTTTAAAATGTCAACACTGGTGACCAAAAAAAGATTGTGGGGATGTTAAGTTTACTTTACTTTAATAGACATTAAGTACCTACTAGGAGATGAGGGCTTTGGGAAAGAAAGATAAATAAAACCCTTTAAGGTCCCAACCATTTAGAGGTTCAGTCCAGGGGCTGGTGTTGGTGGAATGTAGTGTGTGTGTGTGTGTGTGTGTGTGTGTGTGTGTGTGTGTGTGTGTGTGTGTGTGTGTGTGTGTGTGTGTGTGTGTGTGTGTGTGTGTGTGTGTGTGTGTGTGTGTGTGTGTGTGTGTGTGTGTGTGTGTGTAGTTAGAATATAAGACATGCCACCACACAATATGAGGTTATCAGCTATCTATAAGGAGGCCAGGAGACAAGCCCATGGGAACAAAGTGTACCCCAGGCAGACCATATTTCAGGTACCTAGGAAGCCTTAACTAACTGCAGAAATGAGGCTGTCTGGTCTCAAATCCCCAGGCCCTTCCCCTTCTCTGATCCTCTACTCTGGTCATCTACAACTTTATCTTTCTATTTCCTTAAACAGAGTTCAGAGATTAAGTCCATTTTCTCCCTTTCCTCTTTTTATTTTTACTCATTATTTATTGAAATACTTCAGATCTACACAAAATTATAAAGAATACTACTGTAAATGTCTATTTACCCACAACCCAGCTTAAGAAATGTAACATTACAAATATAGTTGAAGCCCCCTGCGAAGCCCTTCCCAATAGAATTCCCCTCCCTTTCTTTTCTCAAGAGGTAACCAATATCCTAAATGTGGTGTTTATCTTTCCATTGCATGCCCTTCTGTATGCTACATTTGTATACATCTTTCACATGCATTGCCTTTTACTCTATGTATCCACAATCAGTATATGGTGATTGAATGTTTTCTTAGACTTCATATCATGTTTGCATCCTTCTGGAACCAGCTTTTTCCCTTATGCATTTTTTTCCTGCCATCACCCATTCTTAACCTCTCTGTGTCTCAGCCCCTGTGAGTTCTAATCTCCTCCCCAGTCCAGCCCTTGCCATCCTGTTTAGTTTACCTATAACAGTCCCAAGCCAGTGAACGAAGGCTGGTCCCACCACGGGTGGGTCTCAGCTTCTCCCCGTGTGGCTCTAAACCAGTGCTTCTCAAACCGTAGCTGCATCAGAGTCCCCTGGAGGGCTTGTTACAATACAGGCTGCTGGGCCCCACTCCCAGAGTTTCTGATTCGCAGGTCTTGGGTGGAGCCTAAGGATTCCTGGGTGATGCCGATAATGCTATTTTAAGGACCAAACTTTGAGAACCAGTTTTCCAAATTAGTGTCTGGGCTCAGGCTCTGCAGCACCATCTGGCCTCCAGGCAATCTGGGCCATCCATCAGGTTTCCTTCAAAAGCTCACAGCAGTACTATGAAATACACATATAACACAAGTCATGTGTAATTTTAAATGTTCTAGTAGCCACATTAAAAAAGTAAAAAGAAACCGGAGGAAGTAATTTTAATGTTATATTTGTTTAACACTATATTATCATTTCAATGTGTAGTTATTAATGAGACTTTACAGTATTTTTTACACTTACAGCACATCTCAACTCAGACTAGCCACATTTTGAATGCTCAGCAGCCACATGTGGCTAGTGACTAATGTAGTAAACAGCACAACTCTAAAGGCTCGACCTCCATTTCTGTCTTCACAAAAATTGTTTTAAACTTGAAATTTTAATTTATTTTGGGCTGCAATAAAAGAATTTCAAACAGGCTTACCAAATGGTAGAAAGTGATGCCTTTCAATGAAGGTAAAATTGGTCAAACAAAGATAAAAGAGATTCGAATCAGGATTATTTATGTAAATAAAATCTGCCTACATTTCAGTTTATTAACTTAAACATATCTGACAGCATTTGTTCTAGTTAAAAATAACTGTAAGAGAAAAAACTCATATATGTTATTGGATATCGCTTTTTGGGTGATGAATTTTGGAATGGAATCAGTGTTAATAACATTCCCATGGGCTTCGAAAAAATGAAAAACCTAAAAATCGTGAAAAACAGATCCTTTATTCTTTCTTCATCTTCTTTCCATTCCTCCCAACTGCAGGATGAAATGAGAGAAAATTAACAATTATACAGCACTAACCAGCACCAGAGACTTTCTAAATCTAAGAAAATGGTCAGCCCTTTGTGTATGTGCTGCATTTGAGGGCTCTATCTAAACAAGTAGAGAAGAACAACACGTTTTCCTCTTGTAACCTGCACCTTGGATACAGGGTGCTTGTACAACCGATGGCTTCAATCATGTGATCATACCAACCTTGTCTCCCTCTTGTCCAACACCATAAATGCTTTTTTCCCCCTTGAGAGGTGATTCTGGGATTTAAATCACTCTCTCCACCTTAAAAGCCTATGCTCATTCCACAAATGATACTCCCTTACTCTCCCAGACCTTCAGTTTCTATATCTACCATATGAGAAAGAGGCTATTGCCATGAAATACACAGCTGTGAAAATGCAGAAAAAATGTTAATCACTTAAATATACTCAAAGACAAGATACACCTTAAGACTTCATTACCAATTCAGTGATAAACAAGAGTCATACTGTGACTAAATTGCTATTCTTTTGACTGTCACATAAAATACAAAAATCTACAACCGAACAAATCGTTAGGTATTAATCACTAAATGTGGTCCTACCTGAAATTCTGAACGTTTTGCTATTTGTAAGTAGTCAGATTCTAAAAGTCGTCATCTCTTAGTACAGGAGACTGCACTTCTGTGGCCAAGTAATGAAGGCCCCACTAGTGCCCAGCCCAGCTACTTTTGCTGCTGCTGATTTATATTACTAGGTGCATGAATGTTCTATTAACATTCTGAGTAGGTAAATTTGAATTGTTAAACTAATTTTAAACAAATTTTTTCTCAATTCACTGGGAGAATTAAAAAACGAAAACAAAATTGGTAAGTGCCTGGGAGCCGCTGGGTTATTTTCAAAGCTATACACAGCTACCTGGACTTTCTGGGTCTGTCCTGCTGGGTTCAGGTTCTTTTTGTTAAACTTCTCTTTCCCCCTCACTTTCAGCACCTCGGGCCTCTTCATTGGCGTTTTCATCCTGGTATTAAATTGTTTCTTTAGTGAATAATACAGACTTTGGGACAAGACATTCACAGAAAAAAAAATCCCAATTCAAAAGACTACTCTACCCTTAGGAGACGCAGAAGGATAGGAGCAACTAAGAAAACAGTAGCTGGGTACCTTCCTTCTGGTTGCTGTAACACTTCCATGGCCCTCACTTTTCTCCTGCTTGATCATTTTCACAGTGACATTATTTCTCTTTTTCCAGTAAATCTGTCACCCTGTGCTACTAATTACTTCTGGCCCTTTAGGGAATGGATCAGAATCGTCGGGGTCTGATGCATTCTGTATGTTTTGCTCAGAACTCTGTTGCAAAAATGTGTTTTGCCTCGATGACAAAAATCTGTGGTGAAGCTCATTGGTTCCTCACCCCCCTGAATATTTCACCGTGACCAAGTGCTCCCGTATCAGCTCATAATGTATTGGGATCAACTTTCTAAGAATCTTGACATTTTTAAAAGCCAGGATCCAAAAGCCGTTTGCTTGTTCTTTTCTCTTCCATCTCCTCCCAAGCTCCCTCCCGAACACCTGCCTCCACTGACCTTCACCTGTGGCCTCATAAATGGCACCGATCATCTCAGACCTCTTACCAGGGGTTGGCAGAGGGCAGCTTATTTCCCCCCTCCAAAACTGGAGCGGTCGTTATGGAGGTGGGCTTCTACTGGGCCCCTCTGGCCTTCAGCTCCTGGAGGCCCCGACTCCCGGCTTCACCTCCCGAGGCCCCCCTCTGAGCCTGGGTCCCTCGCTACCCGTGTCTCCCGACCGACCCGCCCGCCAGCCGCTCACCCTCAGGGGTGCTGAGCTCCTCGGGTTCCTGGGCTGCAGGCCCCGCCCATCGGGCGCCTGGGGTTCGGGGAGCCTGGCCAAGGCTTCGCGCTCGCTCGGCGGGGGCGGGACGAACACGTGGTTGTTGTAGGGGACGCGGGGCAGCAGTAAGTACGCCAGCTCCAGGAGCACGAAGTGGAAGCTCGCCGCGGGGAACTGGTGCACTTCTAACACGAGGTTCTGGCCCCCTGCCGCCGCCTCCTCCTCTTCCTCCTCCTCCTCCTCCTCTGCCGGCCTGATGTCCGAGTCCTCCGCAGCGCCCCCGCCTTCCAGGGCCGCCTCCCCAGCGCCTCCCCAAGCACCCGACGCCGCGTCGCCCCCGCGAAGCTCCGAGTCGCGGTCCACCTGGTCGCCGGCTCTGGCCGCCTCGGTCTGGGCCCCAGCTGCGCCTGCGGGGCCCTCTGGGCCTCCCGGGCCCGGGTCTCCATCCCCCGTGGCCGACATGGCACCGAGCAGTTACCTCTACCAGGCGGGCGTCGATTGCGCAGGCGGTGGCCGCTGAGGTGGCTGCCCTGACGGGAGGCTGAGGGCTGTGGCTGCCGGACGGGGAGGCCGCTGAGGGGACAACAGAGGAGGCCCCACGACAGGGAGGGCAGGGGGCCGACACCGGGAGTGGCCCACTGAGGCCGGGCCTCAGATAGCAGTAGGCCAGGCCGTGAGGGAAAGATCCTTCTAGGCCACAGGCGGGGGGCGAGGCCGGAAGAGTAGACAGTGGGCCGTGCCCCCTCGTCTCGAGCTCCAAGCTTATTTGCTGACAAGCGAGGATTGACGTGCCCTGTGCCCAGTGAACGACCAAGGCCCTTCGGTTGTAGGATTGCTCACAGTCGCCTCCCTGTTCTTTGGCGCCTCAGGTTTTACCCTATGTTCAGGTTCACAAGGCTCCTGTCCTTTTAATTTTATGATTGTCCAAAAAATTATTTATGGAGGCACCCTCGGCCATGTGAACTGTGAGGAGTTCCCACCTGGGAATTTCCACCTGGTAATGGCTCATGTGAGTAGGGACAGGGTCATAAAAATGTTGTATAGCTCAGACGTTAGCAGTAGTAGAAACCTCCCAAGAAGAGAAAGAGAAGAATTTGGACGATTTAACGTAAAGATACTTGGAAAAGAGTAGTCAAAATTGAAATGGATGCAGTCAGAACTGAGTATTGAAGAAATGGTAAACGTAAGGAGCTGGAAGGTGTGTAGTGAACCCAGACAAATTCACTTAAAGCCTCTAAAGACTGAATAAAAAAAAGGATGCTTCTTTTAAAGGACTAGGTCATCTCCTAAGAGCTAAGCATGACAATCATTAAAAGGACAGGCTCCCTAGGATGGTTCTGAGGCAACAGTCCAAGACTTTTTATTGATTTCAGGATCCACGTAATCAAGACGTCAAGTGTAAGTAATTCTGAAAGTTATGGAGAAATTAACTGCTATTTTATACTCATTCTGTAAAAAAAAAAAATTTGTAACACTAAAAATATTTTTTGGAAAAAAACATCGCAAATAATATCTGGATGTTATATTTATGGAAAATAATACTAATCTCATAATGGTAAAGAGGGATTTTTTTCCTTTCACCAAAAGGAAAACCAAATTTGAAATGTTTTTTTCCCTCTGTCTCACCACAAGAATGGAGCATGGTGTTGCCATAAATCATTGGTTTAAATTTGGAAGGCAATGTCAAAAATCTGTAGTCCAAAATCCTCACTATAAAGACAGCAAAAATGAGGCAGAATCCCAATCTGAGGTCTAGAGTTGGTTTTAACATTTGCCCCCCGATGTGATCTTGGAACAGTTACTTATCATTTCTAGGCCTCAGTTTTATCATCTGTATAGTTAGAGTTCATCCCCTACCTTTAGTCAAGGTTTGTTAGATAGACGGAATGAGATGGGATTATATAATATTTAGGATATTAACCATTTGTTGAAAATGTTTTCTTAGTTTGATTTTGCTTTCTAAGTTGGTTAATATTTCTAAGTATGTAGTTTTTCATTTTCATGTTGTAAAATGTAATATTTCTTTTTCTTCATTTTAACATCATAAGTTTACAAATCTTTTCTCATCCAGAGATAAATTTTATACTTTCTTCTTTTTAGAAGTCTCCTGAATGTTTACATTATACTCCTTAATCCATTTGGAATTAATAGTGACACGTGGTGTTAAGATTAAAATCTTAGTTGATTTTTAAACAGGTCACCTATAACACCATATGTTATGTAATTATTCCGCTCTATAAGGATGTGTGGCTATGTACCCTTTAGCGCTTTCTATAAAGGTAGAAGAGATGCAAGAGAAACGCATATTCTCCCATAATTTCAGAGCTGGAAACGCCTTTAGATATTGAATCTAAGACTATTTTTTATTTTAAAAATTTTATTATTTAATTTTATTTTTTTAACATCTTTATTGGAGTATAATTGCTTTACAGTGGTGTGTTAGTTTCTGCTTTATAACAAAGTGAATCAGCTATACATGTACATATATCCCCATACCTCCTCCCTCTTGCGTCCCCCTCCCACCCTCCCTATCCCACCCCTCTAGGTGGTCACAAAGCACCAAGCTGATCTCCCTGTGCTCTACAGCTGCTTCCCACTAGCCATCTATTTTACATTTAAGACCACTCTTTCCACTCTTTTTTTTTTTTTTTTTTTTGCGGTACGTGGGCCTCTCACTGTTGTGGCCTCTCCCGTTGCGGAGCACAGGCTCCGGACGCACAGGCTCAGCGGCCATGGCTCACGGGCCTAGCCGCTCTGCGGCATGTGGGATCTTCCTGGACCGGGGCACGAACCCGCGTCCCCTGCATCGGCAGGCAGACTCTCAACCACTGTGCCACCAGGGAAGCCCTCCACTCTTTTTTAAACTGGGAAACTAAGGCCTAGAGCTGCTAACTGGCTTCCCCAAGGCCATGCCACTTAATGGAGGAGCCAGGACTAGGACCAATCTCCTGACCTTTAATCTGAAGTTGAAACAGACCTTATATATGCAACTTTGGCCATCTTATTTCCTACTGGACATAAACAATATCATAGGACACCAACATCAGACATGGTCATTCCAAGACCATGTTGAAAGGAGACAAAACAAGGCAACTTTAATTTTGTTTAAGCAGGGACAAAAAGAAGGTCATACATTACTAAAAATCCCCCTCTCTTGGCTAAAATGAGTGTCTACCACTTCTTTACCAATTACATCCTTATCCTGGTTCTAGTCTCCTCTCCCTATAGATAAGATTTATTCAAATACCAATCACAGAATTGCCCCTGCTATCTAAAGGCATCTAATCTAGAGCAAACCCGTTTCCTTGAAAACTTCCCAAAATAACTCAACCAAACCCCAACTCCTATAACAGGTTCTTTCTGACAGTTGTTATCGAGACATCACATGGTTCCCCCGTGGTGTGTGTTCTCCCTCACTGCAATGAATAATAAACCCAACTCGCTCAACTGCAGGCATGTTCTTGTGATCTTTGGCTGGAGGACACTGACAATGTAAAATATTCCCATCTTTACATTGTAATATATTGACTCAACCAAGTGAGTCAGGAGACATTGCAATTTGTAGGCTTTTCTCAGAAAAGGCTTCTCAGAGGAGGGAGGACTTGGACTCAAAAGCTGGGCAACATGTCCTAACTGAGGACAGTAGATGCTGGATGTTGTCTCCATGTGGGCCTTGTTAAAATGGGCTCATAACCCCAGCGGGTCCCTGGCTGTAAAAAAGCCTGAGCTTTGGGGTAGGCTAAGGAAGCAGATGTTGCTTCTGGCCAGAGGGCAGACCTGGGTGATGTGATGGAGGTTCCTGTGGTGAGGAAGGTGCCTAATAGGGCACCCCCATTTCCTACTGCATGCTGTGACAGGGCTGCCTCGACTCTTCCTTAGCAGAAGCACATGCTCCTGGGTAGATGGGTTTTTTCCACCTATGAAAGCAGAGTATTTCTGCTTTCTTCACCTCCTCCTATCTCTGTACATTCTTTTTTCAGAACTCTCAACAGGACCATCACTATTCACTTTAGAGGAGCTAGCATGTTACAAAACAAACAAAAAATGAAAACAAAACAAATCATACAAGTGTCTTTCCAGGTCATGAAAAACTGGGCTGTCCACTTGAAGCTATAGGACAGACACTCCAGACCCTACTTATAAGCATTCACAGAGAACATATTAAGCACCTACTATCTGCCTGGAATTATGTTAGGGCTTGGGGGCTCACAGGTATCTAAGAACCATGGCCTGTTCTGGTTCATGATCCAGAGGGTTTGACAGACACTTGGACAATGATGACACAAGCTGTCAAGTGCTATAACAGGGGTAAGCACAAAGTGCTAAGGAAGCATGGGAGAGTGAATGATTATCTGGGGCTGGTGGGTGGCGGGGAGGAGAGGTGAAGGAGGTGGGCTGGTGCCTGGGAAAGTGCTCAAGAGGGGGCATTTCAGGAGGTCCTGAAGCTAGAAGTTCAAATGGCAGTAAAAAGGGGTGGGAGGGAGGTTACTACAGGCAAAGGAAGCAGCATGAACAGTGGCAGAGGTGTGTGAGTGTGTACCTGTCCAGGGAATAAAATGGCAGGAGCACTGGTTAGAGTGGCAGAAGGGCCTTTAAAGTAGAAAGGGCCATGAATGCTTTGGTAAGGAGTTTACCCTTTGTCCTGAAAAGTAGGTCGGCCTCCCAAACAAACAACCATTGAGATGGTGGTAGAGTTAGCAGAAGAGTTTGTGGTGCATGTAGGAATGAGTAGAGTCAAGAAAAGGTCTGCTAAGGCCCTCCAAGGTCTTTCCAGCAAGTTTTAGTATCCACACTTTTCCTCTTTATAGAAATACTACATATTTTTTGTAGAACAGATTAATAAAACAGATAAGCCTAAACAGGGAATCAAAAATCATACATATCTTGCCCATACAAATGAATAAGATAATAAGTCAATAGGAAAATAAGCAAAGGACATGGATACATAAATCACAGACAACTACAAATGGTTTTTAAACATATGGACAAATGGCTTTTGAACATATGGACATATGCTCAAACTCAATGTAAGTTAAAATTATATTAATCATTAGCATTTATTAAATACTTATAGGTTGGGCACTATTTTAAACATTGACATAGATTAGTTTATTTACTCCTTGTAACAACCTTATGATGTGAGCACTATTAATTATCCATCTTTTGCAAGTAAATAAACCAAAACATGGAGAGGTTTAGCAACATTCCCAAGGCTACACAGCCAGTAAGGAGCACAGCCTGAATTAAGAAAATAAAAATCACCCTTAATTTCACTAACCAGAAATGATCACTCTGCTACTTAGTATATAGTTCAGTTTCATTTTTCCAGGTTGGTAAGAAACTGTAATTCTTTTTTTTTTTTAAGTGTTAATTTAGGGCCATTTTAGTTTAGTTTTGTTGTTAATATTTATTTATTTATTTATTTGGTTGCACCAAGTCTTAGTTGCGGCAGGTGGGCTCCTTAGCTGTGGCTCACCAGCTCCTTAGTTGTGGCATGCAAACTCTTGGTTGTGGCATGCAAACTCTTGGTTGTGGCATGCATGTGGGCTCTAGATTCCTGACCAGGGATCAAACCCAGGCCCCCTGCACTGGGAGCGGGGAGTCTTATCCACTGCACCACCAGGGAAGTCCCAGAAACTGTAATTCTTAATTCCCCTCTTTGATTAGAGTTTCCCAGTCCCCAACCCTTAAATAGGAAGTTGGCTGTTGATTGCAAATAAATATACTTTATCATGTTAAGAAAGCTTTCTGTCCCTCTGTTATTAACAGCTGTGTGGCTTAGGGTAAACTTTATGTATGGTCCTCAATTTCATCTTAAAAAAGAGAATAGTTACCACCCCACAGGATTTTTGTGAGTATTTAATATGATAATATACAGTGAACATTATCAGAATTAAGGTTTATTAGTGAGGTTTTTCAGGGTCTCCTCACTTTCTAAGCATGCAGTTTAAAAAAAAATTTTTTTTATACAGCAGTTTCTTATTAGTTACCTATTTTATACATATTAATGTATATATGTCAATCCCAATCTCCCAATTCATCCCCCCCACTTTCCCTCCTTAGTGTCCGTACGTTTGTTCTCTGTATCTGTGTCTCTATTTCTGCCTTGCAAGCCAGTTGATCTGTACCATTTTTCTAGATTCTACATATATGCGTTAATATACGATATTTGTTTTTCTCTTTCTGACTTGCTTCAGTGTGTATGACAGTCTCTAGGTCCATCCACGTCTCAACAAATGACCCAATTTCATTCCTTTTTATGGCTGAGTAGTATTCCAGTGTATATATGTACCACAGCTTCTTTATCCATTCGTCTGTCGATGGGCATTTAGATTGCTTCCATGACCTGGCTGTTGTAAATAGTGCTGCAATGAACATTGGGGTGCACGTGTCTTTTTGAATTACGGTTTTCTCTGGGTTTATGCTCAGTAGTGGGATTGCTGGGTCATATGGTAATTCTGTTTTTAGTTTTTTAAGGAACCTCCATCCTGTTCTCCATAGTGGCTGTATCCATTTACATTCCCACCAACAGTGCAAGAGGGTTCCCTTTTCTCCACACCCTCTCCAGCATTTTGTTTGTAGATTTTCTGATGATGCCCATTCTAACTGGTGTGAGGTGATACCTCACTGTAGTTTTGATTTGCATTTCTCTAATAATTAGTGATGTTGAGCAGCTTTTCATGTGCTTCTTGGCCATCTGTATGTCCTCTTTGGAGAAATGTCTATTGAGGTCTTCTGCCCATTTTTGGATTGGGTTGTTTGTTTTTTTAATATTGAGCTGCATGAGCTGTTTATATATTTTGGAGATTAATCCTTTGTCCACTGATTTGTTTGCAAATATTTTCTCCCATTCTGAGGGTTGTCTTTTCATCTTGTTTGTAGTTTCCTTTGCTGTGCAAAAGCTTTTAAGTTTCATTTGGTCCCATTTGTTTATTTTTGTTTTTATTTCCATTACTGTAGAAGGTGGGTCAAAAAAGATCTTGCTGTGATTTATGTCAAAGTGTTCTTTCTATGTTTTCCCCTAAGAGTTTTATACTGTCCGGTCTTACATTTAGGCCTTTAATCCATTTTTACTTTATTTTTGTGTATGGGGTTAAGGAGTGTTCTGATTTCATTGTTTTACATGTAGCTGTCCAGTTTTCCCAGCACCACTTATTGAAGAGACTGTCTTTTCTCCATTGTATATCTTTGCCTCCTTTGTCATAGATTAGTTGACCATAGGTACGTGGGTTTATCTCTGGGCTTTCTATCCTGTTCCATTGATCTATATTTCTGTTTTTGTGCCAGTACCATATTTTCTTGATTATCGTAGCTTTGTAGTATAGTCTGAAGTCAGGGAGTCTGATTCTTTCAGCTCCACTTTTTTCCCTCAAGATTGCTTTGGCTATTCTGGGTCTGTTTTGTCTCCATACAAATTTTAAGATTTTTTGTTCTACTTGTGTAAAAAAAAATGCTACTGGTAATTTGATAGGGATTTCATCAAATCTGTGGATTGCTTTGGGAAGTATAGTCTTTTTCACAATATTGATTCTTCCAATCCAAGAACATGATATATCTCTCCATTTGTTTTTGTGTCATCTTTGATTTCTTCCATAAGTGTCTTATAGTTTTCTGAGTACAGGTCTTTTACCTGCTTAGGTAGATTTATTCCTAGGTATTTTATTCTTTTTGTTGCAGTGGTGAATGGCATTGTTTCCTTAATTTCTCTTTCTGATCTTTTGTTGTTAGTGTGTAGTAATGCAAGGGATTTCCGTGCATTAATTTTGTATCCTGCAACTTTACCAAATTCATTAATTAGCTCTAGTAGTTTTCTGGTGGCATCTTTAGGATTCTCTATGTATAGTATCATGTCATTGCAAACAGTGAGGTTTTACTTCTTCTTTTCCAATTTGTATTCCTTTTATTACTTTTTCTTCTCTGATTGCCGTGGCTAGGACTTCCAAAACTGTGTTGAATAATAGTGGTGAGAGTGGACATCCTTGTCTTGTTCCTGTTCTTAGAGGAAATGCTTTCAGTTTCTCACCATTGAGAATGATGTTTGCTGTGGGTTTGCTGTATCTGGCCTTTAGTATGTTGAGGTAGGTCCCTCTATATCCACTTTCTGCAGAGTTTTTATCATAAATGGGTGTTGAATTTTGTCAAAAGCTTTTTCTACATCTATTGAGATGATCTTATGGTTTTTCTTCTTCAGTTTGTTAATATGGTATATCACATTGATTGATTTGTGTATATTGAAGAATCCTTGCATCCCTGGGATAAATCCCACTTAGCATGGTGTATGACCCTTTTAATGTGTTGTTGGATTCTGTTTGCTAGTATTTTGTTGAGGGTTTTTGCATTGATATTCATCAGTGATATTGGTCTGTAATTTTCTTTTTTTTTTTGTACTATCTTTGTCTGGTTTTGGTATCAAGGTGATGGTGGCCTCATAGAATGAGTTTGGGAGTGTTCCTTCCTCTACAATTTTTTGGAAGAGTTTGAGAAGGATGGCTGTTAGCTCTTCTCTAAATGTTTGATAGAATTCCCCTTGAAGCCATCTGGTCCTGGACTTTTGTTTGTTGGAAGATTTTTAATCACAGTTTCAATTTCATTACTTGTGATTGGTCTGTTCATATTTTCTATTTCTTCCTGGTTCAGTCTTGGAAGGTTATACCTTTCTAAGAATTTGTCCATTTCTTCTAGGTTGTCCATTTTATTGGCAAAGAGGTGCTTTTAGGGCTTCCCTGGTGGCGCAGTGGTTGGGAGTCCGCCTGCTGATGCAGGGGACGCGGGTTCGTGCCCCGGTCTGGGAAGATCCCACATGCCGCGGAGCGGCTGGGCCCGTGAGCCATGGCTGCTGAGCCTGCGCCTCCAGAGCCTGTGCTCCGCAACGGGAGAGGCCCGTGTACCACAAAAAAAAAAAAAAAAAAGAGGTGCTTTTAGTAGTCTCTCATGATCGTTTGTATTTCTGCAGTGTCAGTTTTTACTTCTCCTTTTTCATTTCTAATTCTATTGATTTGCATCCTCTCCCTCTTTTTCTTGATGAGTCTGGCTAATGGTTTATCAATTTTGTTTATCTTCTCCAAGAACCAGCTTTTAGTTTTATTGATCTTTGCTATTGTTTTCTTTGTTTCTATTTCATTTATTTCTGCTCTGATCTTTATGATTTCTTTCCTTCTACTGACTTTGGGTTTTGTTCTTCTTTGTCTCTTTCCTTTAGGTGTAAAGTTAAATTGTTTATTTGAGATTTTTCTTGTTTCTTGAGGTAGGCTTGTATTGCTATAAACTTCGCTCTTAGAACTGCTTTTGCTGCCTCCCATAGGTTTTGGATCGTCGTGTTTTCATTGCCATTTGTCTCTAGGTATTTTTTGATTTCCTCTTTGATTTCTTCAGCGATCTCTTGGTTATTTAGTAACATATTGTTTAGCCTCCTTGTGTTTGTGTTTTTTATGTTTTTTTCTCTGTAATTGATTTCTAATCTCATACCATTGTGGTCGGAAAAGATGCTTGATGTGATTTCAATTTTCTTAAATTTACCAAGGCTTGATTTGTGACCCAAGATATCTCTTCTGGTGAATGTTCCATGAGCACTTGAGAAGAAAGTGTAATGTGCTGTTTTTGGATGGAATGTCCTATAAATATCAATTAAGTCCATCTTGTTTAATGTATCGTTTAAAGCTTGTGTTTCCTTATTTATGTTCATTTTGGATGATCTGTCCATTGGTGAAAGTGGGGTGTTAAAGTCCCGTACTATGATTATGTTACTGTCGATTTCCCCTTCATGGCTGTTAGCATTTGCCTTATGTATTGAGGTGCTCCTTTGTTTGGGTGCATAAATATTTACAATTGTTATATTTTCTTCATGGATTGATCCCTTGATCATTATGTAGTGTCCTTCATTGTCTCTTGTAATAATCTTAATTTTTAAAGTCTCTTTTGTCTGACATGGGAATTGCTACTCCAGCTTTCTTTTGATTTCCATTTGCATGGAATATCTGTTTCCATCCCCTCACTTTCAGTGTGTATGTGTCCCTAGGTCTGAAGTGGGTCTCCTGTAGACAGCATATATATGGGTCTTGTTTTTGTATCCATTCAGCCAGTCTATGTGTTTTGCTTGGAGCATTTAATCTATTTACATTTAAGGTAGTTATCGATATTTATGTTCCTATTACTATTTTCTTAATTGTTTTGGGTTTGTTATTGTAGGTGTTTTCCTCCTCTTGTGTTTCCTGCCTAGAGAAGTTCCTTTAGCGTTTGTTGTAGAGCTGGTTTGGTGCTGCTGAAATCTCTTAGCTTTTGCTTGTCTGTGAAGGTTTTAATTTCTCTGTTGAATCTGAATGAGATAGTTGCTGGGTAGAGTAATCTTGTTTGTAGGTATTTCCCTTTCATCACTTTACTATGTCCTGCCACTCCTTTCTGGCTTGGGTAGTTTCTGCTGAAAGATCAGCTATTAACCTTATGGGGATTCCCCTGTATGTTGTTTGTTTTTCCCTTGCTGTTTTTAGTATTTTTTCTTTGTATTTAATTTTTGATAGTTTGATTAATATGTGTCTTGGCATGTTTCTCCTTGCATTTATCCTGTATGGGGCTTTCTGTGCTTCCTGGACTTGATTGACTAATTTCTTTCCCATATTAGGGAAGTTTTCAACTATAATCTCTTCAAATATTTTCTCAGTCCCTTTCTTTTAGTCTTCTTCTTCTGGGACCCCTATAATTCGAATTTTGGTGCGTTTAATATTGTCCTAGATGTCTCTGAGACTCCTCAATTCTTTTCATTCTTTTTTCTGTATTCTGCTCTGTGGCAGTTATTTCCACTATTTTATCTTCCAGGTCACTTATCTGTTCTTCTGCCTCAGGTATTCTGCTATTGATTCCTCGTAGAGAATTTTAAATTTCATTTATTGTGTTGTTCATCATTGTTTGCTCTTTAGTTCTTCTAGGTCCTTCTTAAGGTTTCTTGTATTTTTTCCATTCTATTTCCAAGATTTTGGATCATCTTTACTGTCATTACTCTGTGTTCTTTTTCAGGTAAACTGCCTATTTCCTCTTCTTTTGTTTGGTCTGATTAGTTTTTACCTTGCTCCTTCATCTGCTGTGTGTTTTTCTGTCTTCTCATTTTGCGTAACTTGCTGGGTTTGTGTCTCCTTTTTGCAGGCTGCAGGTCTGTAATTCACGTTGTTTTTGGTCTACCTCCAGTGGCTAAGGTTGGTTCAGTGGGTTTTGTAGGTTTCCTGATGGAGGGGACTGGTGCCTGTGTTCTGTTGGATGAGACTGGATCTTGTCTTTCTGTTGGGCAGGACCACGTCTGGTGGTGTGTTTTGGGGTGCCTGTGACCTTATTATGATTTTAGGCAGCCTCTTTGCTGATTTGTGGGGTTGTGTTCCTGTCTTGCTAGTTGTTTGGCATAGGTTGTCCAGCACTGTAGCTTGCTGGTCGTTGAGTGGAGCTGGGTCTTAGCGTTGAGCTGGAGATCTCTGGGAGAGTTTTTGCCATTTGATGTTATCTTGAGCTGGGAGGTTTCTGGTGGAGCAGTGTCCTGAACTCGGATCTCCCACATCAGAGGCACAGACCTGACACCTGAATGGAGCACCAAGACCCTGTCTGCCCCCTGGCTTTTGGGAAGTCTGAGGTCTTCTGCCAGCGTTCTGTAGGTGTTCTGTAGGAGTTGTTCCACATGTAGATGTATTTCTGATGTATTTGTGGGGAGGAAGTTGATCTCCACGTCGTACTCCTCCATCATCTTGAAGGGCTTTATCGTACCATATTCTTTTGATGACTGTAGCTTTGTAGTATAGGTTGAAATCAGGGAGTGTGTTACCTTCAGCTTTGTTCTTTCTCAGGATTGCTTGGGTTATTGGGAGTCTTTTGTGTTTCTATACAAATTTTAGAATTTTTTGTTGTAATTCTGTGAAAAATGCCTTTGGTGTTTTGATAGGGAATGCATTAAATATGTAGATAGCTTTGGATAGTATGGTCATTTTAACAATATTAATTCTTCCAACCATGAGCACAGTATATCTTTCCATTTATTTATGTCATCTTCAATTTCTTTCATCAGTGTCTGAAAGTTTTTAGAGTATGGGTCTTTTACCTCTTTGGTTAGGTTTGTTTCTAGATATTTTATTCTTTTTGATGCAGTTGTAAATGAGATTGTTAAGTTTTCTTTCTGATAGTTTGTCATTAGTGTATAGCAATGTGACAGATTTCTGTATGTTTTGTAACCTGCAACTTTACTGGATTCATTTATGCTAATAGTTTTTTGGTAGTGTCTTTAGGATTTTTTATATATAGTATCATGTCACCTGCAAACAGTGCCAGTTTTACTTATTTCTTTCCAATTTAGATTCATCTTATTTCTTTTTTCTTTTTGTCTGTTTTCTCTGGCTAGGACTAGGACTTCTAATACTGTGGTGAGTAAAAGTGGTAGAGTGTCCTTCATTGTCTTGTTCCTGATCTTAGAGGAAATGCTTTCAGCTTTTAACCGTTGAGTATGATGTTGGCTGTGGGTTTGTCATTTTGCCTGTATTATATTGAGGTATGTTCCCTCTATATGTACTTTGTGGAGAGTTTTTACCATAAATGGCTGTTGAATTTTACCAAGAGCTTTTTCTGCATTTATTGAGATGCTCATATGATTTTTATTCAACTTGTTAATGTGGTTTTTCACAATGATTTTTTTTAATAGATATTGAACCATCCTTGCATCCCTGGGATAAATCCCTCCTGATTATTTTACTGTATTGTTGAATTTGATTTGCTAATATTTTGTCGCCATTTTTACATTTATGTTCATCAGTGATAATGGCCTGTAATTTTCTTTTCTTGTTTTTTCTGGTGTCTTTGTCTGGTTTTGGTGATGCTGGCCTCATCGAATGAGTTAGTCAGCATTCCTTCCTCTTCAATATTTTGGAATAGTTTGAGAAGGATAGGTGTTGACTTGGGAGACTGTACATTCCTAGGAATTTATCCATTTCTTCTAGGTTGCCCGTTTTATTGGCATATTAATTGTTCATAATAATCTCTTATGATCCTTTGTATTTCTGGGGACTCATTTTAACCTCTCTTCTTTTGTGATTTTATTGATTTGGGCCCTCTCTTTTTCTTCATGAGTCTGGCTAAAGTTTCATCTATTTTGTTTATCTTTTCAAAGTACCAGTTTTTAGTTTCATTGATCTTTTCTATTTTTTTTTGGTATCCATTTCTGCTCTGATCTTTATGATTTCTTTCCTTCTACTCATCTTGGTTATGGTTTGTTCATTTTTTTAGTTCCTTTAGGTGTAAGATTAGGTTGTTTGAGATTTTTCTTGTTTCCTGAGGTAGGTTTGTATTGGTATAAACTTCCCTGTTAGAACTGCTTTTGCTGCATCCCATAGATTTCTGGATCATTGTTTTCCTTTGTCTCTAGGTATTTTTCAACTTCCTCTTTGGCTTCTTCAGTGACCCACTGGTTGTTCAGTGGCATATTGTTTAGCCTCCGTGTGTTTTGTGGGTTTTGCAGGGTTTTTCTTGTAGTTGATTTCTAGTCTCATAGTGTTGTGTTGGAAAAGATTCTTGTGATGATTTCAATCTTCTTAAATTTACTGAGACTTGTTTTGTGGTCTATCATGTGATCTGTCCTGGAGAATGTTCCATGTTCACTTGAAAAAATGTGTATTTGGCTGCTTTTGGATGGAATGTTTTATATATATACACACATACATATAGATCTATTAAGTCCATTTGGTCTAATGTGTTGTTTAAAACCAGTGCTGCCTTATTTTCTGTCTGGGTGATCTGTCCATTGATGTAAGTGGGGTGTTAAAGTCCCCTATTATTATTGTGTTATTGTCAGTTTCTTCATTTGTGTCTGTTAATACTTGCTTTGAGTATTTAGGTGCTCCTATTTTGGGTGCATATATATTTACAGTTGTTATATCTTTTTGTTGTATTGATGTTTTTATCATTATGCAATGTCCTTTGTCTCTTGTTACAGTCTTTGTAAAATCTATTGTGCCTGATATAAGTATTGCTACTCCAGCTTTCTTTTTTTTTTTCCATTTGCATTGGATACCTTTTTCCATCCCCTCACTCTGTACCTATCTTTGGATCTGAAATGAGTCTCTTCTAGGGAGCGTATAGATGGGTCTTGTTTTTTCTTACATTCATACACTCATTGTCTTTTAATTGGATCATTTAGTCCGTTTACATTTAAAGTAATTATCGATAAGTATGTGCGTTTTACCATTTAAAAATTGTTTTCTGGTTATTTTTGCAATTACTGAAACAAGAACAAAGGATTTAGAATATTACATAAACTTGATTGATGAAGCAGTAGCAGGGTTTGAGAGGATTCACTCCAATTTTGAAAGAAGTTCTACTGTGCGTAAATGCTATCAAACAGCGTTGCATGCTACAGAGAAATCCTTCATGAAAGGAAGAGTCAAGCAATGCAGCAAACTTCATTCTTATTTTAAGAAATTGTCATAGCCATCCCAACCTTCAGCAACCACCACCCTGATCAGTCAGCAGCCATTAACATTGAGGCAAGACCCTCCACCAGCAAAAGATTACCACTTACTGAAGGCTCAGATGATGGTTAGCATTTTTTAATAATATTTTTAAATTAAGGTATATACATTGTTTTTTAGACATAATACTGTTACACAGTTAATACATCACAGTGTAGTGTGAACATAACTTTCATATGCACTGGGAAACCAAAACATCTGTGTGACTTGCTTCGTTGCAATTTTCACCTTATTGTGGTGGTCTGGAACCAAACGTGATATCTCAGGTATGTCTGTATCTATAAATGCAATGTTTGTACTATTATTTTGAGCAAACTGTTATCTGAGAATAAGAAAGTATTTTACCTTCATTTATTCCTTCTTTGATGCTCTTCCTTTCTTTATGTAGATCTGAGTTTTTGACCTCTATTATTTTCCTTCTCTCTAAAGAACCTCTTTTAACATTTCTTCCAAGGCAGGTCTACTGGCAACAACTTCCCTCATTTTTTGTTTATATGAGAGAGTCTTTATTCTTCAAATATTGTCTCCATTCTCTTCTTGCTTACATGTTTCTGAGGAAAAATAAGATGTAAACTTTTTTTCCCCCCTCTTTCTGGGTAATGTGTTTTTTCCTCTGGCTTCTTTCATGATTTTTTTGTCTTAGGTGTAACATCTTCAAACTACAGAAAACCAAGGTGTAGGGATTTTTTTTTTGAAATTTATCCTGCTTGATGATCTCTGAATTTCCTGGATCTGTGGTTTGGTGTCTGACATAAATTTTGGGAACTTCTTGGTCATTATTTTTTCAACTATTTCTTCTATTCTCTGTCTTCTCCTTTTAGTATTCCCACGATGGATACGTTATCTTTTGTAATTGTCCCACAGTCCTTGGTTATTCTGTATTTTTTTTTGTTTTTCAGTCTTTGTTCATTTTTCTTTTCAGTTTTTGAGGATTCTATTGATGTATCCTCTAGGTCAGATTCTTTCCTTGGCTGTGTCCAGTCTACTAATAAGCCCATCAAGGCAGTCTTCGTTTCTGTTAGTGTTTTTGATCTCTAGGATTTCCTTTTTGGTTCTTAGGATTTCCATCTCTCTGCTTACATTGCCCATCTGTTCTTGCATGTTGTCTACTTTATCCATTAGAGCCCTTAGTATATTAATCATAATTGTTTTAAAATTCTTAGTCTGATAATTCCAACATCCCTGCCATGTCTGATTCTGATACTTGCTCTGTCTCTTCAAATTATGTTTTTTGCCTTTTGTTATGCTTTGTAACTTTTCCATGATAATCAGACACAATGTACTAGGTAAAAGAAGCTACTGTACATAGACCTTTAGTAATGTGGTGGTTGAGGTGTTGGGGCAGGGGATGCATTCTATAATCCTATCATTAGGTCTCAGTCTTTCAATGAGCCTGTGCCTCTGGACTGTGAAATTCTCATGGTTTTTTTCTCCTGCCTTAGGTGGGACTAAATGAGTAGAGTGGGCTGGAGTTGGGTATTTCCCTTCTCTAGGTCAGTTAGGCTCTGATAATAGCCCAGCAGGTTAGACTCTTGCTAGTTTCCCCTGAGGGCAGGTCTTTCCAAGAAGAAGAGTTCTCTGGGTATTTCAAGATGGTTCCTTTTCCCCTTCCCTTCTCAGAGCCTGAGTGGATTTTTTTCCCCTGATATTTACTGTGGGAACCTGGTTGAGCTGCTGGAGGTAAACCTCACCATATTGTGGGCCCACCTATGACTGGGACCTCTTGGAATTTTTAACTCAAAGTTTCCCACACTGAGACTTCAGCAGTTCATTAATTGTAGTTCAGATTTTCCTACCCTGGCACTGGTTCCCAGGGAGGGTGGTTTCTGCCCATGAGTCTCTGCTCTAGTAAGCTACAACTCCCTGTATTTGCCTGTATGTCTTTCCAGTCTTGGGGGCTGAAGTTTTCCCTGTGTCCTCCCCTCTCTCATGGATCCAAGAAGAGTCATTGCTCTTTTAGTCTGTTCAGTTTTTACTTGTTGTTAGGATGGAGTGGCAACTTCCATGCTCCTTGCATGTGAAACCAGAAGTCTGAAATAGAACCTTTACAGAGGTAATCAAGTTAAAATGGGACATTATTCCAATGTGTCTGATGGGTGGGCCTTATTCCAATAAGGTTTGATGTCCTTCTTAGGTTTTTTTGCAAAACAATTTTTTTGAACTTCACTTGACTCCTTTGTTTCCATATCTCTATTGAAATTTTTCATCTCTTCGTGCTTATTGTCTTTTTCACTTGTTCCTTTCATATATATCATAAATGATTTAATGAGTTCTTTAACATCACATAAAATAATCATAGTTATTATAAGTACCTCTCTGATAGCTTCAACATCTGAGCCATCTCTGATTGCTTAATCTGTTGACAGTGGCCTGATTTTACTTCTGTTTACTAGTTTTTGATTAAATGGTGGAGATAATGTAGAAAAAGTATAACTTTTTAGGAAGAAGAAGAATGGGCTTCCTCTTCTTCTTTTAAGCCATTAATGTATGGTTGAGTCAATGTAGTAAGGAGTAAGGTGGATTTAGGTTTTCTCGTTTATTTTTACCTTCAGGGCATCACAGTCTTCAAATTCTTCTAGCAGTGGGCTGTTATTATCTTGTACTTACAGTAGTGGCTGGATTACCAGATAGTTTTTTCTCAGTGTTTCAGTCATCCCTGGATGCCTTCACCAAAGGCGGGAGGGTCTCTCTCCATTCTCTTTCCTGTCCCACAGTGGTAAACTACTGTTTTTTTATTGCTTGTGCTCTGCTAATTGTGTTTGGGGGTAGTTCTCTGTTGTTCTGATCCAGTCTAGTCTTAAGAAGACCCTGTTAGTGTACCAGTTTACAGCTTTTATAACAAGTTCAACTCAAATCTGCAAGCTCAGGGGAGAAATCTCGATTAAAATTCAAAGCTCTCCTTCCATCTTTATCCTGGAAACTGCATCTCAGTGTTCCCCACATTCACACGAACTCTAGTTCTTTTGTCTTCTCATATTCTCTGTCTCATAGCAACAGGAGTAGTTACATCTTTTTAGAAGTATGTTCTTGAATCCAAGAAGGCTTCGTGGAGGTAGTTTTACTTGAGCTGGGATCTAAAAGGTGGCCAAGGTTTCTATAGGCAGAAATGGGTAGACAGTGAATTCCAGAAAGAGCCATAACTGAGAGCAAAATATAGTCAGCATTGGAAGAGGTATGGTGTGCCCCTCTAGGATTGTAGTGATGTTTGAGGGTATCATCTAGATGATCACAGAATTCCCTGATGCATAAATGTAACTGTTTTGTGAGACTTGGGGCCATATTTGTTTCCCATGCTGGTGAAACAGACCATACTATTTATCTAAGTGTAGTGTTTGGGAATATGAGCCTATCATATCATACTCTTTCTCATTTTCATCTGCCTGCAGTGCTCCAAAGAAATAGCCCCATATTCCAGAGAGGAATAGTTCTGGGAAAAATATTCATAAGAGAACATGAATTCAGTTGCATAGATTGTGAAACACCAGTCATTGTCCTGTTTTTTTGTTACAGTGTAAAATATTGTACCCATTTAAATCTGAACTAGAAACCAAAACCCAAGAAAAATTATGAGCATCAATTTGTGTAGAGGCTAATCACTGCAATACCATATTGTGTCCCATTCTTTTCTATGTCACCTCCACCCATCTGCCCATCTATGTCTATTGGTAAGAACAGTGAAGGGGGAATGAAAACTCTACTAAGGTGAAGAGAACAAAACTCTTGTTCATTTCTCCTCAGCTGCTCAAAAACAAAACAAAACTTCAGAAGATGGAAATAATTCATTATCTATGTTTCCTGGATTTATTTTGTTTATCCAAAGCAATTTATCCAGATAAACCTTCCTTATACTCCTGTGGTAGTTGATTATACCATCAGGAAAAAATGCTAAGTTTTAAGAAAATATTTGTTGTTTAAAGCTTATAAGAAGTAGGCTTGAGAAAATAAATTATGGTTGTAACCCAAATCAAACTACTTCTTTATCACCTGGCATTATTACCATTTTTGTTTTAATGCTTTTAAATTAGTTGGTAGGTGAAGAGAGTGGGTCACCACACCTTGGTGTAGTGATATTGCTGGGAAGGTGTCACCTTGATGCAAACAAAACCTCCTCATCGATGCCGAAATGGAGCTATGATATGAGATTAGGGGAATTCCTGCAGCTTGTATGTATTGAAGCACATTATATATTTATGTCCAGATCTAGGTTTGTTTCAAACCTCTTTTGCTGTTCTCTCTTTGGCTCTGCCAACTGAATGGGTGAGGGATTCAGTCTCCCATGCTAGGGCTTCTCCTAAGGGAAAGAGATGGCACCCTTCCATTTTGATATAAATAGGCTGACTTTCTGTTTCTCTAAGCCTCCATTTTGTGTACGGAAAGAAAAACAAAAGGATACAGCCGATGAGGTCCATCCCTCTAGCATATGGTACAGAGCCAAAGATACACTGTGTGTGATTGTTTTTGTTGATACTTGGTGTGCTTATAAAAAAACAATAGCAAGCTTTCATTAGGTTTTAATTTTGTAACAGTTGTAAGCACCTTACATTTCATTTAATCTTTCCAATAGCCCTGTGAAGTAAATACTTTTATTTTCATTTTGTAAAGATGGGGAAACTGAGCCTCAGAGTGGAAGTGAACTGTCCAAGTCACACAATGTTGGAGCTGGAATTTTAGCACAGGCAGTCTAACTATAGATTCCATGCTCTTAACCGGGGATTGGCAAATTTTTCTTTAAAGGTCAGATGGTAAATGTTTTAGGCTTTGCAGGCCATATGGTCTCTGTTGGAACTACTCAACTATTGCTGTTGTAGCACAAAAGCAGCCATAAACAATATATAAATTAATGGGTATAGCTGTGCTCCAATAAAACTTTATTTATAAAAACAGGTGGATAGCAGGATGTAGACTGAGCTGTTTGTTGTATTGCTTGTTGAATTCTGCCCTTTAACCACTATGAAATACTGTCACATTATTAAGGATTAATAATTCATGAGTAACCAAGGTATTTTCCTTGTTCTTTTATGGAGATATACAGTGCTCTTAGTTTTGTAGAATAAAAAACCAAAAGGATACTTAGCATTTGTATTCTTTGGTTTATAAAAATATTTCCATATTTATATCTACATATACATCTATCTATATAAATGTATATACATAGATGTGGAAGGTGCACATATACGTAGATGTGCGGGTGCATGCAGCAGTGTGTGTGCATATGTGTGCGTGTGTTTGGGATATATATAGATATACACACAATATATATACACACTTTCTATATTTTTATATGTGTAGAAGGACATCCATTAAAATGTTAATTGTGGTTATCTCTTGGATTGAGTTGGGTAATGTTCTGAATTTTCTTCTATAAAAGTGACTTTCCCAAGTTTTCTATAATGCATATTTATTACTAACTGGAATCAGACCAAATTAAAGTTACAAAAATACATTTATCAAGTTTTTTTTCCTGGGCAGGAGGCAGAGGAGAAAAGCAGAGAAGGCATAGCATTGGGTAGAAGCTAGAACCAGGAGAAATAGGCTGCTCAGGAACCTACCAAGGTTTAACAGATCTGACAGTATGAGTTTTTGATTTTCAGCTCCATATATATCCTTACTGTCTGATCTGTGAAAATGAATAAGGGCCTTTAAAATGGTTTTCTTTTTCTACTTATCATGATATCAAGTTTCTTTTTCAGCAGGCACTGAGAGACATTAGAAGAAATTTTTTACTTTCTGGTTCATGTATAACGCACACAATAGGCTCCTGCAGGACCAGTAGCTTCCCCAGCGTCCAGCTCCTGTAGTGTGGGGTGGCTTCTGCAGTACGTGGGATTCAGCAGCTCCCAGCTGCTGAAAGCTTCCTTTGGTAACCCCCTCTTAGGTGGTTTCGTAGTGAAGTGTCTATGATGAGATACTTCCCATGAACCCACATGAGAGTGAGTTTCTGACAAGTTCCAAAGAGCAGATTTCTAACAAGTTTTACTGATGTGGCACCACAGCAACCTCTCTGTCATTTGGTTAGCCATAGTTAGCTCCTCTCCATCAATGTCTGGATCTCAGACCTGTTAGAGGTGGGTTATGGGGGTAAGGAGGAACTCTTCCTTGGGCATTCTGTCTTACCCTCGGGATAGTGATTGCTTCTTATATGTGCTATTTCTATACTTAGAATTGTCTTTACTTCTTCCTAGCGAATCCCTAGTTACTCCAATCTCCTATTATAATTATAATTCTTTATATTAAACTTGTTAACATTACTATGTCATTTATTTCTCCTTTGTGGACCCAGGCTGATACACCAGCATACTGAATATGGCTGCTTAGGATGTCTAAGGACCAGGAGACATTCTTCTTAGGTAACCAAGAGCGAGCAAATGAAAATGGGAAAGTGAACATTAACCTTTCTGACAGATACAGAAGGGCTAAATCAGGAGTGGGTTTATAATCCAGAACCAGGTGCTGTTGTTCTTATTTTCTGAGTTGGATGAAACTGCTCTCAGTCTTTCCTTGATACCTTTCACATTGCCTAACTGATATGGAATTTATATCTTAAAGTTAGTTTCATGCATGTGGTTAAATACCTTTTTCTAGAATGGGAATGTTATAGAATGGCAAATATAAGTTTGGAGCCAAGCAGATCTATTTGAGTCCTGACTTCATTATTTACTAGCTATATGACGTTATATAAATAAATTAGTCTGAGTCAGTTCAGTTTCCCCCTTTGTAAAATGGGAACAGTACTACCTACATAACTTGTTATTGAAGGATTAAGAACAATGAGTATAAAAGCCATAATATGGTGCTTCATACATAGTAATTGCTAAGTAAATGGTAGCTAGTAATTATTGTTGTTATTGTTCAGTGTGCACAGAAAATTACTCTTTAAGTAGATGCAGAGAAAACGAGGAAGCAAGAGTTTTGATCTCGAAGCTGGACCCACACATTTGTCAGGAGCAGATTGTAACATGGCAGTGTGAAAGACTTTCCCTTAGCCCCTTTCCTTTCAGGAAGACCCACATCTATAGCCTATAATTGGACAGTGAAGAGTCAGGATGGAGTCCAAGGGCAGATGTTGGAAGCAGCACTGGTCCTGTTAGGTCCTGACTTAGCTCCGTGTGTTTATGTGCAAGTGAGAGGTGCTGGCTCTCGCTTAAAGGGTGATAGTGATTGAGTACTGATCATATGATACCAATAGCTATGACTCCTACTGCTCTCTGCATGAGTAGGCTTGCTCTTGATACAGATTCCCCTGATTTCTCGGGAATTAAAGAGGGCTTATTTGATATGCATACCAGGATGTGTATATGTGTTGCGGTGGTGGTGAGTATCTTTTAGCTGGGCTCCTGCTGTGATTGACTCTTCACAACTACAACAAAATGTGCATGTTACTTGGCTCCCTTTCATGTCTCTCTGAAACAAGACAGATTCCCATTCTTCTTGCTTGGGACCACGTCCTGGCTGAGCTTCTGGTATGTCACATCTGCCTTTCTGTGTGTGTCTGTCTGTCTCTGTACTTGTCAGCAACATTCATCAGTGGAAGGAAGAGCAGAAATGAAAGTAGCTTCTGCAGTTGCAGCTCTGTGGATGACTTTGGCCGAGCCTGGCTAAGTAGACTATGCCTGGATTAGGCTGGTTTTCCATGGAGGTAGAGTAGGTGATTTTTTTTGGATTAAGTTATTAAGGACTCCTGTTAACATTTATTGACTACTTCATCTGTGCAACATTCTACACTACATGTAAACAAATTATCTAATTTTAAACCTCAGAAGACTACTATGAAGTAGGTGCTATTATTTTTGTTTTGCTTTTCTTTTTAAAGATGTTTTATTTCTCTTTTTATTCATGAGTTGGAAAGGCTTTAAAACTTCTCCCTGAGAACAAATTGTTTGCTTAAAAGTACAACTCGCTACAGAGATCTGGTTTTTATTACTAAATCAAGTAGGTTCTGTTATCCACTTTTATAGATGGGAAAACTGAGGCTCATGTCAGGTTATTTATCCAAGGTCACACAGCTAAAAAGTGGCCTTCATTCACTGACTTTTTTGAGCATCTCTTATGTACACGGTGCTCTTCCAAGTGGTAGAGAAATAACAAAACAAAAGACAAATATCGCTGCCCTCATGGAGCTTACACTTCTAATGGTAAAAGACAAATAAAAATTGAAATCTTATACAGATGACCCTTGAACAACACAGGTTTGAACTGCATGGGTCCACTTATATGTGGATTTGTTTTAAAAAAATATGTGCTACAGTACTACATGATCCATGGTTGGTTTAATCTGTGGATATGGGACCACAGATGTGGAGGGCCAACTGTAAAGTTATAAAGTAGATTTTCTTTCTTTTTTTTTTTAATTATTTGGCTGTACTGGGTCTTTGTTGTGGCATGCAGGATCTTTAGTTGTGGCATGCTGAATCTTTAGTTGTGGCATGCGGGATCTAGTTCCCCAACCAGGGATTGAACCTGGGCCCCTGAATTAGGAGCACGGAGTCTTAGCCACTGGGCAACCAGGGTAGTCCCTATATGTGGATTTTCAAGCGTGCGGAGAGTCAGTGCTCCAATCCCTATGTTGTCAAGGTTCAACTGTATAGTAATAAGTGTTGAGGAGAAATATAAAGCAGAGAAAGGGGTACAGGGAATGTGTGTGTAGGATTGCAGTTTAGAGAAGGTGGTCAGAAAAGATGTCATTGAGAAGGTGATATTTGAGTAGAGCTTTGGAGGAGGTGAGAGAGTGAGCCATGAAGATATCTGTAGGGAAGAGCATTCTAGGCAAAGGGAACAGAATATCAAAGGCCTTTATGCAGGAATATTCATGGAATGGTCAAGGAACAACAAAGAGGCCAGTGTAACTGGAGCACAGTGAGCAGAAGGGAGAGTAGGAGGTGAGATCAGAGCGGTAACAGGATCTGGGCAGTATAGATCCTTAGAGCCATTGTAAGGTTTTGGCTTTTACTCTGAGACTGGAGGGTTTGGGCAGAGGAGTGATATGTTATGATAGGCTGATCCTGTTTTAAAAAAAAAAAGCCGTATCTGTTATATTGAGAATAAACTGAGGAAAGGGGTTCTAGTAAGGAGGAAATAACTAAGTGATTTGTCTAAACTTTGAGTTTAATAAACACTGAATGTAGGACTGGATCCAGTGTTTTGTGGGGTGTGAGGTTTTATACAACTTTGGGAGCCTTCTTTAAGTGAAAGAATTCAAAAATAGGTGTGAATGTGAGCTTTTTCAATTAAAAAGAGAGAGGGACTGGGAAAGGGTCTGTGTAAGTAAGGGACTCTGAAGCATAAGCTTCATTAGCTTCACAAGTAACTCTGCCTGTAAGTGAATTACTATGTACCAGACTCTCTGCTAGGCCCTGGAAACAAAGGGATGGATAAATCAGTGATTTAGACTTAACACCTGGACTGTTGTAAAGCCATCTACCTGGCTTTCCTTATCTCCTTCTCCTTCAATCTGCCCAGCATACAACTAGAAGATTTATTTTCCTGAATCACTTCTTCATCACTATATACTCCCCTTTTAAAAAGCCTCTAATTGTCTTTCCATTTTGGTTTTCCATTGCCTGAAGGAGTTCTTACATTCTATCAGGCATCAGAATCGGTTTGCCGGGTGGGTGGGTGGGGGTACTTGTTGAAAATGCAGATTTCCTGGCCCTAGCCCTAAACCTACTGAATGAGGGTTACGAAAGTTGGGGCCTATAATTCATTTTAAACAGTCTTCCCCAGGTGATTATGATGCAGATGGCTATACTTTATAGTTAATGGGCTAAGGCCAAAGCTCCTTAATATGGAATATCATCCATGATCTTCACCCAGCTGCATCTTTCCTATTCTTAACATAGACCCCCGCATTCTAGCTATTGTCCCCCAAACATGCTTTACACACTCTCGACTCTATAGAGCCTTTGATCACTTTGTCCCATCTGGCCGGAATGCCTTTATCGCCTCGCTGCCTCTCCAAACCTTAGCCATTCCTTGAGTGCTAGTTCATATCTAGTCTTTCTTGGTGTCTTCTCTGACCCAAGAATTCACATCCTCCAAGCTCCCAGAGTACTCATCAGCAACCTTGTCGTATTTATTGCGTTGTTTTACTTCTCAGACATGTCTTTTACCTTAACCAGACCGTAAGCTCCCTCAGGGTAGGGTCTATTCCTTTACCTTTTTGTATCTCCCAAGGGCCTTACCCAGTACTGAGTAAGCAGAAAAACAAGAGGAGGCAAGAAAGAGTGTTTATGTTCATAATGGACCATATTTTTGTCTTTATATTCTCATTTAGTAGAGCATAACAAATTCCCAAACAACTACTTTTTGATGAACAACACAGATTTGGTTCATAAATACAGGTTCCAAAAATACATTGAGGATGAAAACTTCTTTCACTCACATTCTCTCATTACAGGAAGATACTGGGTGATATACTACTGGATACTGGCTGCTGTTTTAGTAAATATATCAGAAATCAACTTATTCAGTGCTATTATTTTTACATTTTTATCCAAGGTTGTATTTCATGATTTGTTGCTCTTAAAGGAGTTGATCTGCATGCTGAAATAGTTCAGTCCTAGGCTATTTGGAAAAAGGAACACCACCACCAAAGTATACCTAGAGATTGCACTGGGATCTACTAAAGATTGACATCACATTTATTAGTGTTTAAGGTAAGGTGATGGTTCTAGAGTCATTCTCATTAAGATGTTCAGGCAAATGAGTATATGGTCATCCCTTAAGTATCCTAGAGGGATTGGTTCCAGGACCCCGCATCCCCCACCATAGATACCAAAATCCATGGATGCCCAAGTCCCTTATATAAAATGGCATAATATTTGCATATACCCTATGCACATCCTCCCATATACTTTAAATCATCTCTAGATTACTTACAGTACCCAATATAATATAAATATAATGTAAATGCTATGTAAGTAGTTGCCAGCATGTGGCAAATTCAAATTTTGCTATTTGTAACTTTCTGGAATTTTTTTAAAAAACATTTTTGATCTATGGTTGGTTGAATCCACAGATGAAGGACCCGTGGATATGGAGGGCCAACTGTAATATCTACCTTTTTTAAAGGAGGGCAAACCTTAGGCACAGGTTAATAAACCATGGTCAGGCAGTGAGGTTGTAATATTGCTGGAAGTAGAGCTTATGGAGCCTTGGTTTTTCTATTTCTATAGAAGAGGCAGCATAGTTTAGTACACTGATTTTCAAACTGTTTTTTAGAGTCTTAATGTTCTAAAAAGTTGCTCTGAGGGCCACTGAGGACAAGGGTCTGGTGGTTAGGGCTGATATTGTTGTGAGAGAGAGAAGTATTTAAGTTTCATTTGGCTTCTGTCTGCATCACAAACGGTAGAGCTAACCATGGTAAGAAGGAATCCAATGTCAAGATAAGAGTGGATATATGCATATATATAACAGATTCACTTTGCTGTACATCCGAGACTAACACAATATCGTAACACTATACTGCAATAAAAATTAAAAAAAAAGAAATAAAACAGTAAGATGAGCTTGTGACCTTAAGTTTCTTGGCCCAGACAGTTTATATCCCAGGAGACTGAACAACAGATGGGATTATAGCACTGCTGTTAGAGTTCTTTAAGGAATCATGAAAGTGGACTAGGTCCATAAAGAAACTGGGAGAGGAGCAGATACTGACCTGATTTTCAAAAGAGAGAAGGTAGAGTCTGAACTATAGGCTCATAAGCTCAAATTCTAGAGCAAGTAATATTTTAGAACATTACTAATGTTTTTGAACCCGAGTTTGTGTGCCTGCCACACAGTGAAGCCAAACAAATTGAAACGTTGGAGTTTGGAGCAGAGCAAGGTTTATTGCAAGGTCCAAGCAAGGAGAACAGGCATATCATGCTCAAAAGACCTGAACTCCCCAATTGTTTTCCGGAAAGAGTTTTTATAGGCAAAATTTGTGGGGAGGGCTGCAGGGTGTGTGACCTTCCTCTGATTGGTTGGTGGTGAGGTAACAGGGTGATGTTCCAGGAATCTCAATCATCAGCTTTCTGGTTCTGACCATTTTGGGGTCCAGTGCTTGTGCTCAGCCTGAAGTTACCATCCTCTACCTGGATGGGGCCTTAGTTCCTGTAGAACAACTCAGAGACGTGTACCAGATTGTTATGTATAGCCCTTGAGGAGGAAGTAGGACTCTGCTCTATCGCTGCTGTACCACTGTTTCTTTCTGCATTTCCTCACTCTGCTAATTAGTAACTTTTTGAAACTGCCCTTTGGAACTCAGGGAAGGTCTAGGAGGCTGAAAGTCCCTTTCTTACAAACAAGAAATGGAGGACACGGAAAGGCTCTTGTAACCAGGAGGGCCCCACAGGGTCCTGCTTGGTTTGACTAAGAAGACAGTTATCAGTCAGGGTTCCAACAGGAAATGGATGAAACATTCAAAGGGATTAGGGGAGAGAGTTTAATGAAAGAACTATTTACAGACATGTGGGACAGAGTTAACTACAAAAAAGGCAGTTTCATATGGTTTAACTTAATAGAACCAAAGCTAGTGTAACCAGAGCAGAATGAGTAAGGGGTGAGAGGTATGCAGGACCTTGTGGCCATAAAAAGTCATTGAAAGTAGTTTGGAAAAAGTAATAGAAAGTCACTGGTTTTTAGCAGTGGAGTGACATGATATGGTTGCTGAGTGGAAAATACAGTTGCCCCTTGAACAACATGGGGGTCAGGGGTGCTGATTCCTATGCAGTCAAATCTGCATATACTTTATAGTTGGCCCCCCATATCTATGGTTCCGCATCCATAGGTTCAACCAACCACAGATCTTGTAGTACTGTAATATGTATGTATTGAAAAAATCCGTGAATAAGTGGACCCACGCAGTTTAAACCTCATGTTGTTCAAGGCTCAACTGTAGATTGTAGTGGGGAAAGAGTGGAGGCAGGGAGACCAATTAGGAGGATTTTGAAGTGAATTGTGTTTTATTTAGTCTAGGGTTGTTACAGAAGAAGAGATAGAAGTAGAAAAATTCAGCATATAATGTGTAGGTAGAATCTATGTCTTTTTGATTATTTGTGTGTGAAGAAGGAAAAAGATGATAACTTAAAGATGCCTAAGCTTTTTGCCTTGATCAGTCAGATGGAAGGTGATATCAATTATCGAGAAAGGGAAGATGAGAGAGGAGCATGTTTAGGGAGAATTCAAGTAGTCATGAAATAACTCACAACAGTATCTTTTACTTCTGTGATAAGGTTTCTAGACTCAGGTATTAGATAAGTGGAACTCTGTAAGCCAGCATTTCTATGTTCCATGAATTGGCATTCCACATAATAAAGGAGTTTTATGGTCCAATAAGTTATAAAATACTGTGCTAAACAAAGTTGTCTTTTTTTTCTTTAACTGGAGTACTTTTCAGAGACTTTGATAGGCTACCATAGATTGTGAAACTCCCAAAGGGGAATATTACTTAGTCATGGAACTTTTTATTTTTAAATGACAATTTTGAGGGTTCTGGAAATGTTACTGTATATATGATTTATCTGTGATGTACCCAGATCTCAGTAGAGAATCTGACAGTCTTTCATGACCTTTCTTTCTGTGGAGAAGGTGGACAATTATAGATTAGATGATACACATTTGGACACTTGGTTAGTGATTAAAATACCAGGAATTATGAAAGTTTAATGCAATGGTTCTTCACATCAGCATTACTTGGGGAGCTTGTTCAAAGTACTGTCTCAGTCCAAACATACTGACTCAGTCTCTGGTGGTGAGCCCAGGAAAACATACTGTGAAAAAGTTTCCTCAGATAATTCCAGTGCAAGGCCTTGGTTAAGACTCAGTTTTGGAAAGAGCATGAGCCCAAAGCCAAAAATTCAGATGAGAATATTGACTTTATCATTTGTTGATTCTGTGATCTTAGACAAGTTTCTTAACTGATCTGAACCTAAGTTTCCTCAGCTGTAAAATAGGAAATAATAATGCCTACTTAGTAGGATTGCAGTAAATATTAAATGAGGTAAATTATAATTTAAAAAATACTATTTGTTGAGGGGATTACTATTGCTAGGCACTTTCATACATCATATCATTCTTTCCATGGGTGGCCCCCAGGATGAGACTTGGGGTCAAGGGACTGGCCAGAGCAAGAGGAGTGGTAGAGACTGAAGTTGTAGGTTGAGGACTGAGTAGCTGGAGAGAGCTGTGACTTGAGAGGAAACATGGAAACGTAACAGTCAGCACTAGAGAACCTTGTGGTTCTAACAATAGAGATCATAGCTTTAGGATCTGGGTTTGAATCCCAGTTCTGCCACCAATTTTCTGAATGTCCTTGTGCAAGGAACTTGTTCTCCATGATTCTGTTTCCTCATCTGTAAAACAGGGATAAAAACAATACTTCACTCATAGAATATTGTGGTGAGAATTAAATGAGTTAATGTATATAAAGCATCTGGCAGGCAGTAGAATTTTAGGAGAGTATAGCTAGTAGTAGTATTAGCAATGGGGTAGAAAGATTCAAGACTTTGTAGAGTGACTATTCTCAAGCCTCACTGGGATGAGTGGACAAGTGGAGAGAAGAGGAAAGGAATAGATGGACCAAGGTGTTTAATCCTGCTTGCTTCCAGTCCATATAAGTCTAAAGTAGGGCAAGACTGAGCCTAGAGATGGGGCAATCAATGAGGCTAATAATGTGGTGGTAGGGAAGAAATAAGTAAGAGGAGATGAAACAGAGGTTGACAATCCTAGTTCATGGTCAAGCCAGCTATGAAGTGGGACATTTTGACAAGGCAAATTTGATACAGGGAACTTTATTTTTTCTACTTTTTATTCAGAAATAAAGATTCACAGGAAGATTAAAAATTAGTACAGAAAGGTCTTGATTGTTTTCACCCAGTTTCCTCCAATGATTACATCTTAAATGACTACAGTAAAATATTAAAACCAGGAAATTGGTATTATGTGTGTGCATAGTTATTGCTATTTTTTCACATGTGTAGATTCTTGTGATCACAACACAATCAAGATACAGAACTATTCTTGCAACACAAAAATCTCCATTGTGCTACCTCTTTATAGTCACATGCACTCCCATCTCCCATAATGTCTCTAACCTCTGGAAACCACTAATCTGTTCCCCATCTCTATAATTTTGTCATTTTGAAAATTTCTTATAAATGGAATTATATGTGACCTTTTGAGATTGACTTTTTTATATGCAGCATAATTTCCTTGTAGTCTATTAAGTTGCATGCATCTATTTCATTTCCTTTTATTGCTGACTAGTCTTCCATGGTATGAATTTACCATTGTTTGTCACTATTCACCTATTGAGGGAAATTTTCTGTTTTTCTGTTTTTTGACAATTACAAGTAAAGCTGCTATGAACAATCGTGTATAGGTTTTGATGTGGACCTAAGCTTTCACTTCTCTCAGATAAATGCTGAGGAGGAGTGTGATTGCTGGGTGTTATGGTAAACATATGCTTAGGTTTTTTTGTCTTTTCCTAAAGAAACTGCCAACTATTTTGGAAAGTAGCTGTATCATTTTTACATTCCCAACAGCAAAGGATGAGAGACCAGTTTCAACTTATCCTTACCAGCATTTGGAATTATCACAATTTTGAAGGGGATGTTGCTTGATTTTGTTTATTTTCAAGGCTTTGAGATAATTCACTTGCCATAAAATTCACTGATTTAAAGAGTACAGCTAAATGTTTTTAGTATACTCATAGGTGTGTAGTTATATCTCATTGTGGTCCTTATTTTCTTTTCACTAATTCCTAGTGATGTTGAATATCTTTTCATGTGTTTATTTATCCATATTATTCTCTTTGAAGTATCTTTTTTTTCTTGTCAATTTTGCTAGAGTTTAGTCAATTTTATTGATCTTAAATAACCAGATTTGGTTCATTTGTTTTCTGTATTGTTTTTGTTTTTTATTTCACTGACTTCACTCTTTGCTTCCTTCCTTCTGCTTTTTGGATTTGTTTCCAGTTTAAGTTAGAACTTTAGGGTATTGGTTTGAGGCTTTTTCTCTTTTCTAGTACAGTAGTTCCTCTTTATCCATAGTTTCACTTTCTGTGGTTTCAATTACCTGTGCTCAACTGAGGTCCAAAAATATTAAATGGAAAATTCCAGAAATAATTCATAAGTTTTAAATTGGGAGCTGTTCTGAGTAGTGTGATTATTTCACACCTTCCCGCTTGGGACCTGAATCATCCTTTTGTCCAGCACATCACGCCTATTAGTCACTTAGTAGGTGCCTCAGTTATCAGACTGACTGTCATGGTATCCGACTGCTTGTGTTCAAGTGACCCTTATTTTACTTAATAGTGGCCCCGAAGTGCAAGAGTAGGGATCCTGGCAATCTGGATATGCCAAAGAGAAGCTGTAAAGTGCTTTTTCTGAAAGCACTTCAAAAGAAAAGTGAAAAGGTAAGTTTTTGATTTGATAAGAAAAGGAAAAAGTCATGTGCTGAGGTTGCTAATAAGATCTACAGTAAGAATGAATCTTCTATCTGTGAAATTGTGAAGAAAGAAAAATTTGTGCTAGTTTTGCTGTTACAACTCAAACTGTAAAAGTTACGGCCACTGTGCATGATAAGTGCTTAGTTAAGATGGAAAAGGCATTAAATCTGTAAAATAAGATACTTTGAGAGAAAGACCACCTTCATACTTTTATTACAGTATATTATAATTGTTCTATTTTATTATTGTTCTTCTCTTGCTGTGCCTAGTTTATAAATTAAACTTTATCATAGGTATGTATGTATAGGAAAAACATATATAGAGTTTGGTACTATCCATGGTTTCAGGCATCCACTGAGGGTCTTGGAACACATCCACCACAGATAAGGGGGGACTACTGTATAAGCATCTAGTGCTATAAATTTCCCTCTCAGCACTTCTTTAGCTGTATCCCTCAAAGTTTGATATGTTTATTTTCATTCAACTCAATGTATTTTAATTACTTTGAGACTTATTCTTTGACTTAAGGATTATTTAGCAGTATGTTGATGAGTTTCTAAGTGTTTGGAAATTTTCCTGTTAATCTTTCTGTTACTGATTTCTAGTTTGATTCTAGAGTGGTTGGGCAGCATACTCTGTATGGTTTCAATTTAAAAAATTTCGTTCACATTTGTTTTGGCACAGGATGTGGTCTATCTTGATATATGTTCTACGTGCATGTGATAAGAATGTATATTGTTGACTGGAGTGTTCTATAAATGTCAGTTAGACACTGGTTGATAGTGTTGTTGTATTCTTCTATATTCTTGTTGACTTTCTGTCTAGTTTTGTCAGTTTTTCAGACAGGTGTGTTGAAATATTCCATTATAATTGTCTATTTCTTATTTCATTTCTGTCAGTATTTGCTTCAGGTATTTTGCAGCTCTGTTGTTTGGGGCATAAACATTGTCACTGTGTTATGTCACCTTGGTGGATTGACATTTTTTCATTTTATAATGTCCTCTCTATCTCTGATTAAGTAGGATACTAGCTGCGGGGTTTTTGTAGATGCCTTTTATCAGATTGAGGAAGTTCCCCTCTATTCCTATTTGAGTGTTTCTGAGATGAAAATGTGTTGAATTTTTTCAATTTTTTTCTGCATCTATTGAGATGATCCTTTTTAAAAAAAATTCTGTTCATATGGTATAGTCATTTTTTTTGAAGTTAATATATCCTTGTATTCCTGGGATAAATCCCAGCTAGTCATGGTGTATAATTCTTTCTATATGTTGATGGATTTGGTTTGCAAGTAGTTTTGTTGGGGACTTTTGAGTCTATATTCATGAGAGATATGGGTCTGTAGATTTTTTTTTCACATGATGTCATTATCTGATTTTTGGTATCAATGTAATAACAGTCTCATAGAATAAGTTGGGAAATGTTCCCTCTTCTATTTTGGGAAAGTTTTTCAAGAATTGGTATGAATTCTTCTTTCAGTATGTGATAGAATTTACCTATAAAGTCACCTGGTTCTGGGCTTTTCTTTAGTGGCAGGGATTTGATTACAGATTCAATTTCTTGTTAAAAGTCTATTCATATTTTCTAGTTTTTTCTTGAGTCAGTTTTGGTCATTTGTGTTTCCTAGGAATTTATCCATTTCATCTGTTATTTAGTGGCATGCAGTGGTTCATACTATTCATAATCCTGTTTACTTCTGCAATATCACTGTCTTAGCTTGGGCTGCTATAACAAAGTACCTGGCTGGCTTTATAAACAGTGGACATTTATTTCTCACAGTTCTGGAGGCCGGAAGTCTGAGATCAGGGTACTAACACGGTCAAGTTCTGGCAAGGCCCTCTTCTGGATTGTAGACTGACATCTTCTTGCTGTGTCCTCACATGGCAGAAAGGGGCAAGGGAGCTCTCTGGGGTCACTTTTATTATAAGGGCACTAATCCCATTCATGAGGGCTCTGCTCTTATAACCTAATCACCTCCCAAAGGCCCCAGCACCAAATATCATCACACAGGGGATTAGGTTTCAACATAGGAATTTGGGGCGGGGGGACACAAACATGCAATCTATAGCAGCTACGTTTTTTATTTCTGATTCTAATACCTTGAGTCTTGTCTCTTTTTTCTTTCTTTCTTCCTTTTGATCAGCCTGGCTAAATGTTTGTCAATTTTGTTATCTTGTTAGAGAACCAAATCTTGGTTTCATTAATTTTTTTGCCATTTTCCTGTCTATTTTCTTTATTTTTGTTCTAATATTTATTTATTTATTTATACCTCTGTTTAGGTTTAGTTTGCTCTTCTTTTTCCAGTGACTTAAAGTGGAAGGTTAGCTTATCGATTTATGATCTTTCTTCTTTTTTAAAACTAGGCATTTACAGCTATAAAGTACTCTCTAAGCATTGCTTTCACTGGATCCCGTAAGTTTTACATTCATCTCAGATTTCCCTTGTGATTTCTTATTTGACCCATTTGTTATTTAGGTGTGTTTTGTTTAATTTCACATATTTGTGAACATACCAAATTTCTTTCTGTTACTGATTTTATAATTTTGTTCTCTTGTGGTAGAAAAAATACTTTGCGTGATTTCCATCCTTTTAAAGGTATTCAGAGTTGTTTTATGGCCCAGCATATGGTCTATTGTAGAGAGTATTCCATGTGCACTTGAGAAGAATGTATACCCTGCTGTTGTTGGGAGACGTGTTCTATATATGTCCTTTAGGTTTAGCTGTTTTATAGCGTTGTTCAGTTCTGTTTCCTTGTTAATGTCTTTTTGTTCTATCCATTATCGGATGTGGATGATTGACGTCTCCAAGTATTATTGTAGAATTGTGTATTTCTCCCTTATTTTTCTGTCAGATTTTGTTTCATGTAATTTGGTGTTCTGTAATTAGGTGTACAGGTTTATAATTGTCATATATTCCTCATGGACTGTCCCTTTTATCATTATAAAATTACCCTCTTTATCTCAAACACTTTTTGTTTTAAAGTCTATTTTGTCCGATATTAGTATAGCCACTCCAGCTTTCTTACTGTTGCTTTTTGCATATCTTTTTCCATCCTTTTACTTTCAATCTATTTATACCTTTGAATTTTAAGTGTGTCTCCTGTAGACAGCATGTAGTTAGATCTTCTTGTTTTATCCATTCTGACAGACTGCCTTTTGATTATGTTGTTGATATAATTTGCTTCATGTAAATTATTTTTACTTTTTTATTTTCTATATGCCCCATGCTTTTTTTGTTACTCTATTCCTCATTTTACTGCTTTCTTTTGCATTAAGTGGATATTTTCTAATGTAAAATTTTTACTTCTTTAATTTTTTATACTTTTGCATTATTTCCTTCATGGTTCCTTAGTGGTTTCTTAGGCTTATGTATAGATCTTAACTTAGAATCTGCCGGAGATTTATACTAACTTAATTCTAATGAGATATAGAAATATTATTCCTGTGTAGCTCAGTCGTCTTTTTCCTCTTTTTGTAATTATTATTGCTATACCTATTACATGTTAAAAATACAACACAGTGCTATAATTATTACTTTATACAATTTTAAATCTTTTAAAGTAACTACAGTGAGGAGAACATGTATATATTTATAGTTTTTGTTATGTGAACCTTATTTCCCATTTCATTTATTCTTGTTGATCCATGTTGCCATCTAATTTCCTTAATCTAATACAGCTTTGCTCCCCACCACCTCCTTTATGTTGTTATTGGCAAATATATTACATTTCTATATGTTATAGGTCCAACAGTGCAATTATATATTTTAAAATTGCTTTTTAAACTGGTTAAGAGAAGAAAGGAAAGAAATATGCATTTATACAGCTTTTTATAATAACATAATTACCTTTACAAGTGGTTTTTGCTTTTTTGTGTGGATTGGAAATACTGTCTGGGGTCACTTGCTTTCAGCCTAGTATTTCTTGTATGGTAGGTCTACTAGCGACAGATTCTCTGTGTTGATCAAGGAATGTCTTTATTTCACATTTATTCAAAGATAGCTTTGAAGGATATAAGATTCTTGACTGACAGTTTTTTGTTGTTATCTTGAGCACTTTGAATATGTTTTTCCTTGACCTTCTGGCCTCCATTGTTTCTGATGACAAGTCAGCTATTAATCTTATTGGGGTTTCCTTATAAGTGACACGTTTTTCTCTTACTGCTTTCCTGATTTTCTACATGTTTTTTGGCTTTCAGCATTTTTACTATGATGTGTCTTCCTGTGAATCTGGTTGCTTTTATCATACTTGAAATTCATTGAGCTTCTTGGATGTGTAGATTAGTTTTTCATCAAATTTGAAAATGTTCAGCCATTATTTCTTTGAATATTATTTTTCTGTTCCATTCTTTAAAATTTTTATTGGAGTATAGTTGCTTTACAATGTTGTGTTACTTCCTACTGTACAGCCAAATGAATCAGCTATACATATACATATATCCCCTCTTTTTTGGATTTCCTTCCCATTTAGGTCACCACAGTACATTAAGTAGAGTTCCCTGTGCTATACTCTTCCATTCTTTCTTGTCTCTTCTGGCATTTCTGTTGCATGAGGTTTGTGTACTTTTATGGGGGCCCATATTTCTCTGAAGCTCTTCTCATTTTCTTCCTTTTTCCTCTCTGTTATTTGGATTGCAAATAACAATGATCTATATTCAAACTTGCTAATTCTTTTTTCTGTCAGTTCAAATCAACTGTTGAGCCCCTCTAGTAAAATTTTCCTTTTAATTATCGTACTTGCAGTTTCATAATTTCATTTGGTTCTTTCTTATAGTTTCTGTCTTATTGAGAGTCTCTATTTGATGAGACATTTTCATCATACCTTTGCTTATTAAAGCATGGTATCCTTTAGTACTTTGAGTATGTTTCTAATAGCTACTTTGAAACCTTTATCCATGAAATGTGACATTGGTTCACTCTCATAGACAATTTCTGTTGCCTGCTTGTTTTTCCATATATGGGTCAGACTTTACTGTTTCTTTGCATATCTTGTCTCATTCCAAGGAAAAAAAATACATTTTAGGTAATATATTGTAGCAACTCTGATTACTGGGCCACATTCCTCCCCACCCTTGAGGGTGGCAGCTTGTTATACTTATTTGTTGTTTGTTTATGGCTAACAGGATCATTTGAATGAAATGTATTTCCTCCCCATAGTATGAAGCCTCTGATACTCCTTAAAGGACACAGCCTTGAGCACAGGCACAGGCACCCTGTAATAATAGTTGTTTTGGCAGGGCTCTCTTTTTGTTTTGTTTTGTTTTGTTTTGTTTTGTTTTTTGTGTGGTACGCTGGCCTCTCACTGTTGTGGCCTCTCCCGTTGCGGAGCACAGGCTCCGGACGCACAGGCTCAGCAGCCGTGGCTCACGGGCCCAGCCGCTCCGCGGCATGTGGGATCTTCCTGGACCGGGGCACGAACCCGTGTCCCCTGTATCGGCAGGCAGACTCTCAACCTCTGCGCCACCAGGGAAGCCCTGGCAGGGCTCTCTTTGTCTCTGAAGGATAAATTGCTTCACAGACTGACCCAATTAAAATCAGATCCTTTGTTAGCATTTTTTTTTTAAACTGTTTCCTACAGATTCATCTCTTAAAATTTTTTCTCTTTTCTCCCTCCCTCCCTCCCTTCTTATACTTTTTCCCTCAGCTTTACTGAGATATAACTGACATATAACATTGTGTAAGTTTAAGTTGCATAACATGATTTGATACACATATATATTGTGAAATGATTACCACAGTAGGGCTACTTCACACTTCTGTCACCTCGCATAATTACCATTTTTTTTGTGATGAGAACATTTACTGCCTTAGCAACTTTCAAGTATATAATACAGTATTGTTACCTATAGTTACCATGCTTCACATTAGATCCCCAGAACTTATTGATCTTATAACTGCAAGTTTGTACCCTTTGACCAATATCTCCCCATTTCCCCCACTCCTCAGACTTGGCAGGAACTATTCTACTCTCTGTTCTATGGGGTTGGCCTTTTTAGATTTCACATATAAGTGAGATCATATGTTTGTCTTTCTTTGTCTGACTTAATTAGCATAATGCCCTCAAGGTCCATTCATGTTGTTGCAAATGGGAGGATTTCCTTCTTTCACATGGCCAAATAATATTTCTGTGTGTATATGTGTAAAATATCACACCTTCTTATTCTATTCATCTATAGACACTTAGGTTGTTTCCATATCTTGGTTATTGTGAATAATGCTGCAACGAACATGGGAGTCCAGATATCTCTTTGAGATCCTGATTTCATTTCCTTTGGATATATACCCAGAAGTGAAATTACTGGATCATATGATAGTTCTATTTTTAATTTTTTGAGGAACTTCCATACTGTTGTTTATAGTATACTGCTGTGGCTGTACCAACTTACATTCCCACCAACAGTGCACAAGGGTTCCCTTTTCTCCATATCCTTGCCAACACTTCTTAACTCTCGTGTTTTTGATGGTAGCCATTCTAACAGATGTGAGATAATATCTCATTGTGGTTTTCATTTGCATTTCCCTGATGATTAGTGATGTTGAGCATCTCTTCATGTACCTGTTGTCCATTTGTATGTCTTTTTTGGTCCAGCCTATTTTTAAATTGGATTGCTTTTTCTTTTTTGCTATGGAGTTGTGAGTTCCTTACATATTTTGGATATTAACCCATTATCAGATAGATGATTTGCAAATATTTCTCCCATTCTGTAGGTTGCCCTTTCATTTTGTTGATCGATTTTTTTGCAGTGCAGAAACTTTTTAGTTTGAAATCCCACTTGATGATTTTTTTGCTTTTGTTTCCTGTGTTTTTGGTACCATATCTAAAAAATTATTGTCAAGGCCCATGTCAAGGAGCCTTTTCTGTTTTCTTCTAGGAGTTTAATGGTTTCAGGTCTTACATTTAAGTACTTAAATGTATTTCAAGTTAATTTTTATGAGTGGTATAAGACAGGGGTCTGGCTTCATTCTTTTGCATTTGGTTTCATTCTTTTGCATTTTGGTGTGTTTCAAGTACCATTCATTGAAGAGGCTGTCCTTCTCCCATTGTATATTCTTGGCTCTCTTGTCATGTATTAGTTAACCATGTATGTGTGGGTTTATTTCTCAGCTCTCAAGTCTGTTCCATTGGTCTGTGTCTATTTTTGTGCCAGTACTGAACTATTTTTGATTACTACAGCTTTGTAAAATAGTTTTAAATCGGTAAGTGTGATGCCTCCAGCATCGTTCTTCTTTCTCAAGATTACTTTGGCTCTTTGGGTTTTTTGTGGTCCCATGCAAATTTTAGGATTGCTTTTTCTATTTCTGTGAAAAACGGTATTGGAATTTTGAGAGATTGCATTGAATCTACAAATGGCTTTGGGTAGTATGTACATTTTAGCAATATTCTGATTTGTGAATGTGGGATACCTTTTCATTTATTTGCATTTTCTTCAGTTTCTTAAATCAGTGTTTTATAGATCTTTCCCTTTCTTGGTTTAAATTTATCCCTATGTACTTTATTGCTTTGATATTGTAAATAGGATTGTTTTCTTTCCTTTTCAGATAGTTCATTGTTAGTGTATAGAAACTCGAGAGGAAAAGGAGGGTCTGTTGTATTTACTGAACTTTTTGCTTTTCTAATTACACTTTCTTACTTCTTGATGTTCCAAGATTTATCATTTCCTTTCTGCTTCGTGAATTTCCTTTAGCCATTCTTTTAGGGTAGGTCTGCTGATGGCAAATTCTCTTAATTTTCCTTAAAAATAGTTTTGATTTCTCCCTTTTTCATGAAGGATATTTTTACCAGATACAGAATTCTGCCGCATTACTGCCAGTTAGGGATGGAAGTCCATGTTTTCCACTTGGCCACCTTCAGCATTCCAAGCGGGGGAGCCTCTTGTTACTTCTGGGCAGGGATAGAATTTCAAGTCCCCACTAGGCTTCTGTTGACACCACCCTGGCTGGAAGGGGAAGGGGTGCCTCGTTACTGCACTTGACATGGCTTCCACTGTCATCATAGAAGGGGGCCTCCTTACCATTGGGCAAGAATGAAAGTCCTGGCTATCTACTCAGCCTTCTCTGTCACCACCCTGGCAGAGGGGAAGAGGTGCCTAGTTATACTTTGTAAAGCTAGAAGTCTAGGTCTCCTACTTAGCCTATGCTGTCATGGATTGGGGTGAGAGCACAGTTTTTGCCCCATGGTATTTGGCTGGAGTAGGGTGATTATTGTCTAAAAGTATTCTGTCTTACTAGGCTGCCTTTATCCTGGTCCTTTGGCTAGAGAGAGTAGGTTTTTCTTGGAGCATTTTTAGTCTGCACACATTGATGTGTCCTGGTTGCAGGCTTCTACTGCACTCAATCCAGGGTGTATTAGGCAAAAATAAAACTCAGGGAGGGAATTTAACACCATGCCATTCCTTGAGTCTCAGAGTCCCTACGGTCTTTCTCCTCTCCACCTTCCAGAGTCGTCCTGTGTGGGTTGTTTTTTTTTTGTTTGTTTGTTTGTTGTTGTTGTTTTTTTTGCTGCATTGAGTCTTTGCTGCATATGGGCTTTCTCTACTTGTGGCGAGCGGGGGTTACTCTTTGTTGCGGTGGCTTCTCTTGTTGTGGGGCACGGTCTCTAGGTGTGTGGGCGTCAGTAGTTGTGGCATGCAGCCTCACTAGTTGTGACCTGTGGGCTCTAGAGCACAGGCTCAGTGGTTGTGGTGCACGGGCTTAGTTGCTCTGCAGCATGTGGGATCTTCCCGGACCAGGGATCGAACCCGTGTTCCCTGCATTGGTAGGCAGATTCTTAACCACTGAAGTCCCTGTTTTTTATATATAATGTCCAGGGTTGCTAATTGTACTAAATGCATCTACTCCTCCATCTTATCACAGAACCAGAAGTTCAGGGAACAATTAGATATAGCTATTTTAGGTACTGGATACATTTTTGATGCAGATGTAGCTTTAGAACAATTATGATAAACAAGAATATTTTTTTTACTAGGTAATAAATACTCTTGTTACTAGATAAGAATAATTCCTGCCTCTCACTTCATCCTATCCCTGACCTCCTTAGAAGTGGGAAGTCCTTTATCTTGCTGAAGGAAAAGCAGAACTGCTTAAGATTAATGGGTTCTCTAATGCTAGTGGGTGATTGCAGAAGAGGCCTTGTGTTGTATTTCAACCTTTGGTTCCTCCTGAGGTGGCACCCATTAATGGCTTATATGATTATCTCAGGAGAAAAGATACGGCATTTAACCAAGGTGGAAATAGAAACAGAAGTTGGAAGCCTGTAGCATCTGAGTTATCCTTACAGCAAATGAAGACGTAAGTCTTGTACTTATCCTGGAGCGGTTTCTATTAGAGTGGAGATACATACAGTGATTAGCTTTGAGATCAATAATAAACTGTATTCCAAGGCTACAAAAGTTACTGAAATAGTGTCTTAACTGGCAGACTTTATGACCACAACAAGGGTATGACCATAACCTAAGGGTAAATGATTTGCTACTTTCCTGGAAATGTGATCACTATTTTATTGTTCATAGAATTTTCTCCTCGTCTCTTTCAACATGAAATTATGGTTTTCTTCATCAGCATCTTAACGCCTGTTGCTTGGGACTTTCAGTTGGAAAAGGGACCGAAAAGTAGGGGTAGGACTACCTAGTGTCTGTACATATTAAATAAACCAGCTGAGTGAACATTGACACATTAAGATACGTAATCCATATCCCCTCTATTTTTTAAAATTTAATTTTAATTTATTTATTATTTTTGACTGTGTTGGGTCTTAGTTGTGGCATGCAGGCTTCTCTCTAGTTGTGGCGCAGGCTCCAGAGTGCATGGGCTCTGTAGTTTGTGGCACACGGGCTCTCTAGTTGAGGTGCGCAGGCTCAGTAGTTGTGGGACGTGGGCTTAGTTGCCCTGTGGCATGTGGGATCTTAGTTCCCCAACCAGGGATTGAACCTGCATTCCCTGCATTGGAAGGCGGATTCTTTACACTGGACCACCAAGGAAGTCCCCATATCCCCTTTAAATAATACTATTAAGGACCATGAAGAGAACTTTCAGATTTAAATGGCATTGAATAAGGAGAGTCAGGATGTTGGTTCGATAAACTTATTCAGAAATTATGTGATTTTTGAGATTGCATTCTCAATAGAATTTCTTTTTCTCTAGATAATTTTTTCCTTTGAGCATTATGGCCTAACTGTTAATAGCTCTAACCTTGGAGTCAGACTACATGGCTTCAACTTCTGGCTTTTCCATTAAGTACTTGTTAGCCTTTGGCAAGTTATCTAACCTTTCAGAGTCTTGATTTCTTTAGTGGTAAAGTGAGCATCATGGTAGCACCTACCTCTTAGACTTACTGTGAGATTTAGATGCAGTAAAATTTACAAATGCCTAAAAAACCCTGGCCCATTGTAAGCATTCAATACATGTTAGCTATGTGGATGGGTCCTAACTGCTGTTTAGCTTTTGGCAACTTCATAGTAGTACAAGTACCTCAACTCAATTTTGGGGTCATTTTTTTATGAGACGTGGGATTGTAAGACATTTGTCCCCAAATTCTGGCCATTAGATGATTGTGGGTAACAATTTTTAGAGATCTAAATTGGTGTTTAAAAAATCAGGCAAACCAACTTGATGAAGCCGTCACCCTTTTCTCATTTCAATGTGGTCTGGGTCTCCTGTGAGAATGTAGACTGAGAATCCACCTGTATCTTGGACTGATATGCCTATATGTAACATTCAGGCAGTGCCTTACTATTCAGTATCTCCCTTCAGGGAATACTAATACATGTGTACTGTTACTTATTAATAGTATATAGAATGACTTATTTATCATCGTAAGTTTATGTTCAAATAAAGCATTAGTAGTTTGGTCTTTTTTGACCTTCTTAAAGGGAATATGATATTTGGTTATCTAGAGTCATGCCAAAGGATACTATTTAGCTGCAGTTAGGAAAAGTCATTCTTCATCTTAAATTTTTAGGAGAATATTTAATCTATATGTTTAAAAGATTGGAGAAAGATGGAACACATCAGAGATGAATATATTTTAGTTTGCTGAAATATTAACTCAAAACGTAGTTATTTCTTGTGCCAAATTTTCAGTCACTGGTTATACAATCCTTAGATATTAAAGTATTTTCTTTATTAATTCACCATAATTTGCTGATTGCCTGCTGTTTGTTAGGTACTTCATTAGGCTCTGGCTATACAACTGAAAATAAGATGAACAAGGCTTCTGCCCTCATGGCACTTCAATTTAGTGGGAAGGGAGACATAAGATCAAAAGGTAAACAGATAAGGAAGGTTAATTTCAGTATAAGTGCTGAAATAAACAGCATACTGTGACAAAGAATAAGTAGAGGGGATCTATTAGCATGATTTGGGAAGGCTCTATGAAGGAGAAACATTAAGCTGGTTATTTAAAGATGTGGGAAAAGAGGATTCTAGGAATTGGAATGCATGACAGGAGGGAACTTTGTATGTTATTACAACTGAAAGATCAATAATTCTTGAGTGAAGAGGATACTGATACATGTTAATTCTTCTTTAAATGTTTGGTAAGTCATCTGGTCCTGGACTTTCTTTTTTTTTTTTTTTTTTTTTTTTTTGCGGTACACAGACCTCTCACTGTTGTGGCCTCTCCCATTGCGGAGAACAGGCTCAGAGGCCATGGCTCATGGGCCCAGCTGCTCCGTGGCATGTGGGATCTTCCCAGACCGGGGCACGAACCCGCGTCCCCTGCATCGGCAGGCGGACTGTCAACCACTGTGCCACCAGGGAAGCCCTCTGGACTTTCTTTGTTGAGAAGTTCTTGATTATTGGCTCATTCTCCTTACTTGTCATAGGTCTATTAATATTTTCTATTTCATTTAACTTTGTAGCCTGGTAATTTATTGGCATAAAATTGTTTATGGTATTCATTTATAATCCTTTTTATTTCTGTAAGTTTTGGAATAATGTCACCTCTTATATTTCTGATTTTCATTATTTGGATTTTCTCTACTTTTTTCTTAGTCTAGGTAAAGGTTTGTCAATTTTGTTGATCTTTTCAATAAACTAACTTTTGGTTTAATTGATCCCCTCTTATTTTCTATTTTGTATTTCATTGATCTGTGCTCTATTAATCCCTTTCTTTTGCTAGCCTTGGGTTTGGTTTTCTTTTTTTAACGTCTTAAGGCATAAAGTTAGGTTATTGGTTTGAGAGAGATCTCCTGTTTTAATGTATGCATTTAAAGCTATACATTTCCCTCTGAGCACTGCTTTCACTGCCTCCTATAAGTTGTGGTATGCTGTGATTTCATTTTATTTTGTATCAAGTATCTTCTGATTTTCCTTGTGATTTTTTTTCTTTGACCCATTGGTTGTTTTAGAGTGTGTTGTTTTAATTTACCCATATTTGTGAATTTTCCAGTTTTCCTTCTGTTATTGATTTCTAGAATAATTCCATTGTGGTCAGAGAAAATATTTTGTATGACTTCTATCTTTTAAAATTTATTGAGACTTGTTTTGTAGCCTAAAATATGGTCTGTCCTGAAGAATATTCCATGTGTACTTGAGAAGAATGTGTATTCTGTTGTTGTTGGAAGGAGTGTTCTGTATGTCTGTTAGGTGTATTTGGTTTATACTGTTGCTCAAGTCCTCTATTTCCTTATTGATCTTCTGTCTAGATGTTTTATCCATTATTGAAAGTAGAGTATTGAAGTCTCCAACTATTATTGTAGAACTATTTCTCTCTTCAGTTCTGTCAGTGATTGTTTCGTATATTTGGGGGCTCTTTTGTTTGTGCACATATGTCTGTAACTGTTATATCTCCTTGATGAATTGACCCTTTTACCAATATATAATGTCTTTTTTTGGTCTCATAGCAATTTTTGACATCGTCTATTTTGTCTGCTATTGGTATAGTCAATCAAGTTCTTTTGTTTACTGTATGCATGGAATATATTTTTTCCATCCTTTTACTTCCAACCTATTTCTGTCTTGGATCTAAAGTGAGTCTGCATATAGGTGAATCATTTTTAAAATCCACACTGCCAATCTGTTTTTTAATAGGTGAGTTTAACATTTACATTTAAACTAATTATTGATAAGGAAAGATTATTAAGGAAAACTTCTGCCATTTTGCTATTTGTTTTCTATATTGCTTCTATTATTTTTGTTCCTTAATTACTCCAATACTTCCTTCTTTTGTATTTCTTTCCTATTGTACTATTTTGATTCCCTCCTCATTTCCTTTTCTGTATGTATTTTGGTTATTTTATTAGTTACCCTGGGAATTGTGATTAAGTAGGCCGTTGAGCATACAGATCTGGAGGAAGTCAGGTCTGGAGAAATAAATTTGAGAATAATTGGTGTGTTGATGGTGTTTAAAGCTGTAGGACTAGATGAGGTCTTTTAGGAAGAGAATATAGCCAGAGAAGAGCAGAAAATGCAGGACCAACCCCTGAGAACTTGAAAGCCTAACTTACTTATTGGTGGAAAAGTTTATATTTATCCTTGAAGTCTTATGAACAGGTGACATAACTGTCATTTGGGTACCTTCATTGGATCTCATTGCTGAAGTTACTAAGCTGAGAGCTACTTTCCTGTGTTAGCTGAGTATTAGAACAGGATGAGTCCCATTTTTTCATTTCTGAGGTTCTCTTTCAACTTTTCCTTTTCTTGCCTATTTCAATTCATTATTTACCAATTAATTTAAAAGTCACCTTTTTTTTTTCCCCCCCAGAGCTACCATTGACCTCTTTAAGTTTCTCCCTGGATATCATCCCTCTCTAGCGAAAGTAACAAATCTTATGTTTGCATTTGATTCCTCAGATGAGGCTGATGAGGACAGACTTGTGCTAATGAGGTCAAGGGCATGCATATAAACCACATACATAGCATACGTGAGCCACATATGTCTTGTTCTTTGGCCACAAATTGTACTCCTGACTTAACCATTGTTCTCTTAAAAGCATATCTTTAATCACAAGGGTTGAAGGAGTGGAGATGATTCTTATGGAGGAGCAACTCTTCATTCATGTTTCCTTGGGAGAAGGCCAAGATTGTTATCTTTATATCTGAATGATACAGCATTCAGACCCTTAAAACATACCTCTCTGTAGGAGGCAGGGTTATGAATAACCATGCCATGCCTACACTGAAAGTTTAAAAAATATGTAATAATAGAAGTTAATTGAACATAGTTTACATTTGCTTTTTGCCTGATGTCTAATTCCTGTTATTTACTGTATGCTGCCTGTTTCATCCTTGCCTCCCCCAGCTGCTTGTCACCCGAAAAATAGAACTCTTACTGTTTGACTCTTGATATCTGAGAATCGGAGCACTGGCAAGTTGATATTCTGAAATCCCCATTAGAAAAAGCAGAATCGGGAAGGTAGTGGGCAGTGCCTGATAGTGGAGCAGAAGCATTTTTCGAGCATAATTGCAATATGACTTAAGCACTGTGGATAACATGACCCTTAAAGGTTGGATGAGGCCTTTCGAGAAAACTTTGTTTTCCTTGGACTATTCTCCCCACCCTGCCTTCCATCTTTGCCTGATTTACAGAAGCTGGAAGACATTTTTGCTAAACTATGAAACTGAATTCTTAATCACTTCACCATGGCAACCTCATCATTGCCTAGACATATGCCGTATGTAGTCCTTTTGAGAACCCAAGTGTCTGTTAAAGGAGCCCACACAAATCTTCTGTGGGGTTTTAACAGCCTTCATAGAGAAGTTCCCATGTTATTCTCAGGATTAGGGGGTCTTAGGCTCCTATTTTACTAGATAAAGAGTGGTGAGTGATGATGTTTATATCAGGGCTTCTTAGCCTGGGTTTCATTGATGGTCTGTGGGGAGTCTGTGAACCTCCATAAACTATGAAATTTGATGTGTATGTATATTTTTTCCCAGAGGAAAGAGTGAGGATTCATAGCATTCATCAGGTTTTCAGAAAATTGCAAAGCCTCCCTTACACTGTTGAGAGCCCGTGCCTTAATTGATTGGTAAATACAGAATTTGCTATATATAATTTTTAAACTTCATTAATATACTGTGAAAATAAGTGAGTCAAAATGGAATTTTTAAGGAAAAGAGAAGAATTCTCAATTAGCATTAAAATCTATTACCTGCTTGCTACTCTGTCACACTGGTAACTGACAACCACACCCAACTGTCGTTCTTAACTGCTAGACCATAAAATCAACTACATTAAATGGCATATAGTGTCCATTGGAAAAGGGTGCTGCCCTTGAGCTAAATGGTGGCTGGGAATACTCACTGCCATTGAGGGATTGGTGTGGCATTGACCCCAGGCCAAATTATGCGGTAGGAATGAAAAAATAAATGTTGCAGTGGTTTACTGTCAGGTACTATGCTACATATTTTCATAAACTAAACTTTCTGCCACCATCTTGTGAGGTAAACACCACCATCCTAATTCTATAAATTCAGAGCAGTGAAAGACTTGCTCAAGGCCGTAGAGTCAGCGAAGTGTCAGAGCTTCGATGAATTCTCATTTCTGTCATTGCCTGGGATCTTATGAGAGCCTAGAATTCGGAGTAGGAGAGCATCCCATGGAGTGTTTGAGCCAGATTCTGGTGTTTGAGCCTGAGAAGTAATTTACTTCCCACACCTTTAAGAGAGCTGGGCAGTCTGTGCTCCATGATGACTCAGTGGCTCCAGCAAGTGCAAGTCCCTATTGCTGGGGAGGCCACGGTTCTGTCCTCTTGAACAGCTCTGTCTTGACTCTGTTTGCATGTTCTCTAAATAACACTGGTATTAGCCCACACTGAAACCACCTCCTCAGGATTTTGAAGTGCTGTACAAACAGTTAAAAGAGAGCATTGTCTAAAGCCATATGAAAGGACTAGAATTTGTCTGGTGAACACACATTTTGCAATCATAACACCTTTTACTCCCACGGCAAGCAGAACTTTTTCTTCGTGAAGGAAGCAAGCAAGCAAACATTCCATTTTCAGAATAGCGATGCTTTTTAAAGGGACAGAGCCAGCAGTATAGCTCTTGATTTCCTTCTCTTTGCATTTAATGCCATCAGAGGGGAAAAGCAGTCTTCTATGTACAATTCTTCAAAGTACTTGAAAGGAGAATTTGTGTTCCTATTACTTGAGTGGATCCATGTGGGCTTTATTGACAAGCTAGTAAGCATGGTGTTTCAAATTGTGGTCCACAGCACCCCTGACATTAGAATCACCTGAGTGCTTAGATAAACTGCAGATTCCTGGACTTCACACTATACCTACTGACTTAATCTCTTGAGGGGGGATGCGGCTCAGGAATATGCATTTTAGCCACCCCTATGGAGATTCTTATGCACACTAAAGTCTGAAAATCACTGCAGTGGAAGTACAAACCCCATGATAATCCAAGTTAGAGTATTTTTGTTATAATGGTATTTGGTTAAAATGAATCCAGTAATTACATTCCTTGAAAGAAAGCCAAGTTAAATGCAGCTTTTCTGTAGCGAATTCACACATGAAAAAGAGTTGAAAAAAATCTGTGGATAGGAGTTGATTGTCTTTAAGAGCTTGAAGGGCTAGTAGATACATTCTGCAATACCACAGAGGTCAGAACTAGTGTTATACCTTTAAAACAGGAAGGGGAAGACTTGGAAAGACTGAGATCTGCAATTAGACTGGCATAAGGGGGTTGAGGCAGGCACAGACTCAGCTGCAGAGTGTAGGAGGAAGTTCACAGTGCAACAGGCAGAACTGGTTACCTCAAAATATGGGAAACATAAAGAATGTTGAGAGCCTAGGCCAGTAATTGTGTGTGTAGGTGTGTCTGTGTGAGATGGGGTGAGGCATTGCAATGGGAAATTGAAAGGCCCTCTTATCTGAGATGATCAGGACTAGGGTTAGCTAATAAAAGAAAATCAATCACAACAGGGAATCTTAAAGATACACATCTAAGTATTTCATTTTAACTTAAAATGCTCATTTAAGAGCTTTACTATCATTCTCTATCAAATGAAAAACCCCCAAATATCCTGATATTAGCCACACTTCCTCTAGTTTTCTGTCTGAAGGTGGGACTCTTCAAATTGTCTTGATGGTACTTAACTCCACAGCTGGAATTACTCATTTGATGAAAGGGCCTCCCCCACTCCCTCCTGCCCCCAGTTGAGAGCCAGACTTCTGTGGGGAGCTTAAGATAAAAATTCTAGCTAGGGAAAGTGTTCTCTCCTCTTTTTATTTCTTCCCCCTAGGGAGGAAACTATATCAATGAAATCTAATTACAACTTCCTTTGCCATTTTTGGAATACAAAGGGATAGATTTCTCCCTATCTGTGGAGACACACATATATCAGAGTAAGCAAACAAGTAAGCAAGTGAGCAAGCAATGTTTCCAAATTAAGGGGATGGAATGAGGAAACCACCAGATGTTACTCATTTTCCCTTAATGAAGATATGCAATTTTAGGAACAGAGCTCAATGACTTTGGCCTACCTTCTTAAAAAACAATAGTAGTAATTTATCAGTCTCCTCTCTTCTGAGGAAAAGAGCATTTGGATTTCGCATCTCCATTGGTTTTCCAGTTGTTCTCGTACCATTTGCTGCAATGGCTATTCTTTCTCCAGTCAATTAACTTGGCAATTTCATCAGAAATTGATTGAACATATGTGTAGGTCTATTTCTGGACTCTCTGTTCTGTCTCACTTCTCTAAGTCACAGTATACTTAAGGACAAGGGATATTACCAGGAGCATGCTGGTAAATGTTTACCAACAGGCGCTTTGGGAGCATGGGTGCAAACGAACAAACAAAAAACCCTGATTTGTAGCGTTTGCTGATTGCCAAGGTATAAATTCTCCAAACATGGTCAATTTCAAGATACTCTACACTACAAACTCCAGCTGCCTTAGACTCCCCAAACTATGTTCTCTAGCTCCTCAACTCAGTGAGACTTCCGTTTCTTTGCTTGGGTACCTTCTTCCTATTCTGAGTTCTGAAAAGTGCCTCTAGGCAGAAAGCTGAGATGATCATAAAGATGACCTTGTTTCCCTTCTCTCAGAGATCACAGACCTGTACTGCCTCTAGTCCAAAATCTGAAAAACAGTTGTTTCATACATTTTGTATAATTTTCTAGTTGTTTATGGCAGGAGAGCACGTCTGTTATCAGTTATTCCATCATGGTCAGAAGTGTTTCCCAATTAGCTTTAAATGCCTCACTCTTAAATACGAATATATAGTCACAAACCACCGTATTTTTGAGGAGAGCCTCCAACATGAAACATAAAAACAAGCAAACAAAAGAATTTGGTAGGAAACAGATAATACAGAGAACAGAAGGAAACATTTTTTTAGAACTAGGATATCTTTAGAGAGTTAAGATATATAATCCATGAACAAGGAAAAAGGATGCTGTAAGAAAAGGAAAAATCAGAGAAGATGTCTTAGAAATGAAATATATGCATATATGTGTACATGTAATTATGTATATACACATATACATACACTCATATCTATATATAAGATAAAATAATAAGTTATGGATTGGAAGAAAGTTCAAAAATGTTTTCCTAAAACTTAGAACAAAAGGACAGAGATAGACAGTAGGAGAGAAATAATTAAATATAGGATCAATCCAGGTCATTCAATAGTGCTTTCAGAGAAGAGAGGAAATAAAGAGTAGGAAATTAAAAGAAATAATTGAAGAAAATTTCTACATTTAAGGGTCATGTCTTCACAGTTTTCAAAGGCCCAGCACAATGATTAATGCAACACACAACAAAGCACAAAACTTTGGAACACCCAGAATGGACAGAAGATTTTAAAAGCCTTCAGAGAGAAAGAATGTGAAACATACAATGAATTACAGAAGAGAATACCGTTAAACTTCTCAACGGCAACATTAGAAGGTAAAAGAGGAATGAATGCCTTCAAAATTCTGAGGGAAAATTATTTTTGACCATGAATGCTATACTTTATACCAGTCGAATATGAAGATAGACTAAAGACACTGGAGACACATAAGGTCTCAAAAATAAAGGATAAGCTCCACCAGAAAGAAGGGAGTAAACCAAAAAGATGGCACCAAGGGATCCAGAATACAGAACCAGTACAGAAGAGAAAGTGTTTTTTTGTTTTCTGTTTGTTTGATGATAGTGAAGGGAAGCTCCAGGATAACAGCTATACAGCAGAACTAAAGAGTAACTGGTCTAGACTGAAATGGCATGATGGGAAACTTTAGGAGGGATGTCTCCAAGAAAAAAAGTAGAATAGACAAATTCCTGTGCCTTCCTGTATTAAGAAAAGCTTACAACTCTATAGAGGGACTATGAAAGTTACATAGACAACTGAAACAAATATGAGCACATTTTTAATTCCAAAGAAAAACAGAATTTGTAACAAAGTGCCTTGGTTCATTCAGGCTATAACGAAATATCACAGACTGGGTAGCTTATAAACCACAGGCATTTATTTCTCACAGTTCTAGAGGTTAGAAGTCCAAGATCAGGGTGCCAGCATGGTCAGGCGAGGGCTCTCTTCTGCACTGCAGACTTCTTGTCGTATTGTCACATGACAGAAGGGGCTAGGGAGCTCTGTGGGATCTCTTTTTACAAGAACACTAATCCCATTCATGAGGGCTCCACCCTCACGATGTTGTTATCACCTCCCAAAGACTTCTACCTACCAATACCATCACCTTTGGGGGTTAGGATTTCAACATATGAATTTTAGGGAGACGCAAACATTCAGACTATAGCAAAAAGAAAATAATAATATAGTACATAGTTCAGCTGGCTGTGCACAATATTTATAGATGTAAATAGTAATTACTGATTTATCCATATATTGGGATAATAGGAAAAGAAGTGTGCGCGTGTCCGTGTGTGTGTTTGTGTCTGAGAGGAGAAAGATTTTGATAACTAAATCTTCATACTGAATAGTATGAAATCAATAGATAATGCTAAAAGTTAAATATCAAGAAAAACCAATAAAACATTTTAAAATATGAAGGTAATAACAGAAGAAATAACTCTTGGGAATAGGAATCAGGAGTGATGAGGGCAGGTAGGAGGACTGCTGCTTTTATATATGTGCCTTGCAGTACTAGTAGTTGACTTTTTAAATCATGAGCACATATTGCTTTGGTAAAATTTTTAGATTTAAAAATAATTTCTTCCTGGCACTATTTCTAATTTTGCCTTGGATGCAGTAACTCAAAAATGGAAAGGGCAAGGCATGATTAGAAGAAGGAAAGGGATGGCATCTAACACCTGCGTTGAATTATTACCCAGCAGTCTACCCTCACTATTCACGCTTATTCAATTCCTTCCAATGCTAGATCTTCAATCCAGACTCACTGGGTTCTGGAGTCAGACAGACATGAGTTCAAATTATGTATGATGCGAAATCCAAATGCTCTTTTCCTCAGAAGAGAGGAGACTGATAAATTACTACTATTGTTTTTTAAGAAGGTAGGCCAAAGTCATTGAGCTCTGTTCCTAAAATTGCATATCTTCATTAAGGGAAAATGAGTAACATCTGGTGGTTTCCTCATTCCATCCGCTTAATTTGGAAACACTGCTTGCTCACTTGCTTACTTGTTTGCTTACTCTGATATATGTGTGTCTCCACAGATAAATTAGGGAGAAATCTATCCATTTGTATTCCAAAAACGGCAAAGGATGTTGTAATTAGATTTCATTGATATAGTTTCCTCCCTAGGGGGAAGAAACCTCTCCACAAAACGTACAAAATAATAAAACAATACTATTCTTCAATAAGCATTAAACCAGACTGTGATGCATATCACAGGCAATCCCCTAAAGAGATTGTAAAAACAAAAAAGAAATCTTACTCTTTTTATATAACCAAGCAGATACAATCCATTATATACATGATAACTGTCTATCCAAAGGAAAAATTTCTCATCTTTTTGACAAGTAGAAAGTTGCATCTTGGAGCTAAATTGCCACAGACATGGAAATAGGGCACTACCCTTCTTGATGTTTTTCAAAGAGATGGTCCCTTGGCCCCCAAGAATGATATTCCTGGGATGTGAAACTGGCAAGAAACTTTATTTCCCATTTAAAAATACATACATCTCAAAGAGGCAGAGAGAGAGCATTTATAATCTCAAGTTTTCTGAAGGAAATGCTAAAAGAAAAGGGAGAGGGTAAAGTTCTTTCCTTTTTTGCACTAAGGAAAAATTAAATTTTTTTAGATTTTTATTTACCCTTACAATTTCCTCGTTCTGTTGGTATTTTCTAGTAAAACTATGGTTTCTAATTATCTACAATGCCGTTTGTAAGGTCGGATCTTAACAAACGGCACCGCAAAACAGCGGAAAGCTTCAAGTGAGCTTTATTAGGGAGCGCTCCCGGGCGAGGTTCCCTGGTCCGAGAGAAAGGGGGCCAGAGAAGTCGCACCCGGGCGAGGGTTGGGCAAGATTTTATAGGGGAAGAAGGGAAAGGGGTGTGGTGAATCTGGGAGGGCGCAGGGTATTCCTTATTTGGTGGTCTTTTCGGGTATCCTAGGGGACCGTTAGTCCCGCCCCTCGAAAGGCGGGAAGGCTGGGCCAGGTGCAAAGTCCCCAGGTCAGTTCCTGGAACTGGGTGGTCCGGAATGTCTCCAGGGCAGTTTCTGGAACTGGGTGGTCCGGAGAATTTCGGTCTGATGAAACCTGTGAATCTGATTGTGTTCCCCTGCCTCGGACCAGTTGGCCTTACACCTTTGGATCCTTCTCCAGAAACAGTCTAAGTATACATTGTAAGGCCATAGTAAAATACAAAAGCAATTACCAGAATTACAACGGAATGAATTGAAACAATTAGTATAATATTTGCCTTGGGGAAAAAATTTTAAGTATATCATACTAATGGTGAATCGTTAAAGCAGATTCTTGAAAAACGGCACAAAAATTCTCTTTTGTCATACATTAAGTTTACAAACTGTTATATCTTTGTGCTTTCGAACAACTACTTGAGTATTATTTTGTAGTTTTTTATAATATTCCATCCAATCTAAGTCTAATGAGTAGTTTAACTCTGGAGCCTGATAATCTAAATTTTTAACTGAGTTTTTCTTAAGGCCCAATAAATTTCCCCTGAGCTCTCATCAGTCATAGAAGTAACATTATAATTACAGAATAAACTAGACCCTTCTGTAATTATTCTATCTTCCCAAATATTTCTCCCAGATATAAAACACAAAGACACCTATGGCCATTACCTAGTATCAAAGTCCTAGTATGAGCCAACCATTGAAGGGTGTAGATTAAACTTCGTAGGAGAGGAAAAATAACTTTCCCTCTACCCTTCTAGGTTCTTGGCTTAAACCCCCCTGTAATAAAAGATTAATAGGAGAAAAATAAACAAATTGAATAACATGTATACCACCCATATACATGGGAGAGACCCAGGAAAACTGAGTAACTCTCCAAAATGGCCCAAGTCTTCACCTTACATACCATCTCCAGCTAAGACAAAAGGTGTTGGGGTGGGGGGGGGCAGTTATGGGAGGTTAGCAGGCAAAACACAGAAAACGAGGGTATAGTTGTTATGCAAATTTAAGTTGCTGCTTTCTCCATTGATAAGTTTCTGGAGATTTAATCATCTTCCTTTTCCTGGTACAGAAAGGGAGACATCTTTAGGAATGGAGATTTTCCTTATAGATGTAAATATCTCTTACAAAAGGGGAACTTCCCCTCTACTAATAGCTTTTCCTATATCAGCTATTTCTTACAAGTAAGCAGCTCAAGATAATCCTTACCTCAAAGAAGCATATTTTGGGGTGGCAAATTCTCCCCTTCAACTTCCAGTGTTCATTGTACATGCCTCTAATCATTTTAAGTCTTGCGGACAAACCCAACCTATGGGCCATTTTTCACCTCCATCTAAGTCGGTAGTTATCCATGGGTACTTAATTAACTACTATAATAGTATAACAGGCATGTTTATCCACACTAGGACTGGAAAAAACTTGAATCCCAAAGTGATTAACAATGACATTATACCTGTCTTCTGTAGTCTTTATCCATAAATGCCAAATTTGTTTTTCTATTAATCAGATGCTCTTGTATACCACCCTTCCAATCAAGCTAGTTAACAAAACATTATTTGTGTCAAACTTGGGGCTTGAGTCTCTGGATGCATATTAGTTACTTTCACTTTAATATTCTAAAAAGTTAGTAATGAATATGGTTCTGTGTTTTATGTCAATAAATCAGATTGTTGGATTCATAAGTCCAGGCCATGTCCATACTGGGAATACAATTTAGAGCTGATGAGAAATGTGTAACTGTAGGAACCATTATGGGCGTACAGAAAAGAGAGTGGTATAACAAATAACCTGTTTGCTTTCTAGTAAAATGTGATTCTTACAGTAACTGAAATAACAACTAATTCACTGTTATACTACTATTCACTAATACTTTGAATAAGACAACAAGGCAGTCTGAGAATAGTAATAAGTTCATTAGAATACCTCCTTTCAGTTGAGTTCAGTACCAACACCATTTATTCTAGAAAATTTCAGTACCAACACCATTTATTCTAGAAACTTTAAGTTTCAAGTTCTTTGTGGGAACCACAGTCCAGTCCTCTTGAACAGTTGGCTTCATGTGAGAAGCATGAGTCCATTTGGGTTTTCTTTCACTTTGATGGCCATTTGGGTGATCAGCAGTACTTGGAGTGGTCCCTCCACATGGTGACAAAACACATTCCTCCAGAACACTTTTATGTAAACTAAATTGCCCAGTTTGATAAGAGTGACAGACTTCTTCCAGTAGGTCCCTCTAGGCCTTTCTGACTTTGTCTCAGGGCTTCTAGGGAAGAGAAAAGCCATTTAGGTATCGAACATGATTATGAGAGATTTCAGTTAAATCAAAGCAGAGGAAGTGATTTCAGACCCAAATTCACAGACCTGCCAGACGTAAGTTCAAAGAGAGAACATTATTGCTTGCAAGAGTTGCTCTAATTTTTAACAAAGCTACTGGTAAATCTCTAGGCCATTTTACCCATAGATTGCTGAATTGTAGCCAATGAGTTTGTTAGAGTTTGAGTATTTCATTCTACTTGGAGTATGATAGCTTTTAGGAATCTGCAAACATTTGCACAATTCCTGAACAACAGTAGACATAAAATGATTTTCTCCATCTGATTCAGTAAGCTCTGGGGTCCCAAAAGTGGGGATTATGTGCATGGAGAGGGTCTTTACCTCACTGCCTGAGCATTTGCTTTTGAAAAGGGAAAAGAGTAGGCCATTCAGACAGCATACATACCACAACTAGACAAAATCTCTTACCTTTCATAGGCATGAATTCTATGAAATCTAACTGCCATTGGGTTCCTGGTAAAGTTGGTCAGGGAAATCTTTCTGCACCTACCTTGGAAGTGGTCCCTAATTATTCTACTGGCAAATAACAAAACTCTTTAATATGTTTTGAATAATTTCATCTTTTTGATAGACATAGTATTAGTCTAGTGGCTTTAAAGAAATCCCTTTCAGTTTGATTTTGTTGATAACAGAACAATAAACTAATCAAGCAAATAAAAACTGTGATATAGGAATTATTTTGTTAGTAATTCCTATAGTCCAGTTGAATTTTTTTTAGCCCCCCCCACCCTTTTCTTTTTTTTTTTGCGGTACGCGGGCCTCTCAATGTTGTGGCCTCTCCCGTTGTGGAGCACAGGCTCCGGATGCGCAGGCTCAGCGGCCATGGCTCACGGGCCCAGCCGCTCCGCGGCATGTGGGATCTTCCCAGACCGGGGCACAAACCCGTGTCCCCTGCATCGGCAGGCGGACTCTCAACCACTGCGCCACCAGGGAAGCCCTTTAGCCCCCCCCCTTTTTTTTTGATCATTTGTTCATTTCTCTTTATGAAGCTTGTTTTTGAAAATGGACAGAGGTTTCTAGTATTAGAAGTGGGGCTTCTAAATTTGGAGTCTGTCATGTTTCAATAGTGGCTTTTGCAGCTCTTTCAGCAAAATCATTGCCTTTAGAAATTGTCATTTTGCCCTGTGTGGGCTCTGTAATAGACTACCGATAATCTGAGTAGGCATTTGTAAAGCCTCTAACAAATCAGCTTTTAATTCTCCATGACATGTTTCAGTTCTCATAGAAATCAAGAATCCTCAATTTTTCTAATTTTGCCCTGTTGCATGACAGACACCAAACACATATTTACCAACAGCATATATATTTACTTTTAACTCTAGAACCAAGAATTTCAGCTCTAGTAATGGCTATTAACTTACCTTCTTGTGCCAACTTAATTGCAGGCAAAACATAAGCTTCATGATAAGTCACCACAGCACAGAAAGCCTTAAATTGGCCACTTTTGTCTCTAGTAAATGACCCATAAGTAAGCATTATAAAATCTGCCTTTAAAAGGATTATCAGGCTTCCCTGGTGGTACAGTGGTTAAGAGTCTGCCTGCTAATGCAGGCAACACGGGTTCGAGCCCTGGTCTGGGAAGATCCCACATGCCGCGGAGCAACTAAGTCTGTGCGCCACCACTACTGAGCCTGTGCTCTAGAGCCCGTGAGCCACAACTACTGAAGCCCGTGCGCCTAGAGCCCGTGCTTTGCAACAAGAGAAGCCACTGCAATGAGAAGCCTGCACACCGTAACGAGGAGTAGCCCACGCTCGCTGCAACTACAGAAAGCCCATGTGCAGCAACCAAGACCCAACGCAGCCAAAAATAAATAAATAAAATAAATTTATAAGAAAAAGTTCTTCCATGTTTTTTTTAAAAAAAAGGATTATTAAATAAATCAGATTGGGGCCTAGCGTTTTCTTCTGTTACCATTGTACAATCATCATCTATATGATTAGGATCTGGTAAAACAGTAGCAGGTTTAAGAGATTGCATCTTCCAAGCACAATACTAGAATTGGATTATAATGCTTGCTCATAGCCAGTCTGACAATGTACCAACAAATGCTGGGTCTTATGCACTTGTAAGATAAATATCACCACATATGGGATACTCAAATAAATCAATCAACTAATGCCAGGGCTTGAGCCTTTTCAGTAAGTGTGGTTCCCAGTGCCATGGCATCTAGATTGGTCTAGTCTAATCCCAACTTTAGAGTTGAAATTCTACTAGCAGCACCTGTATTTTCAGGAAAAAAAAAAAAAAGGAAAGGTTTTACAAAATGTAGAATCGCCAAATCTGGGGAAGAGACTGTAGCCAATTTCAATTGTTCAAATGCCTCTTGAGATTCTAGGGACCAAACTAGAGGATCTGAAGAATTATCATGCAATTGCATTGTCAGAGGTTTTGCCTGCTCTGCAAAAACTGGAATTCCCTGTCCCTACTACCTTACTAGTCTCCAAAACTCTCTAAGTAGTATTTTTTTTAAATTTATTTTATTATTATTTTTTGGTAGTAGGTCATTTCATCTACATAATTGGCCGACTCATTATCACTTTGTGTCCTTTAGCTGATAACAGATGCCTCAAATATTTTTTTTTCAGTTTGGCAATATTGCAAATTTTCTAGTGAGCCCTTGAGCTCCTGTGAAGCCAAAGGATCAGTTTTGCATTACTCTTTAATTTCTGAAACTATCAGAAAATCATCTATAAGTTTAATAATTATAGATCCTCCTGGTGGGACAAATTTTTGTTTTCTTATAAGCAACTAGGGAAAACAGTGTAAGAATCCCCAAACCCTTTTGGAATCCTCTAACTTCATTAGACTTCACAAGTAAAAGCAAACAAAAATATAGACTCATCCACTAGAAGAAAAGAAAAAAAAAGTAGAATATGGATCAACTACAGTGAAAAACTTTACAGACAATGGTACTGAAATCAGAAGAGCTGTGGGGTTAGGAACTATATAGATTAAAGGAACAGAAAATTTATTTAAGAAATTATACAAATCTGTATAGTAGTCAGCTATATCAAATTTATTTTCCTTCTTTACTAGAAGTATGGGAGTATTACAGGGTGAGTACATTTGAAAATTATCCCTCCTTTTTTCCTCCTAGTTTTTTATAACTAGTTTTATTCCTACATATTGAGTTCTACACAAAGGATATCTTGTTTTACACCTGGCTATGGCTTATCGTTTTTGTAAGCTATTTTTCCTGGTTCTCTATCTCAAATTAAACCAGTAACATTATTCCCAAGTAATGGCCCAAAGCAATGCATCAGTTTGTTTCAGCTCTGGCACATAGTAACCAAATCAGGTGCCGTCTTCCAAGGGAGCTCAGCAAACACTCCAGCTGGAGTGTAGAATATGATAGCCTTTAATTTGCATGGTAGGTCTCTCCCCAGTAGGTTGACAGGCGAATCAGGAGAAAGTAAGAAACCCTGTTCCTCAGTCAGAGGAACAATTTGTATGGGAACTACTGAAGAAAAGGAACAATTAGAAGGCTGACACAAAATACTAACAAACTTTTTTTGTTTTTTTAACAACAACCTGTATTGATCTATCACTAGATGCAAAATGAGAAATTTCCAAGTTAATTGCAGAATAAGTAGCACCAGTATCTACCAGAAAAGGCAAGGATAGGTTAGCCTGAGGGAAAGTTATTGAAGAATATGGTTTGCCAGTTCTCACCTCTGAGATTCCCACAATCTGTCAATTTTGAGCCATTTGCCAATTATCTCCCAGCTAAGGATTTTGTCCTTCTGGGTTTTCTTGATTCCCTTGTTGGAATTTTTCCATTCTCTGGAGTCTCTTCCTACAATCTCTCTTCTAGTATCCTGGCTTTTTGCCATAATAATATGCAGTTTTCCCTTCTTCCTTTGCTCCCTGCATAGATTGACCAGAGTAGGGTTATCCCCTTTAGTAAATAGCTGCTCAGTTAAACCAACACTGTGCGTTTTATTTTTTTCGCTTTTTTGTCTTTCTCTAGATTGCCACAAAACTGTGTAGCTGCTGCTAAGTTTTGAGAAATAGTCTGTCCTTGCCAACCTATCACCTTTTCCCTAACTTGAGTTTGGATAGTTTGCAAGAGAGCCAAGACAAAGGTGAACAGGACTAGAGAGTGATTTTGATCTGCCCGTGTATCCATGCCAGTGAATTGTGAGAAAGCAACACATTGCTAGTGGAAATCAAGTGGGGAGGCACCTGTTTCTGGGTATACTGTGGCAGGGTCTCCCAGCTCACCATTACCAACCCTTCTTGATGGGTTTTAAAAGCCCTTAGTTCTTCCGCAGCAGTGGTGGGTTCCCTTGGCCACTATACCCATTGTAGTGGGCCACCTCTAGTCCCCAGCATGTTTGCTCCACAACCTGAGTGAAGTCTGCTGGTTGCAGAATTCCCTGTAGCAGCCAGTGGACATCCCCATTTATGGAGCTACAAACTGGAAACATGTTGCAGAGTACTTTTGTGAGTCTTTTCAGGCACAGGAAAAGAAGTCTTTAAATGACTGATACCAAGTGGTGAGAGAGGCGCATGGCTTACCTGGGAGGCCTGGATAGCTTCTCGATGGTATTGGCTTCACTGGTGATCTGAATAGGAAGGTCTAGTTTTCCTTATATTGAGACAAGAAAAATGTAGGATTATATGGCACTTTGGTTTCTTTTTCCAATGTGAATATTCATCAGGCCTAACACCTTTGTCTTTCCCCATGTGGCCTGTGCAGCTACTCTGTCCTGTTGCCTTCATACAGGGACACAGTCTTTTACCCAAATTCTCAATTATCCCCCATGACATCTTTCTATCCTGTCTGCTTTTTTGTGACGTGGTGAGTGTTTGCTAAGTGACTCTTGGAGGTGGATTCAAGGGCTGACATGTGAAGTGGAGTCAGGCTAGGACATGAGGCATACAAACATATGCCTTCAAACAGGGCAAATAATTCATTAACAGCTGGAGAAGTTGTACCCTTGTCTCTCTCTGCAGGGAAGTCTAATGGAAGGAACCGCCCATCTAAAAGATCACCTGCCTTCTTCCCAGGAGTTGATTTGAAATAGGGAAAGATAAAGACACTCAGAGAGAAAGCTGGGATAGCAGAGAAGAGAGGGCAGTTCTGTGTAAGAGAAGGTGACTTTAATTCTTGAATTTCTTAGTTTTTCTCAATCTTTCTTCCTACTTATCAAATAATTTTTCACTCCTTAGAATGATAATCATGATAAATACCAGTAATTCATATGCTTAGAATGAGGTACTTCTGAGAACCCCTGTAAATATGTTAATCTGTCCGAATGAAAAGAAACAGTCCTCAGGCCACTGTAAGACTGGATTCTCGTATGTATACTCATTCCAAATGTGACAGAAAGGTATTGGCAGTTTGAGTGGGAGACCTGCAGGCAACATTTCCGGCTTCCCATATTTTTCCACCAGCAAAGTCAATGGTGACCCTGACGGGATTTTAGAACTGGTGTCACCTATACTTAGTCAATAATATAATCTTGAATTTGGAGAGTGTAATCCACATCTGGCTAGTATTCCAAAAGAGCAGAGAGCTAGAAAGAATTTTTATAATTCAGGGTCTCTCACATGACTCTTGTGTGGCCACAAGACTCTCAGCCGATCCACCCAATTAAGGAATTGCCGGATGGATCCTATCCTTATTGCCAAATTGTTGGGGAAATAGCAAACATAAAACTTCCTGCCAACCCAATAAGACCTCTCTATAAAACATGGAGAAGAATGAAATAGCTTTATTAATTGATAAACATTAAACCAGACTGCGATGTGCAGCATAGGCAATCTGCTAAAGAGATTTGTAGGGGAGCAAAATTTGCCACCCTAAAATGAGTCTCTTTGGCATGAGGATTAATTTAAGCTGATTAAGACTCTTTGGGCCTTAAAAGAAACTTTGACCTTCCCTCGTACTGCCTAAAAGAATGTAGATAGTGGGTTTGTTCCAGAATAGAGTTATCACCAGAGCTATCTGCAAAGAATATGGGCTAGGTGTGCTGTGGGGAACTCTAGGCAGGGCCTAAAGATGAGAGTCTACTCTGTGTCCCATTGTCTCTGCCTGCCTGGCCCAGCAAACATTTGTTTACCAAACATTTGCTTTTCTATCTCCATGTGAATTGCCTTCCTCCCCTTGAAGTCCCAAACCACTACCCCCCATCCTCTGTCTTTAGCTGAAGATGGTATTTAAGGTAAGGGCTTTAGCCATGTTGGCCAGTTACTTAGTTTTCCTGGGTCTCTCCCATGTAATTAAACTTTTGTGTGATTTTTCTCCTGTTAATCTGTCTCATGTCAATTTAACTCTTAGACCAGCCAGAAGGGTAGAGAAAAATTTCTTCCTCCACAGTAGATTGCAGAGACAAAAAAGAATTCTTACCCTTTTATATACTTGTTAACCCATTAACATGTACATATGTTTTACATATATATATATGTTAATCTATTGCATACACATTAATTGTATCCAGAGGAAAAATAAAATCTCATCCTTTTTACAAGCAAGAAGTTACATCTTGGAACTAAAATTCCCACAGACAGGGAGATAGGGTACCACTCTTGGTGTTCATTTTTCAAAGAAATGGCTCCTTGGCCCCAGGAATGACATTCCTGGGATGTAAAACTGCAAGAGGCTTATTTAGCTTTGAAAAAGATTTACATATATTTCAGAGGCAGAGCTAGCATTTATAATCTCAAGTTTTCTGAAGGAAATGTTAAAAGAAAATGGGAGGAGGAAAGTTCTCTACTTTTTGGCACTAGGGAAAATTTAATTTTTAAGATTTTATTTACCCTTACACTGGCAAGAAAAAGTCATAGACAGCCTATACTATCTAATATATTACTTGGATAGGGACTCACACATAGGAAGAAGAAACAGCCTTAGTAACTGGAACTTGAGTATGAGGTGAGCACTGGCTGTCAGGTGTTAGAAACAAGACAACAAAATGGAGTCATTTACACAAGACAACAAAATGGAGTCATTTATGTTAAGTCCCAGGTCACCAAACTGAGACTTGACTTAATTACAGCTTTGGCTCTCCCAGAAATGGAATCTTAACCCAATCAGCCAGAAATCACCTTATCAGCACTAGTTAGGCAACCTGCCTAACTAATCCCTGCCATCCCCTAAAGGAAAGTAACCTTGCAATAACCAATCTGCTTTTTTGCCTAGGGTAACTTCCTTGTTCCTGTTCCCTTCTGCCTATAAAAGTTGCTCGTTTTATACAGCTCCTCAGAGCTCCTTTCTATCTGCTAGATTGAAGCTGCCTGATTCGAATTCATAACTCTTAAAAATTTTAATATGCCTCAGTTCATCTTTTAACACAGGAAAGGGGCAATGGCACATTAAAACTGGGGCATAAGATCAGGGTTGGAGTAGTAAGGGGGATTTGATGCTGGATTTGACAGATTTGGGCTAGAACTGCTTAAATACTTCTGGTTTGTGTGGTGTCTAGAATCCAGGGCAGAGCTCAGCCTGCAGGTGGTTTGGGTCACAGAGCCTAAGCTACAGTAAAGAAAAAGCAATTTGGGCCTAGAAACAAGAACGTTGGAAGTTACAGGGAGACAGATTTGTGTACAAAGGCCTTATTGTTCTTTTGCAACCATATTGAAATTTACTCTTTTTACCCAGGTTAACAAAATGTATCACAAGAAAAACTAAACATTGGATTTAATAAAAACAACACTTTTGAAAGCAGAACACAGTCCCCACCCAGGATATAATATTGCAAATGGTCACTTCTGGGATCAAGTTACCATACTAGAGGAACCAAGTTGTTAAAGCATAGTTAATCTCAACTGAGCCACTTATCTGCACTGTAGTAAAGTACTTAAAATCACTCCCAAGATCAAGGTTTAAAACCATTTTAAGAGACAAGACTTTAAATGTTTTATAGCCACTTCTGTAAGAGGTGCTTTTCCTTCCCCAAATGGTCAAAGCTTAATGAGAAGGTTGACAATACTTTTTTTCCCCTCATCATATCTTCTGTTTAAAAATATTTACTATTACTACTGGTTATATGGTTTATATCTTGTCTGATCTGGGAAGTGTAGTCCAAGAAGTGAGGTTTGAGAAAGGAAGATGCTGCTTTCCTGGAGGAATGGGTGGTCCTCTGGGTGCAGGCCACATAACATGACTTATTTTCCCTAGTTATATAAATGGAGTGCCCAGAGTTCCTTGATCTTCAGTAAACTGGGGTAAAGAGTGAGCATTATAATGGTGAGAAGTATGTGTACTTACAGGTGGATTACCCTGTTGAGGTGAGGTAGGTCCTGGTGGAAGATATTTCATATAAGGTGGCATCTGAGCAATAATAGGTCTATGGAGAGGGTGGTGGAGTAGAAGTCACTGATGCACCTGAGGCGTGGCTATGAATCAAGTGAAAAGTACCTGTGGTCTGGGAAGGATGTGGCCTTTGATGACTTATTGATTGCAGAGGAGGTAGCGTGGTAAAATATTGCTGTGGAGGCATAGTTCCATGAGAGTTCAAAACCACTGGTTGACCCTGATATTCAGGATGATGGTGAGCAATTGCAGAGGCAGGAGGCAGTGGTTCTCAAGTACCCGAATTTTAGTCATTCTGAATAGGGACAGTTACTAAATTGCTATGTTTTCTTGTTGAAATGTAAAGGTTTTCTGACTCAGCTTCCTGACTCACTGAAAAATATAGAGGTGAATTCATGGACAGTGAACTCTGCTGGAGGAGCACTAATATCTTCTTGTGGCAGATTATATGGCTTGTGCGAACACTTTGCAAAGGAGGTAGTAGTATCATAAGGTATTGCTTTGGCGGAATATGGTTCATATGATGCTCATCTGGCGGCGTTATAAGATCAGATTTCAGTCGGTGGTGGGACAACATGCAGAATGAACATTTTCAAGTTGAGTACGGGCAACAGAATTTTCAGCTCTTGTATGGCCATGGTTGATATGAGCCTTTAAGTCTCTTTGAGACAAACACGGTCTCTTGCATCCTTGAACAGTGCCACATGTAAAGAGAGAATCTTGCGTATGCTTCTCAATTCGTTCCACAGGATTACTACAGCCTGGGAACATCTTACTGCCTTCTTTTCCATGTAAAATAGCACAGGCATAGCAAAAAGCATGCTTGCATGGAATCATCTGCCCATCGATTTTAATTGGCAATTAGCATTTGTCACAGAAATGCACTGGGGTATCATCCTTTTCACCTAAGATGTTTATCTGAAAGTCCCAAAAAACATCTTCAACACATCCTTGTTCATTTCTAAAAGCTTTACCCACTGGAGTCATACCGGTCCTCTGCACTATGATCGAATCCTTGGGCGCGCTCCGTGATTCAGCTCTCAGAGCACGAGGGGAGCGGAAGTCAACCTTACTGACCCAGGGCGCGCGTGTGCCGTACTCTCTTGAGTTCAGGAAGCGGAAGTACGTCCAGGTCACTGTACCTTTGACCTCGTCCTACCAACCTCCTTTCCAGTGAGAAAGTCGGGCAGAAGGAGAGTGAATATTTGAAGAGTTTTGGTGCCGAGGTTGCTTAGGCTGCTCTTGTTATGCTTCAAGAAAAAAAATAGACTTAAACTGGAAAAAGAGACTAATCCGGAATGGGGGAGGGGAGAGCATGTGTGTGTGTGTGTGCTGGCATGGGCAAGCGCAGTAGTACATGAAAGCAGAAGCCCGAGCAGGTAAGGCAGCCAGCCCATCCTTAAAGGTTTTTTTGTTTTTGTTTTTTTTTAACAATGCAGTGCTTTGCTTTTTGGAGGTGAAAGCTCACCCATCGTTTGAAATGTTCAAATAGAGACTGGAAAGCTTCTTGTCAGAGATGCTGTAGATCTAGCTTCTCAAACTTTTCTGACAAAGTACCCCTAATGGTAGAGAAAACTTTACTAAAACTGTGAGGGTAAGGGGGGACAGAGTTCTAAGTACTTCTGAAAGCAAGATATTTCTCTGAATAGTTGTACTTTAAGTTATAGGAATATTATATGAATATAACTTCCTTTTTCAGAATGTTTGTTTTAATAAAAAATAATGCTTTTGATTACTTAGTTAAATTACTTGAATCTCTCCCTGCCCCTAAGTCTTTGAGTAATAGTGAAATCCCAGGAAGTTGTGCCAGGATATGTGTCACACACTGCTGGATTTCCCCTCAGTGTTGGTACACTAGTTTGTGATGCACGATAAAGAGTGGCTCCTTTACTGAGTATCAATGCAAGGTCATCCAGTAGGACTTGGAAACCTTTTTTATACAGGATCCTTTATAATGGTATTTGTATATAAGAGTATTTATCTGTGCATGAAAGTTCAAAGTTAAAAGCCCCAACAAATTAGGGAGGTGATTAGTCACATTATAAAATGCCTTCCCATATCCCCAAATTTCTCATTTTTGTTCTTTAAATGTTATATTCTCTTGGTATATTTGATATATGTTTATAGAGTATTAACAACTTGGAGGAGAAACCTTAGTAAATCAAAAATTAAGGGGCAAATAATCAGTAGTGATGACTACTCCAAGATGGATATGAAGCATATTAGAAATGATCATATTCGTTTATGGAAAGATAAGGCTGGTTATACAGAAATGTCATTTGTACCCACCTTTTGGGAACCTAGTCTACTGTAAAGTGAGGCTCACCCTCCCTGTGATAGCTTCATTTCATACTGTACAGAATAAGTGTTCTCATTCTTATTTACAAAGCAGCTTTGCAAAGGAAGCGATGAACTATCATGACCAAATATGCCAAATACATGATTAAAAAATAATTAAAGGGTAGGTCAGAGCAGGAAATTGCCCTCATTAAGCAGATTATTCATTTCTGCTGAAACGCCAAGGCACAAAGCTGACCTTTGCCAAACAAAAAAAGTCAGCAGGGATGTTGCACCAGGTTGAAAATGCTGCAGAGAAAAGAAAAAAAGATTTAAAAGCAATAAAAGCATTTTTTGATGGTCTCCGTTTAGATATTGGAATTGCCGAAGCATACAGCTAGATCAGAATATTTTTGCAATAATACTCCATGATTGATGCTGGGGAAAATTTCACATTTGCTGATACACTTTGTAAAAGAAAAAATGTATAGCCACATGGGACATTTTATCAGAGAGAGTGAGTGAGCAGCAGAGATAGGGTTAAAAAGAATAATAGATCCCCTTTTGATGTTGGAAATGATGATGAAGCTTACAGGTGGTAAAAAGAAGGAATCAAGGGCAGAGGCTTAGGGAAAAGTTACTTTGTCCATTTCATTATTGATGAATTCTTGAAAAGTTGCGTGTAAGTAGGCACCAGTTTTCTCATCCTGACCTATAATATCATTTCACGACTGTTTTGTCTTTATTTTGAATTTGTCATCTGTGGGCAATGGCTACTGGTGCTTAAGCTTTTTTAAAAATTGAAATACAGTGGATACTGCTACTTAGGCTTTTGATTTCTTTGGCCTTCTGCCAAATAGCTAATGCCATACAAGCAAATACATGTGTACCAGGGTACCTTGTGACTTAGTGTACACCCTTCTTTTTGCAAAATAATCCTGCTTGAAGTGGTTTTCAAACCTTTTTCTGTATTCAGAAGGGTGCAGCTGCTCTGAGTGAAGTCACAGTAGGGGAGCCCAGAGTGTTACCTCCTTAACACTCCCACAGCTCTGGCATCCTTTCACCCCCTCTTACAGTTGTCTTTTAGGCAGTTCAGCGAAGCACAGTTTCAATACCACTCCTCAAATACATGTTTTCTCAACTGACGTATAAAATGTTTATAATGAACCATGTCGTATATCCAAAAGAATAGATGAGCACCCATATGTCTACCACCTAGCTTAAGAAATAGAGCATTATCAGCCCACTTGAAAGCTGCTGCACTCTCATGAAAGGAAAGCACTATACTCAGTTGTGTGTTCATCATCCTCTTTCTATTTTCAGTTTTAAAAATCACATATGTATATATATTTATACAAAATATTGTTTACTTTCGCATGTCTTTCACTTTGTGGGGATGGAATAATACTGTGACTTTATTCCCTTAACATTATATTTCTAAGATATTTCATGTTATTGCATGTATTTTATTCATTTTCAGTATTCTGTTGTATGAATATATTATAAATTTTTCCTATAGAGGAATACTTGGTTTGCTCTCAGATTTATAAGTGCTGCTATGAAACATTCTTGTACATGTGTCTTGTACACGTTCAAGAATTTTTCTAGGGTATGTATACAGGAGAGGAAGTAGTAGATCATAGAGAATAAGCATATTCAACTTTTCCAAAGAGTTCATATCAATTTATCAGCAGAGTGTAAAAGTTTTTGTTGCTCCTCATCTTCACCAACACTTCTTATTAACAGACTTTTTTTTTTTTTTTTTTTTTTTGCGGTACGCAGGCCTCTCACTGTTGTGGCCTCTCCCGTTGCGGAGCACAGGCTCCGGATGCGCGGGCTCAGCGGCCATGGCTCATGGGCCCAGCCGCTCCACGGCATGTGGGATCTTCCCGGACCGGGGCAGGAACCCGTGTCCCCTGCATCGGCAGGCGGACCCTCAACCACTGCGCCACTAAGGAAGCCCCCAGACTTCTAATTTATTACAAATTTGGTGGTTGTAAACTTCATATCATTATGTTTCTGTTTTGTGTTTCTCTGATTACAAGTGAGGTTGCACAGCTTTTCATGTTTTATAGGCCATTTATAATTCCTCTTTTGTCAAATACCTGTTCATATCATTGGACCATTTTTCTGTTGAACAATTTGTATTTTTCATTAATAGTTTGTAGGAGTTTTTTATATCTTTTTGAAACTAATTCTTTGCCAGTTATATGACTTAACAATCCTTTCCTCTAAGCTTGTAAGTTGCCTTTTAATTTCTTTATGGTGTCTTGTGATACGCAACTTGTCAATTTTGATGCTTTAGAATTCTCAGTCTTTTTCTTTATGATTAGTGTTTCTCTGATATGCTTAAAATGTTTTCCCTAACCTGAGATCATAAAAGATATTTTCCCTTACATTTTTTTTTAAGTTTGGTCTTTCAAATGGAGTCTTCTTTAATTGACCTGCAATTGATTTTGTATGGTGTAATGTAGGGATCCATTTTTTCCCCTCCATATAAATAGTTATCCCAGAACCATTTATTAAATAACTCATTCTTACTCTTCTTATCTTCAGTGGCTAACTCTGTCATATATCTGGTTTTCATATATGCATAAGTCTGTTTCTGGATTCTCTATTCCATTCCATTGGCCTATTTTCTTATCGCATCTTAATTGCTGTGGCTTTATAAAGTTTTAAGATTTTGGAAAAGGGAGCAAATCTCCCCAACTTACTTTTCAGGATCATTTTGCTTATTCTTGGCCATTTGTTCTGTGAAGATATTTTAGGTTGGTGGGATATTGGAGAGAGGGATGAAGGAGTTAAGGAAAAGAAAGGGAGAGAAGAACGGTTACAAATAAACATTTGCTCATGCTACAGTTATTCTAAAAGTCAACGCTGCTTTTGAAGTCAGATATTTTCAAAGCTCAGAAAAGCTGCCTGCCTAAATTTACTGGCATTGCTGTCAGTACTCTGTGAGATGCACAGGGTTAATGTAATTTTTATTTCTTCTAAGACTTATTTCTTTGGGATCTCACTGTTTCTTGGGATGGGCAGTATACCATTGTGATAAAAAAAAACATGGCCTTTGCTATCAGGCATGCTTCTGTTTAAATTTCTGCTCTGCTACCTACTACCTGTGTGACCTTAGGAATAATACTTAATTTTTCTGAGACTTATTATTGTCTTTTTGATCTGTCGATGGTGGTGGTAGTGGTGGTGATTATGATGATAATAATAATATAACTATTATAGTTATTATTATTTACCTACTGTGTTAGTTTTCTATTGCTGCTGTAACAAATTACCACAAACGTAATGCCTCAAAACAACATAAATTTATTATCTTATGCTTCTGTAGGTCAGAAGTCTGACAAGGCTCTTGGTGGACTAAAGTCAAGTTTTCAGAAGGGTTCCTTTTTGGAAGCTTTAGGGGAGATTCCATTTCCTTGCTCATTCAGATTGTTAGCAGAATTCAGTTTCTTGCAGTTTCTTGTTGGCTGTTAGCTGACAGACGGTCCCAGCTTGTGGAGGTCACCTGCATTCCTTGGCTTTTGGCTCCCTTCTTCCATCTTCAAAGCCAACAATGGTGGGTTTGAGTCCCTCTTACCTTTCAAATCTTTCTTGCCTCTTTTGCCATCACATCAAAGAGACACAAAAGAGAAACACAGGGAGAAAGGCCATGTAATGCCCAAGGCAGAGGGTGGAGTGATGCAGCTGGGGAATGCCAAGGATTGCTGGCAACCACCAGAAGCTAGGAAGAGGAAAGGAAAGATTCTTCCCTAGAGCTTTCAGAAAGAGCATGGCCCTGCTAACACCTTGATTTTGCACGTCTAGCCTTCAGAATTGTGAGAGAATACATTCCTGTTGTTGTAAGCCACCTAGTTTGTGGAATTTTGTTATGGCAGCTCAGTAAACTAATATAATAGCTTACCATGTTTTCCCAAATTGGTTTTTCTTCGAAGTAGCATATGAAAAATGGTCTTGTTAATTTCCAGTGTATAAGACACCTACATTCAAATATATGCCCTAAGGTATGGGCAGTACCCTAAAAAAGACTTGTTTGGCGTAGCCTCTAATGGTAGAATTAAGATCAATGAGTAAAAGTTCTAAGGAAACTGATTTTTAGTTCAATATATAGAGTTTTCTAACAATTACAATAGTACATAGCAGTAAGAGCTGTCCTAATAGTCAGACCCCAGACGTTTGGTTGAGGTAGTGGAACTAGTTTTTCATGAATGTTTTGGATAAAAAATTCATTTTAAAGAGAATTAGATGGGGGAGGGAAGGATTGGGAGTTTGGGATTAGCAGATGCAAACTATTATATAGGATGGGTAAACAATAGAGTCCTACTGTATAGCACAGGGAACTATATTCAGTATCTTGTAATAAACCATAATGGAAAAGAATATGCAGAAGAATATATATATATAAATATTTAATATATATTTACATATATGTAGCTGAATCACTTTGCTGTACACCAGAAACTAACACAACATTGTAAATCAACTATACTTCAGTAAAATTTTAAAAATAAAAAATACCATGAGAATATCTGATTCTCTTTAAACAAGTAAGAATAATTTTTTACATCGTAACAGAAAAGTCTGAACTGGTGCTTGCTAACTTAGATCTATTAGATTGGGCAAAAAGTTTCTTCAGGTTAGTTCGTAACAGAAAATCCTGAACGAACTTTTTGGCCAACCCAATATAAGAAAACTACAGAACACTCTTACCAACATTTTTTGCATGAAGTTCAAATAATTGGTTGATCAAGAACAAAATTTGATTAAGTGATTATCCAGTCTACAAGGATACTTCCAAATCAGTTGATAGAATTATTTTTTAAAAAGCAATAAATCATCCATTTATTGAGTGTTCCCTGTGTGGTATAAGAGATATAGATGATACCCTAGTTGGTTTTATACTCTGGCTGAGTTGTGTAGTAGACGTTTGCTGGGTGCCTTTATGGGATACGTTCTCTTCCTAACAATATTCAGATTTTTCTTCTGATATCCATCCCTGTCCTTCACAGGCCACTTGCTTCAGGCTGCCTAATCAGGGTGAATTTTAGTTCTCTTGTTTGGAATGCTGCTAAGATGTTCCCTCTGGATATTAGTAAGAAATATGTAGCCTTAATTGTGGTTGGCAACTGTATTATTGCCAAGAGAGGAACCAGTTTTAGGATAAAGCTGCCACTGAGGATGTCAGAGCAGAAAGATGTAAGGAAATTGAGTCCTTGAAGATATCACTGAATTACTGGGTCAACCAATATCTGGACGATCCAGTTAAGTGAGAAAATAAATCCACTTTTTGTTTAAGCCAGTTTGCATTGGGTTTTCTGTTCTTTCCAGCATAAAGTCTTATCCGGTATGTTCATAAATCAACTGAAGAACAATAAATGACAGTATATAAAGTATGTAGTCAAGTGCTAGATACACTGAAGATAAACCACCAGCAGCATCAGCATTAGTCCAGGGAACTTGATAGAAATGCAGATTTTCAGGCCTCAGATTTTCTGACTCAAACTCTGCAAGTGGGGCCTAGTAATCTTTGTTTTAACAAGCCCTACAGGGGATTCTGATGTATGCTAAGGTTTGGAAACCACTACCCCAGAAGTTCAGGAAAGGAAGACTTCATGGAGAAGGTGAGACAAACTAAATATAGGAGCAGTATAGACTTTTGAAAAGAAGGTGTATAAACCAGAATGAATAAAGGTACAGAGGTAGGAATGAATGTTATTTATTGGGCAGTATCTGGCTAACTGTGACTTTAATAAAATAGTGAAAGATTAAAATTGCATGGGTAGTAGGGTAGCAGAGAGTTGGTGGCTGAGATTTAATTTTTTGTCCTGTTACTCTCATTTTACCTGAACTCATTAAAAACCTGAGCAATAGAATGAAATACTGGTATTCTCCATTTTAGGCAATATATGTTGAGATCAGCCTGTTTGGACTATAGCCATAGAATATTAAGAGCATCAAGTCATAGCAGGAGGATTGTGTAGTCTTACTTCTATTGGTATCAGGTAGATAGAGAAGCCTCCTTCCTGGGCTTCAAAAATTTGTTTGAAGGGAGTTACTTTTTTTTTTTTTTTTTTTGCGGTACGCGGGCCTCTCGCTGTTGTGGCCTCTCCCGTTGCGGAACACAGCCTCCGGACCTGCAGGCTCAGTGGCCATGGCTCACGGGCCTAGCCTTTCCGTGGCATGTGGGATCTTCCCGGACCGGGGCACGAACCCGTGTCCCCTGCATTGGCAGGTGGACTCTCAACCACTGCGCCTCCAGGGAAGCCCGAAGAGAGTTACTTTTATCTTGTCAAAATCTGACACGAGCAGGGTGACACCAGCAGTGAGAATTTAACCTGCCCTGGCTTTATGAGATATTTGGTATATTCTTTGTCTTCTTCCTCCTTCCTTTACATATTTTGTGGGAGAAGTTTCCACCTGAAATACCGATGTCATGTCCAAGGTTGTACATCACCACTCACACTGCCTGCTCTGTTTGATTATGTGTGCTTGGATGGAACTGTTTACATTCCACCTTTTCCCTAAAGCACTGTAAGCCGTGTATAATGATGCAGCCTGTGGAATTATGGAATGGGAGCTGACTTTGGGTTAGAGAGAATGCTGGAAAATGAGAGAGAAGCATTTTAAAGGCTAAAGTGCTAATGGCTGCAAGAAACCAAATACTCGACCTTAAAGTCTACCTATTTCCCAAACTTGTCTAGACCTAAGTTTATGGTGGTAGTGGGGGTGTGTGTAAGTGACAGTGGCATTGAAGGAGGAGAGGAAAGGTTTTAACCTAATGGTGCAAATAGCTTTCCCATATTGACAACTAGCTTTTTGCTAAGGAGTGCCAGAACAGTGAATAAGTATTTCTAAAGCAGAGGCAGTGCTTAGTATATTTAGTCATTATTTAATTCCTCTTGATAATGGGGCTTCATTTTAGAGAGGATTTAATGGTCTTGATATTGAGTGACCTTGGTATGGCAAAGACAAGTAAGTGTGTGTGTGTGTGTGTGTGTGTGTAAAATGCAAATAATGGAAGTGGCTTTGGAGTTGGGCCAAAAAGCCATCAGCACCAAGCTAAGGTTACTTTAGATCTGCTTGCTTTGCAGGTCAGATTGAAGGATGCCTGAGACAAGCAATAAATTCTTCCCCTCTGCCACTTTGGGAGGACAGATCAGCCAATGAATCACCTCTTGTTTGTTCGGATAGACTGACCCATCATTTCACTTGCTTTGAGGGTCTAAAGTTTAATTTTTTTCCTTTCTTAGGGGATAAGGGAGTGATTGTGGGAAGAAAATGGTCAAATCATGGGACACTAGTGAGTTGTAGGGCTAGAGGAGTCATTTCGACCTCACTCTTTGCTTGGAGGAGCAACTTGGAGCTATGCTAGCTTGTTCCCTGGTGGGGCGATTTCTGCAGGCAGAATCGTTTCCATGGGTACAAGCTGGTGGAGACTTGGATTTCTAATGTTTTTTTGTTTTTTGTTTTTTTTAAAAGGTGGTGCTTTGATAGCCTTAACAAAGGACTGATAACTGCTGCACATTATCCTAGAGTCTAACCAGTTTTTGCTAGCTCTGGGCTGTGAAGCTTTGGCTGTTTTGGGGGCATGAATATGTGCATTGCTTCCTTTCCTTATTCTGGAGGTTTCAAGCTCTGACATGTTTCTAATGGAGCCTTTGAAATGCTCTGCTTCTGGGTTCATTTTCAATCATGAAATGCATCTCTGACATTCAATGTGAGTTGTTTGAAGCTAAAGGAAGATATATAGTTTGACAAACTCCACAGTGTCTATTGTGAAGTGCTTAACATGAGATAAGGCCCTACTGCAGCCCTGTTGGTGAGTACAAGGTACCCTTAGACTGCAGTTCTGCCTCTCTGCTTTCTTAACAGTGTGGCTTTGGGTAAGTCTTACCCTCTCAGTCTCAGTTAACTCAACTGTAAAATAGAGATAACACTTGATCTTTGTCATACATAGGGTTATTGTAAGTGTAGTGAATGATCCCAGTTGGAGTCTAAGCTGGTATTACTCTACTAATTGGGCATCTCTGGGCACATCTGGAAGGACTATGAGGCACATTTGCCAGGAGTCAGTTCTTATAAAGGACCACAGAGTCTCTTGGAAAAGACCTCCAAAGCAAAAAAGCTTCAGGCACATGAACTTGCCATAGGAGTAGTGCTAGGAAGCCACAGTAAAAGAAATAGCAGAGTCTTGATAAAGATAATCAAGTCCAAAGCAAAAAGATAGTTGGAGCACTTTCGCCTAAGTAAAAGGATAGCTGGAGCACTTTAGTCTAAGCAACAGACCAAAACAGCCTATATTGGAGTTTTAGGGAAATGTAGGAGATGAGAATCATATTTGGGAGGGCTAAGCAAAAGCTGTGGCAAGAAAGGAAAAGACAGGCACTGGAGTACTGGGTTCCACAGTCCTTCTAACCATTAGGAGAGAGGTAGTGTCCATTACCTATTCCTGGACTATGGGGTTTACCCACTGGATGGTACGCTAGTTTTACATTTCCTCTTCGCTGTGTAGATGGTAATTCAGAGATCTTGATATAAATAAAATTTGATCAAAGAAACTGATAGATATGTACAAGTTCCTAAGGTAAATGAGTCTCTGTTAGTCCACTTATTTCCCAGAGGTTGTGTTCAGGGTATAGGGACAGAGTGTGACTGACCAGTCAAGGCTCAGCTAAACTCTGTGGACGAGAAGGTGGTGGTGAGGTCTGGTGTTTTTACTTTAGTCTCGTTAGTTTGGTGGGCCTGGGAAATTGAGCTGATCAACTAGGTACTGTGAGTGTGGCACGTGCAACCTGGGCAGGAGTGTCTTTGTGGGAAAGAAGTTGGCTGTCGCTGTTAGGATAGCTGAGGTACCTGAGAACTGGCTTCTGCTTCACAGAGTAGGTTGAGGAGGCAGGTAGGTAGGAGCCTGATCAGAGAGGAGCTTACACAAAGTTTGACCATATGTCCCAGTCTGCCACAGATAAACCCAGTATGCACCTGTAGTTCTGGCATAATTATTAAGAGCACCCTCTTTTCATCCCCCAAATTCTCCTGATTTAGATGGTAAACTATATGGCAAGGAGCTTGGGGGAGGTTGCTTTGTCCTTTTGAATTCCTATGCTGCTTTGCTGTCTGGCCCTTCAATTGGCAATTACTTCACTTTGCCTGAGGCATCCAAAGATCTCTGCTCCCATTCTGTTAGGTTCCTCTTCTTCTGTCTGCTCCCTTGTCTTCCTCCCTTTTCCCCATCCTAGGCTCTTGGGAAATTCTTTATGTTTGTGGCTTTTATGACCATGGGGATTGTGTAGCCTGAGCCTGGCTTTGTACCAAGCTGCAATGGCCCTAATGCTTGATTCATTTTTGTCTTTTTGCCATTTTTGAATTTGATGACCAAATGCACAAACAAGAAGAATTGCCTCTTTGTTCTATTGGGGAGTCAACCTTGCCCATCAGTTACATAATACCTCTAGAGCCAAGGCTTTGTAAAATGTGGTATTACCTACCTGCTACCATGGTCCTGGTCTGAGAGATGGTTAACTTTCACTGCAGCAAATACTGATAGCAATCTTTCCGAAAACAATGTGTACCACTGTCCCTGAAAGAAATGTAAGAGAATAAACATAGAAAATAAAAGTTCCTCGGGGATCACCAGGAAAGCCTAGTCATCTTACCCGAACTTCTGCTAAGAGAGCCCAGTTAGCTAATGTCAGGCTTTGGCCCACTCACATTCTTCCAGCATAGGACAGTGCAACCAATAGTCTTATGAAGTCTATAGATTTCCAATTCATCTTTATATCATTCAGTTTTTATATTTCTAGGGTGTGAAGACAGTTAAATCTATAAACTTGTTCTTGTGTTTATCAGGGCACTGATGTCATATGGGGATAGCATACTTCACTTACGAATCATGTGTGAAAAACAAAATCAGACATAAATCACAGAGAAATGCAGTTAATGTTTTATGAGTTTGTAAATCCAGAGCTGTGACTAACACTGGGACCTCCAATGGAAGCCTACAGCCTTATAATTCAGCAGCTCCAAGGATTAATTTTATCATACAGAGTTTGGGTTGGAAGCTAAAATACATCCACATGCAAATTCAGACCACAGAGAATACCTGAACACATTTCTGCATGAAGATTTGTGAATGTGCACTGGTGAAATAACCTCATAAGGGGCCGGTGCTAGTTCCACATACAGTGTGAAGTATCCGGGACAGTAAACCTTCTGTTCAAATCAATCCTCTGTGTAATTAAATTGTGATTGACAGTCATTATCTCATGTGATTATGTAGACTTGTGTCCCTATTTTATAGAGAGAAAATTGAGGTTAAGCTGTGTTAAATTGCTCAAGATCATGATGTCACAAAGTTGTAGAACTGGGCTTTCCGATTCCATGGCCAATTCTCTTCCTGTAACATCACACCATCTCTAACAAGAATCCAGTGAAACTGACCCATCTCTTTTGCTCTTTCCTACATATGGGCTTCATGTATGGTGACATATACATCCAGCAAGATACAGGGATGAGGATGGTTGTGGGAGGAGGTCCCCATGTAATACATGTCATGTTCACTAGGAACGAATTTGATCAGAACTGGAGCTCCCCATCCACTACACATCAATGCTAAGGGAAAAAGTTAGGCCCCCGTTTTCCATCTAATGGTCTACTTTGTACAACCACAGTGGATTTCTGGCAGCCAAGGTGGACCTTATGTGGAAGCAGAGTTGATGACCACCTTTGTGATGTGAGTTAAAGGGACTGGGGGGCCTACCTTCCCCTCAACACTAGTAGAGGTTCATTCTTAATTTTATTTTATTTATCTCTACCGAGAGGTGTTTCTTAAGTTTTTATTTTGAAATAATTAAAGGCCACGGGAAGTTATAAAAATAGTACAGAGAGTCCCATGTACTCTTTGCTCAGCTTCCTCTAATGCTAATCTTACATAAAGTGTAGTATAATTTCAAAGCCAGGAATTTGACATTGGTGTAATACGGTTAACTAGACTACAAGCCTTATTCAATTTTCACTAGTTTCTACATACACTTATTTATGTCTCTCTATGTGTGTGTATAGTTCTATGTAATTTTATTTCTAGGTTTGTTCTTTTAGTTTAAGGCTCTTGTCTCTATTGTAATACAACCTTCACCACCTTGGAGAGAGGTAGTGTGTTGTAACAGAAAGAACATGGGCTTTGGAACCTGACAAGCTTGAGTATAGATCCTAACTATGCTATTTTTTATCTGTGTGACTGTGATTTTGGACAAATCATTTCATGTCTTTGGGCCTCAGTTTTTCCCTTGGTGCAATGGGGATAATAGTTTCTAATTCACACGGCTTTTGTGAGGATGAAATGGGATAATATATATAAAGTGCCTGGCCCAGCAAATGTTGTTTCCCTTCCGCATTTCTCCTTTCTTGAATGAGGTAGCATTTAAAGCTGTTCTCATTTCTTTATGTCCTTGATTCTTTCCTAAGAAGAGCAGATTTTAATGGGAGGAGGTGAGAAATGGATGAAAGCATTCATTGTGAGTAGTGACACCAATGAAAGATTTCAGTGATTTAATAATTTTGCCTGGCAGTAATCCTCTTCCCGGGGCCCTGTGGGTTGTTCCTGCATAACATGAATGTTAATAATATTCTTACCCCTATACTTTGCTTGTCATAAATTAGTATTTAATAAACATCATAGTCATCACTTCATATCTGTCTTATCCACAAATTCTACTCTTACCATTCTTACCACAAATTCAGAATCACTGGGCTGAGGGGAAGTCTGAGAGATTGATGGTGTAAAAGTCAAACATTTCCATAGATTTGACTGTTAAACAAATAGCCACTAATGGATGTGAGGACTAGCCTGAATATGTGATTAGGTTGTTTTTATTGCTTTTTTCCTGGGTAGAAGTGGTGACCACAAGGATGGAGAGACCTCTAAGAGTGGGAGGCTGATTTTGTTTTTTTTGAAAGGGGAAGAAGGAGGCTACTGATTTTTTAAAACAAAATTAATTAATTTATTTTTGGCTGCGTTGGGTCTTCGTTGCTGCGTGCGGGCTTCCTCTAGTTGCAGAGAGTGGAGGCTACTCTTTGTTGCGGTGCGCGAGCTTCTCATTGCGGTGGCTTCTCTTGTTGTGGAGCACAGGCGCTAGGGGTGTGGGCTTCAGTAGTTGTGGCACACGGGCTTAATTGCTCCGCGGCATGTAGGATCTTCCCGGACCAGGGCTCCAACCCACGTCCCCTGCATTGGCAGGTGGATTTGTAACCACTGCGCCACCAGGGAAGTCCATGCTTTTAAAAAAAACTTAAGGTTTTGTTTCCTTTCATTTGTGTATTTTAAAAAGTCAGGTTTAGTAATCTTTTGAGAGAACTAGCCTTTGGTTCCATTGATTCTTTTCAATCGTTTTTCTGTTTTCATTGACATTTGTATTTTCGTTATTTTTTCTTATTGCATTGGATTTAATTTCTTTTTCTAGTCTTAAGATGAAATTTACATCATTGATTTAAGACTTTTCTTCTCTAATTATAGCCATGCAGTGCTATATAAATTTCATCCTAAACACTGCTTTAGCTGCATTCCACAAGCTTTGATATAGGCATGTGTGTTTTTATTGTTATTCAGAAGTTTGATTTCCAAATATTTGGGAATTTTCCTGATTTTTTTGTTATTAGTTCTACCTTAGTACCTTTTCCATCAGAAAATATACTCTGAGTTCAATTTTATTTAAAAAATTGAGGATTATTTTTTGATCCAGAATGTAGCCTATTTTGATGAAATTTTCCATGTGTATTTGTTGAGTGGAGTGTTCTAGAAATTTTAGTGAAGTCAAGTTAGCTGACAGTGTTGTTTAGGTCTTGTATATCCTTAGAGATTGTCTACTTGTTTTATCAATGATTGAAAGAGGAATATTGAAATATTCAACTATAATTGTGGATCTGTCCAGTTTTCTTTGAAATTCTATCAGATAAGGGTTGGGTTTATGGAGGGTTTTTTTTTCTTTTTCTTTTTTTTTTTTTTTTGTTCCTGCATCACCCTTGGCTTTCAGGCTTCCCTGTGCACCTGTACCTTGGAGCAGTGGTGGGGTGGGGTGTTCCTCCCATGTTCTTGCCTGCCATGCCAACAGTAGACTGCTGTTGCTTGTGACTTAGTGCTTGGTAGTCTGGTGCTGGGGCCAGAGGAGGTTCTCTGTTGTCTGGTTTCATTTTTAGACCTGTGTGTCTGGGTCTCATGGAGTGGAACTTTCTGTTATCCTGCCATTTCTAGCCAAACTCTGCCTTGTATCTTTGATGGATCTTGTGCAGGAGAATTTCCTGCCACCCCCAGTTGTAGGAGACCACTAACGGTATTTAGCATAGGATTCAGAGCCCTGGACTATTTTCTGCTTCTCCCCTAGTGGTGGAATAGTTTTCTTTCACACTCTCCTCTGTCATAATGGGTCTTCACCTGTACCCTGGGAGTGACAGGGTTTGTTGCTGCTCTGCCAGTGGCTTAAGACTGTTGTTCTTTGGGGATAAGAGTCTGGGAGGAGTTTGTGCCTTGCCTGCAGTGGCAGCCTCACCAGGTCTGTACCACTGAGAGAGGCTCTTTGCATTTTCCCTCCCGCTCAATCTTTCTAGTAAGCATCTGACAGAAGTCTGTGGAGAGGAGTCTGTGAAGAGGTGTAAATTTCTCTTGTGTCTGAGGTGCCCAGGAGTTCTACTAGCCAATTCTTGGTTTTTAACAGTACATTAAAATTGTAGCTAAATTCTTCTTCCTCAGTTGTACGATACTCAGTGTCTCTTCCTCCTGTGCTCTACCACAGGTAAACCAGTGTTTGTGACCTATCTCTGCCTTGGGAGGTGCCTGTCTTTCCTTGGGTTTCAGATTAGTTGTTTTCCCTGCCATGTCAGCTCTCTCGTGACAGCAGAAAAAAGTATGATTTTGTTGTTTATCTGGATTTTTCTTGTTAAGGTGATAATAATGCTCTTTCTACATGCAAGATGAAATGCCTTTTGATTTCTCGAGCTATTTTTTTTTTTAATTTATAGAAGTAATACATGAACAGGGTAAACAATTAAAAGGGTATACAAAACGTTAGGTAAAATTTCTTACAAGCCCCACTCGCTTGAGGCAACAACTATTAAGAAGCTATCTGTTTTTAGTTCTTCCATTTCCAGTGGTACCCTGGAACAGGATCATTATGAGAACCCATCACTAACTTTTCAGGAATTTTACAAGCTCATTGGTGTCACATTGGTGCTTGAAATTGGCTGTAGTGGGAATATTATGCGACGGAAATCAGTAAATGCTACAAATTAGACCTTCCCTCCCGGTAGCTGGCTGGGAAACATTGACCAGTACACCACTGATTATAACTGTAAATACCATACATACACCCCTGTTTCTTGATTTGTTTTCTTTAAATAGTAACTGTGGACTCCCCACAATGAAATATAAAAAATTTAACACATGATCAAACACTCTTCCTTCCCATGTTTTTATTTTTAGATCTATTCTTTGCCTTTATGATAGTAAATAAAAACCAAATGTTCTCCCATTTCCCATCTATTCATCACTCCTGGTCTTAGTCCCATAGTGGCTACTTTAAACCATTTTTTTTTTTAATGCCTTTTTGGTAATTACCATAATTCTAAAAATATTTGCCTCCATCTTTTGACTTAATGTTAAACAATATATGAACTTCTTAGCTGTGATGCATATCTACTTATCTCCTCCATTTCCAAAGTTTTAAGTCCATTATTATTTTTACTTTGTTCAGAATTTTTAAACTTTACAATCTCTTACGTACCTACCTATAAACAATTTTTCTGGTTTTTTCTGTATGTTAATTCTAAAACCATGTTAAACACCATAAGAACACATTTATAATTATAGAATTAGTGAAATATTATTCATTGTGGAATCATAGGGATTTTTCCAAAGAAAAGAAAATATGTTATTAAACCGTTGCCTCCAGCAGGAATATTAGAAGTGTCAAAGTGTATTGTTTACTCATTTCTTTTTATGTTTCTTGACTTCCTCTGGATTATGCTCATCTGCCACTGTTCCTTGTATCCCATGCTTTCCTCCTTCTTGGATTAGATTTTTATTTTATTGATGAACCATCTGAAGTATTTTAATATATTATGAGTGGGCATTAAACTTTGAGTTCTTGCGTGTCCCCCAATTTTTGTTTTGTCTCATCCGTGATCAGTACTTGGTAAGGTTTACAATGCTGCGTACAAAGCCATTTTCCCTGAAAACTTCGCAAATTCACTTCTGTTGTATTTTAGCATTTTGTGATGCTGATGAAAAGTCTTATGCTGGTCTGTTTATTTTTTGGGAGGGAGGTTATTTTCAGTTTTTTATTATATGCTATTTGATACATTCTAAGAATAAATATAACACATGTAAGTATTGCATTTTGATAAAATGAACATCTGTAAAGCCACTACCCAACTAGAACACTACCATATTCCTGCCATCTATCTGTGTGTTCCTGCCATTTCCCACCCTCCTTATTTCACTCCAGGTATGATTATGCTGAATTTTGTGTTTACTGTTCTTGTTAGTAATGTCTGTTGAATATGTATGAATTCCCCACACAACATATTACTTACTTTTTCTTGTCTTTTCTGTTTTTTTCCCCCTGGTTTTAGTTTCTTTTATTGTGGCAAAATATACATAACATAAAATTTACCATTTTAATAATTTTCTGGTGTACAATTCAGTGGCATTAAGTACATTCACATTGTTCTACAACCATCACTGCTATCCATCTCCAGAGCTTTTTTTCATCATTCCGAAAATGTCTCCATTCCCTTCTCTATCCATTCCCTGGTAACTTCTATTCTACTTTCTGTCTCAATGAATTTTCCTATTCTAGCTATCTCATGGAATATTTGTCCATTTGTGTCTGGCTTTTATTTAATTTACCATAATGTTTTTTCAGGGTTCATCTATGTTGTAGCATGTATCAGAATTCATTCCCTTTTTATTGCTGAATAATATTTCATTGTATGTATATACCACATTTTGTTTATCCATTCATCTGTTGATGGGCATGTGGGTGGTTTTCACCTTTTAGATATTGTGAATACTGTTGCTGTGAACATAGGTGTATAAGGATTATCTCTTTGAGTTCTTCTTTTTAACTCTTTTGGGTGTATACTTAAGAGCAGAATTGCTGGGTCATGTGGTGTTTCTGTTTAACCATTTGAGAAACTACCAAACTGTTATCCACAGTGGCTACAATATTTTACATTCCCACCAGCAGCACACGAGTGTTTTCTCCATATCCTTGTCAACAGTTGATATTTTCTTTTTTTTTTATATTAGAGCTATCCTAATTAGATGTAGTATCTCACTGTAGTTTTTTTTGTGTGTTTGTGGTACGCGGGCCTCTCACTGTTGTGGCCTCTCCCGTTGCGGAGCACAGGCTCCAGATGTGCAGGCTCAGTGGCCATGGCTCATGGGCCTAGCCGTTCCGTGGCATGTGGGATCTTCCCGGACCGGGGCACGAACCCGTGTCCCCTGCAGCGGCAGGCGGACTCTTAACCACTGTGCCACCAGGGAAGCCCTCACTGTAGTTTTTGGATTAAATTATTGTTTAATGCAAACATTTCTTCTGTAGCTATGCCTTTGTTTTTTGTAAAACAGTTTTCAAAGTGGGTTTTCTGTTTCTTGTTTTTAATTTTATTTTTTATTGAAGTTTAGTTGATTTACAGTGTTGTATTACTTTCAGGTATACAGCAAAGTGATTCATATATATATATATATATAAAATATTCCTTTTCAGATTCTTTTCCTATATATATATATTCCTTTTCAGATCCTTTTCCCTTATATGTTATTACAAAACATTGAGTATAGTTCTCCGTGCTATATAGTAGGTCCTTGTTGGTTATATATTTTATAATATAGTAGAGTGTATATGTTAATCCCAACCTCCTAACTTATCCCTCTCCCCATTTCCCCTTTGACAATCATAATTTTGTATTCTATGCTTGTGGGACTATTTCTATTTTGTATATGAGTTCATTTGCATCATTTTCTTTTTAGATTCCGCATATAAGTGATATCATATGATATTTGTCTGGCTTACTTCACTTAATATGATAATCTCTATAGCACATCTGCTTTATCCATTCATCTGTTGATGGACATTTAGGTTGCTTCCATGTCTGCGCTATTGTAAATAGTGCTGCAATGAACATTGGGGTGCATGTATCTTTTTGAATTATGGTTTTCTCCGAATATATGCCCAGGAGTGGGATTGCAGGAACATATGGTAGCTCTATTTTTAATTTTTTAAGGAAGCTCCATACTGTTCTCCATAATGGCTGTGCCAATTTACATTTCCATCAACAGTGTAGGACGTTTCCCTTTTCTCCACAACCTCTCCAGCATTTATTGTTTGTAGACTTTTTGATGATGGCCATTTTGACTGGTGTGAAGTGATACCTCATGGTAGTTTTGATTTGAATTTCTCTAATAATTAGCAATGTTGAGCATCTTTTCATGTGCTTTTTGGCCATCTGTATATCTTCTTTGGAGAAATGTTTATTTAGATTTTCTGCCCATTTTTTGATTGGGGTTTTTTTTTTTGATATTGAACTGCATGAACTGTTTGTATATTTTGGAGATTAATTTCTTGATGCTGGCATCATTTGCAAATATTTTCTCCCATTCTGTGGGTTGTCTTTTCATTTTGTTTATGGTTTCCTTTACTGTGCAAAAGCTTTTAAGTTTCATTAGGTGCCATTTGGATTTTTGTTTTTTCCTTGTAATTTTCATTACTCTAGGAGGTGGATCCAAAAAGATATTGCTGCCAATTATGTCAAAGAGTGATCTGCCTGTGTTTTCCTCTAAGAGTTTTACAGTATCTGGTCTTACATTTAGGTCTTTAATCCATTTTGAGTTTATTTTTGTGTATGGTGTTAGAGAATGTTCTAACTTCATTATTTTACATGTAGCTGTCCAGTTTTCCCAGCACTATTTATTGAATAGACTGTCTTTTTCCATTGTATATTCTTGCCTCCTTTGTCATAGATTAATTGACCATAGGTGCATGGGTTTATTTCTGGGCTTTCAATCCTGTTCCATTGATCTATGTGTTTGTTTTTGTGCCAGTACCATAGTGTTTTGATTACTGTAGCTTTGTAGTATAATCTGAAGCCAGGGGGCCTGATTCCTCCAGCTCCATTTTTCTTTCTCAAGATTGTTTTGGCTATTCAGGGTCTTTCGTGTTTCCATACAAATTTTGAAATTTTTTGTTCTAGTTCTGTGAAAAATGCCATTGGTAATTTGATAGGGATTGCATTGAATCTGTAGATTGCCTTGGGTAATATAGTCATTTTAAGCAATAATGTTTCTTCCAATTCAAGAACATGGTATATGTTTGTGTGATCTTCAGTTTCTTTCATCAGCATCTTAATAGTTTTCAGAGCACAGGTCTTTTGCTTCCTTAGGTAGCTTTATTCCTAGGGTATTTTATTCTTTTTGATACGATGGTAAATGGGATTATTTCCTTAATTTCTCTTTCTGATATTTAGTTGTTAGTGTATAGAAATGCAAGAGATTTCTGTGTATTAATTTTGTATCCTGCAACTTTACTGAATTCATTAATGAGCTCTAGTAGATTTCTGGTAGCGTCTTTAGGATTTTCTGTGTATAGTATCATGTCATCTGCAATTCCCTAATGATTAGGGATGTTGAGTATCTTTTCATGTGCTTATTTATTACTGACCATTTGTATATCTCTTTGAATAATGTCTCTTCAAGTCCTTTGCCCATTTTTGAATTGTTTATCTTGTTGTTATTCTTTATGTTGAATTACAGGAGTTCTTTGCTTTCTGGATATTAATCTCTTATCAGATATAAGATCTGCAAATATATTCTCCTGTTCTGTCAGTTGTTTCACTCTCTTGATAGTGTTTTTTGATGTATAAAAGATTTAAATTTTGACCAAATCTAACTTACCTATTTTTTCTTTTGTTGGCTGTCATGTCCTAGAAATAATTGACAAATCGAACACCATGAAGATTTTCTCCTATCTTTTTTTCATGGGTTTTACTATTTTAGCTCTTAAATTTAGGTCTTTGGTCCATTTTGAGTTAATTTTTGTATATGCTGTAAGGTAAGGGTCCAATTTCATACTTTTGCAAGTGGATATTAAGTTTCCCCACCCTTATTTGTTGAAAGACTCTTCCCCATCAAATGGTCTTGGTACCTTTGTAAAAAAAAAAACAAAACAAAATCAATTGATGATATATGTGAGGGTTTATTTCTCGGCTTTCTATTCTAGTCTGTTTATACATCTGCCCTTAGGCCAGTACCACACTGGTTTGATTACTGTCGCT